>NC_134354.1:649289987-649659987 GCF_048569485.1 Anomaloglossus baeobatrachus
TTAACCTCCCCGAGCGATCAAGCTGCGATGGACTCCCTTATTGCAGCAATCAACCAAAACTCTGCATGTGGAAGATCTCCCATTCACTACTGACCCTGCGGTCTCTTTTAAAAGGGTGAAAAAAATCTCAAGGAAAAAAAAAAAAAGGTTTTTGACGCCGCTTCGGTATCTGTAAACTCATGGAGTCCCGGTACCCCTTTGGCTTAGCTGTCTCTAAGGGCTGAGCCAATCCGGCCTCGGTGGACCCTCACCTGGCTTCCGCCTGCCTGAAGGAAACTCCTGTCTTTTACTTGATGGATCCTTCTTCAAGGACCCGATGGACAGACAAGTGGAGCAGCTCGATTGCTCCTTGAGGCTGCGGGTCCCTCTCCCCTTCCGTGTGGGTCGCACAGGCACCAGGACTACCAGTTTCCCTCAGACCCTCACAGATGTAACAGTTCACATTGCTGCGGCGGCAGAGTACCTCATGAAGGCCTCCCTCGACGCTGCTACCTGCGCAGTTATTGCCGCCTCAAATACCATAGCCATCTGTAAAGCCCTCTGGTTCTGATAATGGAGAGTGGACTCGGTCTCTAATAAGCCTCTCACAGTACTCCTTTCCAGACCGATGGTTTGCCGATCATCTGGACAGGCTCTTTTTTTTGTCTGACGCCACGGGAGGAAAAGAGTACCTCCCTCCCCCAACTCTAGCCCAGAATGTTTTTTACTAGACATGCAGGGCCCGACCTTCTCAGCCCTCCCCGAGTCCACCGAGTCTTGGCAGTCTAGACAAAGACCGAGGAGTCTCGTCCTCCTCCATCTGGGCTGCCGCCTCAGACCCCAAATGGGTGCGATACCTTGTGTCTTCTGGTTACAACATTGAATTCCGAACCCGATCCCCTGGTCAGTTTTTTTTCTCTCAAACCCCCCCAAAGGCTCCAAAACACCACGAGGCCTTCTCCTTAGCGATCCACTCCCTCCAAACGGCGGGGGTGATGGTACCTGTTCCGGACGGCGAGAGGTTCAAGGCCTTCTATTCCAACCTCTCGTGGTCCCCAAAAAAGGACAGGTCAGTTCAACCCATCCTGGACCTCTAACATCTGAGCAAACATGTGCACGTAAGGAGATTCAGAATGGAATTCCTAGGGTCCATTTTTACCTTTATGGTCGAAGAAGAATTCCCTGCCTCCCTAGCTATCAGGGACGCGTACCTGCACATACCCATCGCTCCAGCTCATCAAAAGTTCCTCCACTTCGCTGTTCATGACTTCTTTTTTTTCATTTGTGGCCCTACCCTCGGCTCTGCCACAGCACCAAGGGTCTTAACAATGCCCTTCACGCCAAGAGGGTGGCTGTTCTGCCTTGCTTGGATGACCTCATCAAGGGCTCAACCAGCGTCCGGATCTCTGTGGGCACCCTATCCCGCTTAGGGCGGCTTCTGACTCCAGTCAAATCATCCCCGGTCCCGTCAAAATCCGTCACCTCCCTGGGCATGTCCCTGGACACCCTTTGGGGCTTGATATTTCTCCCTCAAGACAAGGCGACTGCTCTACAACAAGCGGTACACTGCCTTCTACATACTCCTCTCGCTCCATATGATTCAGTATGAGAGTGCTAGGTAGGATATCGGCGGCTATAGAGTCAGTGCTGCTCGCTTAGCCACACCACCGCCTACTGCAGCTTGCGCTTCTATCTGCCTGGGACAAGAGCCCCTTTTTCCTTGGACGAACTTTTCACCTGACACCTTCAGTCAGGTATGCTCTTTGCTGGTGGCTTCAGTCCTCTTCCATATTGAGAGGGAATTTTTCTCCCCCAAGTGGACTGGCTACTCTGAGTCCTGACTACGGACACCAGCCTCTTAGTCTGGGGTGCAGCGCACTGGGTCCACACTGCTTGGGGACGTTGGACGCCGCAGGAGTCTTCCCTTCCCAGAAATCATCCTGAAAATCAGCACGATCTTTCTCGCACTCAGGTCATTCCCCCCTTCTGCTAGCAGGTTGTTTGATTCGGGTCCAATTGGACAATGCAACAGCTGTGGCCTAGATCAATCTGCAGGGAAGTACAAGCAGCAAGACAGCTTATCTCAAGGTCCTCAAGATCCTCACCTGGGCCGAATCGATGGAGTCTGTGTTTTCAGCATTACACATACCGGGAGTATAGAACTGGGCGGCGGACCTTCTAAGTCGCCAAGGCCTCGCCGCCGGAGAGTGGTTTCTCCACCCAGAAGTGTTCCCACACATCTGCACTCGCTGGGGTACACCAGACGTGGATCTAATGGCCTCAAGGTTGAACGCAAAGGTACCCGCGTTCTTAGCCAGGTCACGTGATCCACAGTCCATCAGCGCGGATGCTCTAGTCTCCTGAAGTCGCTTCCATCTACCTTACATGTTTTTTGCCTCTGCCCCTGCTGCCGCGAGTAATCAGGAACATCAAGGCAGAAGGAGTCCCGGTGATACTAATAGCACCGGACTAGCCCAGGTGCGCCTGGTATGCCAAATTAGTACAATTGCTTATGGCGCCTCGTAAGCATCCCAGACCTGCTGATCCAAGGGCCCATTTCCCATCAGAACTCCAGAGCCCTGAAGCTGACGGCCTGGCCATTGAGACCTGGACTTTAACAAGAGCGAGATTCTCTCCCGTGGTCATCTCCACCATGTACAGTGCCCGAAAGCTGGCCTTCATCCCGTATTTACCACCGTACGTGGAAAACTTTCCTTTCCCAGTGCAGGGAATCTAATGTCCAACTTATGCCTCTGGCGATCCCCAGAATTCTTGATTTTATTTTTGCAGTCAGGTTGCAAAAGGGGTTGGCCCTCAGCTCCCTTAAGGGGCAGGTTTCATCTCTCTCAATATTCTATCAATATCGTCTAGCTTGCAATCCGCAAGTCTAGACTTTCCTCAAGGGCGTTTCCCATCTAGTTCTCCCGTACAAACGGTCGCTGGACCCATGGGACCTCAATCTCATATCGGACGGTATCCAGAGGTCCCCCTTTGAACCTCTTAAGGAATCTTCTCTTGCTCTTCTCTCCTGGAAGGTAACATTCTTAGTGGCGATTACGTCCATCAGACACGTTTCGGAATTGGCAGCACTCTCTTGCCGCAAACCCTTTCTTATCTTTCATCAGGACAATGTGGTTCTACACCCCCTTCCGGATTTTCGTCCGAAGGTTACTTCCCCGTTTCATATGAACGAGGACATTGTTCTGCCTTCCTTTTGTCCACCCAGTACATAGGGTGGAAAGGTTCCTATATTCGCTAGACCTTGTGAGGGCTCTCAGATATTACATACCCAGGACAGCCCCTTTAGGAACATGGACTCCTTGTTCGTCATTCCTGAAAGGCCTAAGAAAGGAGAGGCAGCTTCATAGGCAACGCTGGCTCGCTGGATTCGCTCTGCGATCCAGGAGGTCTACCACTTGAAACTCAAGCCCTTTCCTAGTGGGCTGCGGACTCATTCCACGCGAGCAGTTGGCGCCTCTTGGGCATCAGGCTTCAGTGGAACAGGGGTGTAAGGCTGCGACCTGGTCTTGCCTACGTACTGTTTCAAAGCATTACCGAGTCCATACCCAGGCTTCGGCTGAGGCGAACCTAGGTAGGAAAATTCTGCAAACGATAGTGGAGCACCTATCTCAGTAGGCGCTCCTGGCTATCTGGGACTGGTTCCTAGTCCTTGGGTTGCGTTGTTTGTTTACCCACCCATGGACTGCTTTAGGACGTCCCATGGTCCTGTGTCCCCCAATGAGGCGTCAGAGAAAAACAGATTTTTGTGTACTCACCGTAAAATCGTTTTCTCTTAGCCATCATTGGGGGACACAGCACCCTCCCTGTTGCCCTGTTGGGCCTTAGCTTTTTTCTCTCTCAGTACTTTTTTGTTATGAGTATTCACTCACGTTTTTTGTTACTTGTTCTACTGCTTGTGTACTAAAACTGAAGTAGCCTGGCTGGGCCAGGGGGTGTATACTGCAGGGGAGGAGCTAACATTTTTGCATCTACTTAGTGTCCTCCTATGGATAGGCAGCATAACACCCATGGTCCTGTGTCCCCCAATGATGGCTAAGAGAAAACAATTTTACGGTGAGTACACAAAAATCCGTTTTTTTTCAAAGAAATTTTTTCATGTTCTCTTTGCAGTAATGCGTATTCACATTCCAATATTCAACATCTACATTCTTGTTTTTTCTCCTTCCTTTTACTTGACTGCAACTGCTATTTTTTAATATTGTATGTCATGTTCAGTATGCACCAGTTCAGACTATGAGATCAGGAAGTGCTGGCAATTTTTTCTAGTTTGTGTTTGGTTGTAGTCAGATGCGCCACCAGCCTGTGTGACAGCATCTGACTGCAACCAATCACAGGCGCTGTCTGCGGGTCAGTATCGTGGTATAAAATAAAGAAAATATTTGGCGTAGGGTCCCCCCATATTATAATACCCAGCACAGATAAATCCTAGTGCTACAGGCTGCAGCCCCCAGCCATGCGCTTATTTTGGTTGTGTATCAACATAACAGGAACCGCACGCGGCTTTTTATTTTTTAATTATTTAAGTAAATCATTTTAAAAAACCGGCGCGGCTCAATTTTTATACTGAGCCAAGCCTGACAGCTTATTACCTTATTACCCCAATTGCCACTGCACCAGGGCAATTGGGAAGAGCCGGGTAAAGTGCTGGGATTGTCGTATATAACATTCGGCAATTCTGGGCGGCTGCATTCTGCTATTTTGAGGCTGGGGGGGGCCAATAAACATGGGTCTCCCCAGCTTAAGAATATCAGACCCCAGCTGTCAGGCTTTACCTTGACTGGATATCAAAATTGGGGGGACCGCACGCTGATTTTTACAATTATTTATGTAAATCATTTCTAAAAAAAAAAAGACGCGTGCGGTTCCTCTTACTTTGGGGGCTGCAGCCTATAGCCATATGCTTTATCTCTGCTGGGTATCATAATACGGAGGGACTCTATGACATATATTTTATTTACTTTTATACCACGATAGATGCACATAGTATTTGTGATTGGAAGCAGTCAGCTGACGCACTGACACTCAGGGTGGGGGCGCATCTGACTGCAACCAGTCACCGACGCCTGTGGGTGGGAAAAGCAGTGCATATGCAATGAAGGTAATGAGCTACCCCAGAAGTGAATGAGCTGCTAGGGAGCAGTTACAGCTGCACCAAAGCCTCGGTAAGTATAACGCACTTACTCCTATCCACCTATCCCTTTTCTCTAGCATTTGTAATTGCCGGATTCTGGTCACCATAGACTTATATGGGGACCAGCATCCAGCCAGAATCCCCAAGGATCAATCCCGGGCCAGATCCGGGTTTTTTTTAACCCGGTTAGACCCACTGATCCCAGTTATCTGCAAGTGCAATCACTAGTTAATATGCGTGTGAATGTTTCTACGTGTGAAAACAGATGCCACACATGCCGAAAACACGTAGCTGTGAAGGAGGCCTTGGAAACTGGCAAATGTGTGACATTGGTTTTGATTAAATTATCGATGTTTCTTAATGTAATGGTAATATAGGACCTGCAGCATTTTTTTGAGAGCCCCATTCTCCTTCATTGGATGAATAATTAAGCAAATATTTGAAGTTCATAAGACTTTCTTTGGTTTTTAGAAAATGTTGGGTTTGACAATGTTCTGGGTAATGTGTATTATCAGGGGACCCATTAAGAATTTTTGCATCTGGTCAGTTTCATACCAAATTCTTATTTTAAGTATTCCTAAAATTTTCAATAAGTCCTGTCAGGCATAATCCATAACATGGGGCAGACTCATTAACCTATGAATATGAATGTTTACGCTCTGAGATCTGTCTGTATTCTGGAGTTGGTCACTTCCAATTGTTTATTAGGGTTAAAAATACTGCTGGCATTTTGGTTCAATTTCGCTACAGTGATGTTTCATTTAGGTTGTGCTGAGTTTATACATTGACCCAAATTCTTTAATTTCATCTTGATCTTTTGATGCTAATTTGCTAGTTTCTTAGCTTATTGTTAGTGTTGGGAGAATTGAACTATAAGAACCTGTGGATTGATTGTTTTGCCTGCATTTGATGAACAAGAAATCATGTTTTACCATTCTTCTGACTGTTTAGAACAGAGTGGACGGTGCCAAGCAAAGAAATGTGCAACTATGGTTCAGAAGGAGTAGGGTCTAGTAGACAGATGCTGTTATCATTGACTAAATCAGGTCAATGCATGGTAGACTAACCAGCAGTTCTCTTCTCAGGCTCCCATAGAGTAGCATCAAAGCAGAATCTTGTTCCAGAGTAGATCCCTGTTGATAAGAGAAGATTTGTTGATGAAAACTTTAACACCACAAAATTCCTTATCATTTTTGTGATGCCGCTTGGATTACCACGTTGTTGTCCAATGCTTAAAGAGACCAGTCATGTAAAAAATTGCTTTATACCTGTAGATATGGGTTAATCATCAGATTAACAGCGTTCTAAAACTGCCCAGCCACAGCACTGAAAGAATGACTGCTAAGAGGAAATGAGCATTATCTATTCTCTGGCTTTCAGTCACAGAAGCTCGGTCAGAGCAGTTTTAGTCACCAATAAGTACATAGTGAGCGGCGCCTGTAACTATGAGCTGTCACTGACTGACAGCCAGCTCTGCATAAGTACAGAGCTGGTAAGTCTTTCAGTGGCAACTAGTAATAACTAATAGTTACAGCCGCAGCTCAGAATGCAATACCAGACAGACTTGATGATATTGAGGTCAGATCTCAGTGGAGACCATGTTATCACTTTCAGGTCTTCATGTTCTTCTTTATGCTGAAAATAGTTCTCATTGAATTTAGCTGTATGTTTTGGGTCATTGTCCTGCTGCAGAAGCCATTTAGATTGGAGCCAATCAGATGCCCTACACTCTAGAGAGTATTACATGATGTATAAATATCTGCCTGTATTTCTCAACATTGAGTACACCAAGAAATGATCAATGCTGAGGACCATAGATACAGGGGTTATCATGCAGTATAATCAAGGAGGGGTTTAATTTGCTCCAAATTTATTCTGCAACAGGATAATGACTGCAGACATACAGCCAAGGACATTCTGACCTATATCGTAAAGAAGAACGAGCGTTCTTGAAGTGGTTTTATGGCCCCTACAAAACAGCAAGCTCAACATCATCGAGGCTGTTTAGGATTACATGGAGAGACAGAAGGATTTGCTCAAGCCTACATGCACAGAAGATCTGTGGTTAGCTCTCCAACATGTTTGGAATAACCTCTTTGCCGCATTCCTTCAAAAACTGTTTCAGTGTACCTAGAATTGATGCGGTTTTAAAGACAAAGGTTGGTCATGCTAAATATTGATTTGAATATTTGATATCACTTAGCATTATGTTATTTAATAAAAAGAAACTATTAACAGCTCTATTTTTCAAAAACATTCTTACTTTGCAGCATTTTTCCACACCTATTTAAAACTTTGAATAGTTGTCACAATTTCTCCACTCAGTGATCAGGGCATGCTGAGCTGTCAGTTGGATGAGTGACAGCTCAGTCATACAACCTAGAGCAGGGGTGGCTGAGCTGTCAGTGTATTAGGTGACAGCTAAGTTGTTCAATCTCACACTAGGAGGTGCTGAGTTTATGCAGATGTTCCCAGTAATTGCCCAGCTACTTTGTTGAGCAGTTTATCCCAGAGCACTGCCAGTCTTAGCCTTCTGTTTAGTGGTGTTTGTTGGCCTCAGTTATCTGTGCGCTATAGATTGATCTTTTGCTGCCAGACCTCTGACTTTGTTTGAATGTCCTTTTGTCTTGTCCTCTTACTCTGATCCGCTATCCTCCAGGTATTCTGACTCCAGACCATGACCTGACTATGCCTCTGGCTATCCCTTAATCTTGATGTGCTTGCCTGGTACCTGACCTCAGAACGTTCGGCTATCAAGCCTCTCGACATGTGTGGTGTCCATTGCATTAAGACTGGCCACAACTTTTTGTTTCCCATTTTCGCCAGCATGTTTCCTGTTCACATAGTTTGTGAACAAGTGGTGAATCTGACACAAATAATTCACAATTGTATCATGCAATATTGTAATCATGAATCCTCACAATCACAGTTGCAGGGACGGGTCTCTAGCTTTATGAAGACATCCTATAACACTCTGCTCCCAGCTGTGGATCGGATATCTGCACCCCTCAATGTGCAGTTGGAATCTCCCAAACCTTTAATCAGCCTCCCTGACTAATTTTTGGAGAATAAAACCAGTTTAGGTAGATCAGGGAGAGGTGCAGGCTATTTTTTAGCCTGCGACCTCGGTCATCTGGGAATAAACATATTCCTACTGCTTCAGACTTGGGCATTTGTTTTGTCTCTACTAACCCCAAAGCAGTCTTCTATTGACGTCTTTCTAGACACATTTGGGGTGATCTATGGTAAACCTGATAGGGTCCAGGTAGCAGAGAAAAAAATTAAGAACCTGACACAAGGGAGTTGCACCACTGAGAAATATAGTTCCAAGTTCCGGCAATGGTCATCTGAAGTCCTGTGGAATGAAACAGCTCTCAAGTGCCAGTTTCACAGATATTCTTAAGAAAGCTCTGGCTCTGCATACCCCAACTTGTTTCTTGGTGGAAGCCATGACTCAGGCTTTTTGTATGGATTATAGAATTTGCGAGACATGATGACTGACAGGGGGTCTCGGTCATTTTTTCCCAATTGATCCACTTACCTGAGGCGTAACCTATTGAAGTGGAAGCAGTTAACTCAAGCGCCATTGAGAAGAGATGACGACATGATCTTGGACTCTGCCTCTATTGTGGTCACGACGGGCACTTCCTTAAGGACTTCTTGGCACGCCCTCAAGCAAGCAAGTCGTTGGGAGAACACCCTAAAGGCCCCGTCACACTAAGCAACATCGCTAGCAACATCGCTGCTAACGAACAACTTTTGTGACGTAGCAGCGATGTTGCTAGTGATGTCGCTGTGTGTGACATCCAGCAACAACCTGGCCCCTGCTGTGAGGTCGTTGGTTGTTGCTGAATGTCCTGGGCCATTTTTTAGTTGTTGCTGTCCCGCTGTGAAGCACAGATCGCTGTGTGTGACAGCGAGACAGCAACAACTAAATGTGCAGGCAGCAGGAGCCGGCTTCTGCGGACGCTGGTAACCACGGTAAACATCGGGTAACCAAGAAGCCCTGTCCTTGGTTACCCGATATTTACCTTAGTTACCAGCCTCCGCCGCTCTCACTGTCCGTGCCGGCTCCTGCTCTGTGCACATGTAGCTGCAGGACACATCGGGTTAATTAACCCGATGTGTGCTGTAGCTAGGAGAGCAGGGAGCCAGTGCTAAGCATTGTGCGCTGCTCCCTGCTCTGTGCACATTTAGCTGCAGCACACATCGGGTAATTAACCCGATGTGTGCTGTAACTAGGAGAGCAAGGAGCCAGCGCTAAGCGGTGTGCGCTGCTCCCTGCTCTGTGCACATTTAGCTGCAGCACACATCGGGTAATTAACCCGATGTGTGCTGTAACTAGGAGAGCAGGGAGCCAGCGCTGCTCCCTGCTCTCTGCACGTGTAGCTGCGTGTGCTGGTAACCAAGGTAAATATCGGGTTGGTTACCCGATATTTACCTTAGTTACCAAGCGCAGCATCTTCCACGCGGTGCTGGGGGCTGGTCACTGGTTGCTGGTGAGCTCACCAGCAACTCGTGTAGCGACGCTCCAGCGATCCCTGCCAGGTCAGGTTGCTGGTGGGATCGCTGGAGCGTCGCAGTGTGACATCTCACCAGCAACCTCCTAGCAACTGATATAGAAGGGTTAATAGTTTCTATATACCTTCATTAAAGATATTTTATTGTTATTAGTAAGTATATCTGGTGGTAGTTCATAGTCATTATGGAGCCTTCGGAATAAGAGACAGGCTCAAGGATTATTTTGTCTCTAAATGTTCTTCTTATCTTCTTCTTATCTCATATGCATGACTCTACATTTTTGCTTTGCTAAAACTTAAAGGTCATATGAGCAACTAGTAAAGTTCAGCTTAGAAGCCTTATTTGCAATATCACATTGATCTGTAAATGGTATAAATAAAGTGTACTTTGGTTAAATAAACAGAAAATTGATCATGCCCACATGGATGCTGGTCTTTTTCTCCGAGCGCTCGATCTTGATTAGGTCTGAAGAGGCCAAATTGAGAAGACCTCACTGGTGATCCCATAAGCTGACTTGTGACAAAACAGAACAGCTACAACAGTTTGGTGCCCAACGTGGAGCCGTGGCTAACCAGCCTATTCGGAAGAAGTTTTGGGGACTCTGGAGACAGTGAAATTTCAGCTGCAGCAAGGTGAGAAGCTTTATTCTTACACTTCATTTCACTCTCTCTGATTTCCCGAATATTCTGGGTAAGGCTGTACACACGGTTCAAGAACTCTGGCATCACCAGTGAGTATTGTTTTTTTCATGCATGTCTGAATGAGAGTTGAAATATAGAGTAATAAGATAATCTGTTGTCCGTCCATTAACTGATTGCATAGAGTGCATAGCACGGAATTTGGGACAGTCTCTGTATAATTGCATTTGCTGTGTTGCTGTGTTTTGTGTTTTGCTTTGGTCATCTTTGCATCTTTGATGGGCAATACTCTGGTCTAGGGATATGTGTTCATAAGTGGTTCCATACTAATGCCTAGATAAAGTAGGCAGGCAACAGGTTGTTGTATATTGATGAGAAGCCTCTGAATAACAAAGTGACAAGTAATTGAGATAAGAGACTTGGTGAAATAATATGTATGTATAAGTTTAATGGTTATAGGTCATACTGTGGACTGTGAAAAGATGTTCCGGTTGTGAAATGTCACAGGGCATAGCCATATAGAGTATTTGAGTGGATACCTGACATATGTATTTTTTCCCATCAGTGTCAAGAGCGGTTTAGATAATTTTATTTGCATGTGAGGTTAACTGATCCTTGGAAGGTGTATTGTTACATATGTTTCTAGAATCAATGAATGAGTAGGACAAGTGGTCATGGGATCTGTCCTTATAGTGAGATATTGTGTGTTTCTTCCCCTCAAAATGGGGATGAAGGTTTTATAGTAAAGTAGAATATTAGTACTGTGAAGGTATATAAGTAGTCTCAATTTTCTGCTGGGATTGTGTATTATACCAGTGGGTATTAGGATTGTGTTTTGGAAACTGAATCCGGACGAGATAACACTCTTGCTAAACAAACTGTGTGCTGACATTCTTTTGGGAGGGGTCAAGTGAACAGCTGCGCGATTTTCTGCCCTCTGTGAGAAGTCAGCTCTGTTAATTGTCAGCTCTGTTAAAGGACCAGCATGGAGTAGCCAACTGCACATCAGGTCGAAGTGGGTTAGAGGAATTGTGGCCTTCCCACTTACATGGAGGTGGTCTAGCAGGTGAGAGGACTATCACACCTGGTCCTTCCTGTTTTAGTCATCTGGTCTATTGGGTGAGAGGTGTTTTTTAACCCTTCCCAATACGCCCTGCAAGTGTAGCAGGTGAGAGGTGGAGCAGGTAAATGCTGATTGAGCCTTCTTGCTACCACTTGAGAGCCCATTCTGACTTGCCAGAAGAAGTGTGGCCTGTTAACAAGGTTCAGGGACACTGAGAGGGCATTTGCAGAAAGGTGGGCTGTGTGGGAATAAGTTGAAGCCATGGGCAACTTGTTCAGTGTGCAGCGTGGTGCTCCAGCGGGATCCAAAACAGCCAAACAGATAGTGCAAGAAAGAGAAGGCAAAGAAGCAGTGAAAAATGTCAGACCAATACTCAGAAAGGCAGACATGCCAGAGTGTGGGTGTTTGGATGTTGAGAAATGGCACAGATTCAGGGAAGAGGTGCAGCATTGTGGATGTAAAGAAATAACAGTGGGATGTATTATTATATTATTGTTATGTAAAGTGTATTATAAATGTTTTAATGCACCAAGAGCAAAAACTGTGACTGCTACCGCCCCCCCTTCACATGATCAGAAACCCAGACCAGATGAATGGACTTGTAAACATTGTAGTCAGAAACACCCAGACTGGAGAAGTACTTGTGCTACGTGTAATGTTACTCGCCCTAAGCAGATTGCACTAACTCCTGTTGGAACCAGATCACATGTGATGACAGACGATGCTGACACTGAGACAGAGGTAGTGAAGGAATTGAGTTTTGGGGAGGAAGCTGGACATTACTCTGACGGTGAGGAAAGAAAACAGTTATCTGACCCTGAAGACCAACCTTTCCCTCTTTCCCTGACTGACGTAATACAGCAGGAAGGGGAGAGTATAGAGACGTACTTTTGGAGGTTACAGCTGAAGTGGGCAGACGTGGGGTACAAAGTCAGAACCTCCCTTAATGACAAAATACTGATGAGTATATTTGTTAACGGTATGAATAAGTTTTTACGAGAAGCAGTACAGACAGCCAGACCTGAGTGGAGAAACATGGACCCAACAGACCTTCTGCAAGTAGCTAAGGGGGTTGAACTGACAAAATGCAAGCGACCAGTTATGTATGCTAGAGCACAAGGAAAACAGTGGAAGCAGAGAGGGAGGGCACCAGGTGACCGAGTGACCGTACAGTGCTGGAATTGTGGACAGAATGGACATTACGCCAGACAGTGCAAAAACCCCAAATAGGAGAGGGAGCAGACTGACTCTCCTCCTTCCTTCCCTCCTCCTTTGCCTCTGGCCTAGGAAACTGGTGACCACGAAGGGACTGGAGGGATTGGTGTTTGAAATTCCCTTGATAAAACAGTATCCCTTAAGCCCAGCCAAATCAATGGCCCTGACCAGAGAATATGTGCAAGCAGGGGCTCTAGTACAAAGGTCCTCCCCCTGTAACACTCCCTTGTATCCAATCAAGAAAAAAAGGGCCCAAAGGTTCCCCTGACACGTACAGAATGGTGCATGATTTGAGAGCTGTCAATGCTGTCACTGAGAGTGTAACACCAATTGTTCCAAACCCACATACCTTACTGTCACAAATCCCAGGGACCTCCAAATGTTTTACAGTAATTGATTGGGCAAATGCATTTTTCTCAGTGCCTCTACACCCTGACTGTCAGTATCTTTTTGCCTTCAGACATGAGGGGAAACAGTACATGTGGACAGTCCTCCCGCAAGGAGGAATGAATTCACCTACCATTTATTCTACAGCTATGGCAGGAATTCTGGAGCAACCGCCTCATCCACAGGTTACGCTATTGCAGTACGTGGATGACCTTTTGCTCTGCTGTCCAGACCAGACGTCCTGCAAGGAAGCCACAATTTCTTTGCTGTGTTTTCTGGCAGAGAATGGTTGCAAAGTTTCACGTGAAAAATTACAATACTGTAAGCAAAAGGTAACATTTTTGGGTCACTGTATCTCTGAAGGTACGAGACACCTGACTGAGGAGAGAAAACAAGCAGTCTAAAATCTCTCCTTACCCAGGTCCCACCGGCAACTGCGCACCTTTTTGGGCTTAGTGTCATACTGCAGGCCTTGGATAAGGTCTGCCTCGCAAATGATGCAACCCCTCTATGATTGTCTGGCATCTGACCCCTTTGACCTCACTCAGGAAGCTATTGATTCCTTTCATTCCCTCAAACTACTCATTGTATCTGCCCCGGCCCTGGGTATTCCAAATTACGATCAACCATTTTCCTTGTTTTGCACAGAACAGGGAGGGCATGCGACAGCCGTCCTCACACAGCAACATGGTGACAACAAAGACCAATAGCTTACTACTCAGCACGATTGGACCCAGTTGTCAGAGGGTCTCCCACGTGTGTCCGTGCTGTAGCGGCTGCTGCAGTACTACTAGGGAAAGCTTGCGAGATCACATTGACATTTCCCTTAACAATTTACTCCCCGCATGACATCCATGCTATACTTGTGCAAGTCCAACCGAAGCACCTGTCTATGGCCAGACAGCTCAGACTTGAATGTGCCCTTCTGATTCCTGAGTATGTCACCCTCAAGAGGTGTAATGTTCTGAATCCAGCCACCCTTTTGCCAGTAGATTCAGAAAAGGGGGAATTGGTGACAATGGTAGCAAGTGAGGATGAATACTTTGACATGACGCACGAGCATGGCTGCATAGAGCTGATGAGGCAGGAGACAGCGGGTTTTCCACATGTCTATGATACACCTATTACTAATGCAGATTTTGAGTTTTTTGTAGATGGCTCCAGATACCACCTGGATGGGAGATTCTACACTGGATATGCAGTAGTATCCTCACATGAGGTAATCCGAGCTGAACCACTCCCGCCGCACATGTCCGCGCAGGAGGCGGAGCTAACAGCGCTCATTGAGGCGTGTAGAGCAGGATCAGGCAGGAAAATTAATGTTTATTCAGACTCAAATTATGGATTTGGGATCTGTCATGATTTTGGCCCTATCTGGAGAAGTAGAGCTTTTCTTACGTCAGCTGGTAAGCCTATTAAAAATGCAGAATTGGTAAAACGGTTAATGGAGGCACTAATGTTACCAGTCCAGGTTGGCATCATTAAGGTGAAAGCACACACAAAAGGTGACTCACTGGAGGTAGCGGGCAATAGAAGGGCGGATGCAGCTGCGAAAGCAGCGGCAAAGAGGCCTAGGGATCAGAGGATAGTGGCAGGGAGCCAGCAAGTCCCAGCCACAGTGAGTCTGGATGTCCTGAAATCCCTCCAGCATCAGGCTGCCCAAACAGAGAAGGAACACTGGGGAAAATGGGAGCTGGGCTGAACTCAAATGGAGTATGGGAAAGTAAGGATAGGTTGTGTTTACCAAGGTCCCTGTTCCCTATGATGGCACAAGCAACACATGGCCCCACTCACGCCTCAAAAAGTCACATGTGTAACCAGGTGAATGCCTTCTGGATCGCTCCTGGCTTCAGTTACGTAGCCTCCAAACACGTACAATCCTGCATTATCTGCGCACAACACAACCCAGGTAAAACAGTAAAAGTCCCTAAGAAAGCAACACCCAGACCGCTCTACCGTGTCAACGACTGCAAATAGACTACATACAACTACCCAAGGTAGGAGTGTATGAATACGTCCTGGTATGTGTAGATCTCTTCTCAGGATGGGTTGAGGCCTATCCAGTAAAATGTGCAAATGCTAAAACAACTGCAGAAAAACTGATGAAGGAACTAGTCTGTCGGTATGGCATCCCAGAAGCCATAGAAAGTGACAGGGGTACACACTTCACTGGAGAAATAATGAGGGACATTATGCAGGCCCTGGGAATAGAGCAGGCATTCCATACCCCTTATCATCCGCAGAGCAGTGGAAAAATAGAGAGATTAAATGGGACACTTAAACTAAAAATTCAAAAGGCCATGGCAGAGACAGGAAAGAATTGGGTAGAGTGCTTATCCCTGGCACTCTTTTCAGTCAGACACACTCCAAATAGAAAGACAGGCTTGTCTCCTTTTGAAGTCCTTTTTGGTAGTGCCCCAAAAACAGGTCTCTACTTTCCACAAGTGTTACAGATGCAACACGGCACTATGACAGCCTACGTCCAGGCCTTACAGGAAAGACTTAATGTGGTGCATAAACATGTCTTTTCATCCATTCCAGATCCCAATGCAAGTGCAGATGTGCATCAGCTGAATCCAGGTGATTGGGTGGTCGTGCGCAGACACGTGAGAAAGAGCCTAGATCAACGCTTTGATGGCCCATTCCAAGTCCAGCTGACCACATCCACCTCAGTGAAACTTGAGGGAAAGCCCACCTGGATCCACGCCAGTCACTGTAAAAAGGTCACTCCACCGGCAGAATGACAGTCTTGCTAATTATCCTGCTAGGTGTAGCAGGGTTGCTGCGCCAAACAAAAACACTGAGCGAACTTTTAATTACGAACTGGGATAATAAACTCATTCGCCACCATATTTCTCTTACTGAGGACATGGAAGGAGAAAAGCCAAAAGACTGTTGGATCTGCACACACAGTCCTATTTCTTCAAAGACTATGCCTTATTTAGCCTTACCTCTGGAACCACAGGAGGCGCTGATATCAGACAGTATACACAATGAAACCTGGACTCTATCGATATTCTGGTGAAAAGATGTATTTGCCACCTTGACTATGGCTGGAAAGGTCACTAATTCCTGGTTCCAGCTAAATATCACACAGCCTAGGCGACAGTCGTGGTGGATGGAATACAATCCGGACATTGAGGGTGCAGTTACCAAAGTAAAGACTAAGATCCCTCATTCAGGCCCCATTACCTACGATGGATTATGGTTCAGTCTTCAATATAATGATGTTGCTATCTGTGGAAAGGACAATGATTGTTTCCGTGTGTTTGTGTCTATGTGTGTATCTACATACATGGTCACCAGTTTTTGTCTGTTCTCCTATTATATGTATATACATGTGTATGTATATATGTATATATATGGATGACTCCAGCGAAGACTCCTGGTGAGGAAATACATTTTCTTTTATGAATCCAGCTAATTGGTTTAAGGGCCTAGCAGGTTGGGTTTCTGGCATTATACAGTCCTGTATGCAAATATTGTTATTCTGTCTACTGCTTTATATAGCTGTAAAAGCATTGATATATGCGTTAGCTAAACTACTGAATAATGTATGTTCTAAGAGTTTCAGTATTGAACCCTCTGTAGTTTACTACGGACCCCAAATGGCCTCTACTGACGGGGAGTAGGTGTCCACACTGAGGGTGGATGGGTGAAGTGGTAGGAAGACCCCTCATGGGTACTAGGCCCATGAGCCAGCAGCTCCTGTTTGGACGCCTACTGACCCTGTAGTGAAGGTTATACCATTTACAAAAGGGGGAAATTGATATAGAAGGGTTAATAGTTTCTATATACCTTCATTAAAGATATTTTATTGTTATTAGTAAGTATATCTGGTGGTAGTTCATAGTCATTATGGAGCCTTCGGAATAAGAGACAGGCTCAAGGATTATTTTGTCTCTAAATGTTCTTCTTATCTTCTTCTTATCTCATATGCATGACTCTACATTTTTGCTTTGCTAAAACTTAAAGGTCATATGAGCAACTAGTAAAGTTCAGCTTAGAAGCCTTATTTGCAATATCACATTGATCTGTAAATGGTATAAATAAAGTGTACTTTGGTTAAATAAACAGAAAATTGATCATGCCCACATGGATGCTGGTCTTTTTCTCCGAGCGCTCGATCTTGATTAGGTCTGAAGAGGCCAAATTGAGAAGACCTCACTGGTGATCCCATAAGCTGACTTGTGACAAAACAGAACAGCTACAACACAACTTACCAGCGATCCCTATCATTGTTGGGATCGCTGGTAAGTTGTTTAGTGTGACTGGACCTTTAGTCTGGGTAATTATCAAAGAGGTTATCCAGATTTTCAGGTACCTTTTTACGCCTATAAGATAAGATAAGGTACTATTGAATGTGGAACTGCTTTTCCAAAATCAGTCATTGCCAGCATTTGCTTTCATTGACTGTGGGCCTGCAGCCAACTTCATTGATTCAGGACTGGTTTTGAGACGAGGATTAGGGACAGTTTGGTTGTAAGGACCCATTCAAATTGCTGAAATTGACAGGATACTGATATTCCAGAATCTTGTCGCATGGGAAATGGTGGAATCCACACTCAGAGTGGGAACACTTCACTTTACAGGAGTCCGTCTCCTGTTATGTATTGGATAACTTAATTGAGAAGTTGATGATGGGAATTCCATGGTTGCTTATTCACAGTCCTGTCATTGATTGGTGTCATAAGGATATTGATAAGTGGAGTCCTTATTGTCATAAGAAATGTCTTAATTCTGTAAAGGCTTTTTCTGTTGGTTTGGAAGTTTTGCTGAACTTTGGAAATGTGGTTTCGGAAAAACAGGCAGAGATATTAGCTCTCCATAGTCCATATAACTGTGCTATCAATCTTATCCCCAATGCCAAATTACCTAAATCTCGCCTGTTTAACCCCTTTAGCCCCCGGGCACTTTCCATTTTTGCGTTTTTGTTCCCCTTCTTCCGAGAGCCGTAACTTTTTTATTTTTCCGTCAATCTTGCCATATGAGGTCTTGTTTTTTGCGTAATGAGTTGTACTTTTAAATTAAACCATAAGTTTTACCATATAGTGTACTGGAAAACAGCAAAAAAAATCCAAGTGTGGAAAAACTGCAAAAAAAAGTGTGATCGCACAATAGTTTTTGGGATGTTTTATTCACCGTGTTCATTATATGGTAAAACTGATGTGTGGGTGTGATGCCTGAGGTCGGTGCGAGTTTGCAGACACCAAACATGTATACACAGGTTTACTTGTATCTAATGGGTTAAAAAAAATTCACAAGCTTGTACAATAAAAGTGGCGTACGTTTTGCGCCATTTTCCGAAACCCGTAGCGTTCTCATTTTTTGGGATCTATGGCTCAGTGACAACTTATTTTTTGCGTCTCGAGCTGACATTTTTAATGGTACTATTTTTGCGCAGATGCTACGTTTTGATCGCCTGTTATTGCATTTTGTGTAAAACTTGCGGCGACCAAAAAACATAATTTTGTCGTTTGGAATTTTTTTTGCCACTACGCCGTTTACCAATCAGATTAATTGATTTTATATTTTGATTGGGCATTTCTGAACGCGGCGATACCAAATATGTGTATATTTAATTTTTTTAACCCTTTAATTTTCAGTGGGGTGAAAGGGGGGTGCTTTGAACTTTTAGGTTTTGTTTTTTTTTTTTGTTTAAAACTTTTCTTTTTACTTTTTTTTTTATTTTACCAGTCCCCCTAGGGGGCTATAGCGATCAGCAATGTGATCGCTCTGCCCTATCTGCTGATCACAGCTACACAGCTGTAAACAGCAGATATAATCACTTCCTGATTCACTCGGCTCCAGGCCGAGTGAAACCGAAAGTGACTCGTGATAGCTCCGGACCGAGTGAAACCGAAAGTGACTCGTGATAGCTACAGGCATCATCACATGACCCTGTGCTACCATGGCAACCACCGAAAGTCACGTGATCACGCACGTGACTTCCGGTGGGGGCGGCGGTAAGTGAAAATCATGCCCGCGCGCATATACATCTCGCTGCCAGACTTTGGCAGCAAGATGTAAGGGGTTAAATGTTGCGAGTGGAAGCGATTCCACTCGTAACATGCAGGCACACATGTCAGCTGTTGAAAACAGCTGATATGTGCGTGGATCGCCGCGACCTGCCCACGGCGGGGGGCGAGGATTAACCTCACAAGATCCATGACGGATAGATCCGTCAAGGGTCATGAAGAGGTTAATCTATCGTGTCCTGAATGAACTGCCATGAAAGAATCTGTGACCAAAAATTCATGGAAGGGTCATATTTGGGCTAGATAGATTTTCAAAATTTATCTTAGAGTAGCTTATCATTTGAAACGCATCTGACAGGGTGATGAGTGGAAGACTGTGTTTTTAGTGTCAAAGGGCCTTTTTGAATTATATCATGGCTTTTGGATTAACCAATGCACCAGCAGTTTTTGAAAACTTTATGAATGATATTTTTTTCTAATTGTATTGAAAGGTTTATCGGAATCTATCTTGACGATATTCTATTTTTTTCCCCCTGATTTGGATTCACATTATGAACATGTCCATTTTCTTTTACAAGATAATACAGAAAATTCTTTGTTTGCTAATTTAGAGAAATTTACTTTTTCTGTGCATGAAATTTCTTACTTGGGGTTCATTGTATCTGCTGAAAGGTTTGAGATGGATCCTGGGAAGGTTCAGGCCATAAATGCTTGGGTTCAACCATGGGACATTAAAGCATTGCAATGGTTTCTACGATTCACCAATTACTACAGAAAAATAATTACGGGTTTGTCTCAGATTGTCAAATCCCTTACTGACCTCACATGTAAGGGGGCAGGTCTTAGAGTTTGGTTGTCTGACGCTGTTGGTGCCTTTAATAAATTGAAAAAGTGCATTACGTCTGCTCCAGTTTTTATCCAGCCAGATCTCCAGAAGCTGTTCATTGTGGAGGTGGATGGTTCTGAAATCAGGGAAGGGGCTGTATTGTCTTAAGGTCCCAAACGTTGACCAATGCCATGTGCCTTTTATCTCTAGGAATTTCTCGTCTGCTAAGAAAAATTATGACGTTTAATATTGTGAATTGCTCACTGTTAAATTAGCTTTTGAAAAATTGAGACTTTTTTGGCTGGAGCTATTCATCAAAGCACTGTTTTGCCGAATAAAAAAAAATGTAGTTCAAATTGAATTTGCTAGCGGTTGACTCCAAGGCAGGCCAGATGGTCCTTATTTTTCTCTAGGTTAAATTTTTCTATCACGTTTATGCCAGGGTCTAAGAACGTGAAGGCTGACACTTTGCCACGCAGCCTTGATTCTGTTTGTCCTCCAGAACCTTCGTCCGCCATTCTTCCTCAGGGTATTGGGGTTTCTACGGCATCCTCGGAGTTGGAAGCAGAGATCTGTGAAGCTCAGTCGATAGCTCCTTCCTGTACTATAGGATCCAAGTTGTTTGTTCCTGTGTACAGGAGATTACGTCTGTTAGAGAAATTTCATGACTGGTGGTCACGTGGGGGTCACACCTACCCAAAAAGCTATTGCTGTACTTTTTTTTGTTTATGGTCATCTTTGCAAACCAGACTTTGTATCCGCTTGAGAAACTTGCGCACACACTAAAATTTGTCATAGCTGGCTGGAAAATTGACTCCATTACCAATTACAAAAAGACCATGGACTCATTTGTCCATGGATTTCATTACTGATTTGCCTTTGTCTGGTGGGAAAACTACAATTTGGGTGGTAGTCAACTGATTCAGTAAACAAGTCCACTTTGTTCCGTTATCTGGGTTACCTGATGCCGAAATGCTTTCTAGGTTGTTAATCCAATTAAAAGATGTTATGTTGCAGCTGAGCAGGATGACTGGTCCTCATTTCCCTCTTGCTGAGTTTGCCTTTACCAGTCCAGTCAAAGCAGTCCTTTTGTGCCTTATCTTTCTTTTGTAATTATGGATTTTTATCCTCATTTTTGTGAGTTCTGGGTGTCCTGGAGTAGAGGTTACCATACAGAAAGTCGTGGACGTTTGGAGGGAGGTTCAAAACAATATTGGGAAGATCGCAGTGCATGGCTACACACACTTGCACAAATTGGATCTGCTTTGCTTTCCAGTTAGCTGTGCAGATTTTACTTGGTCCGGTACTACATGAGATAAGCTGTTGTTTTGGTCTCCTTAGGCTTTCTGTCCTAGGTTAGCTCAACTGTTCTGATTTTTCCACTTTCCTCTGCTATTTGTACTCTGTTCTCAGCTTGGGTAGTTGCCAGTGATAGCTTGCTATACCTTGGTCATGGTGTGGAGATGTGACCTGTAGACACAGAAGTTGTTTAAGGAGCCATATATGGAGTTTGCTGCTTGGAAGTTTGTATGGCATCTTCCCATTATATATTTCCTTTTTTCATTTGCTTCACAAATCTTTTTCCTTTACTCCTTCCTGTAGTCTCGTGTGCATTTGTACAATTGTTGTTTCTTTACCCTTGTCTATCTCATCCTTTCCTCTTGTCATGTCTTGCGACTAGTGCCTTGGTGAAGCGTATCAACCAGAAGCTGACCCCCGAGTGGTACCTGATCATCATCAGCTAAGTACAACTTCACCATCGGGGCTCTAGTGAAAACAGGGTAGGCACTTAGTCATGCCCCTCCGAAAAAAGCCTGGTTCTGGGAGCAGTGGGTCAATGTCCCTCTCTCCCCTCCATTTTGTAGCATGACACTCAACTTCGTCAAAAACAGAAGGCCGATAGGAAGCGTTCGGCAACTCCCGTCTTCAAAGTAGGAGATAAAGTTTGGTTAGCTTCCAAAAATATTAAGCTGAAGCTGCCATCAACGAAGTTAGGGGCTAAATTTTTTGGACCGTATGAGATTTTGGAGATAGTCAATCCGGTTGCCTTTAGATTGAAACTCCTCAGTATTTTCAAATCCCTAATATTTTCCACAGATCCCTGTTAAAGGACTTTGCCTCTCCAGTGTTGTCGGCCTCATCTTCACCTCCTCTTGTTTCCGTTGATGGAGGTTTAGAGTACGAGGTTCAGAGGATTGTGGATTCTCGAATGGTCTGGAATTCTGGGTCATTGGAAGGGTTACAGAACTGAGGAGAGATCCTGGGTTCCGGCTCATTCTGTAAAGGCCCATCATTTATCCAGGGCCTTCCATCTGAGGTTTCCTGGAAAACTTGGGGGTCCAGTGGTCCACCATTAGAAGAGGGGGTGCTGTCATGAGTCCTCTACTCAGTGAACATGGCATGCTGAACTGTCTGTTGTTTGAGTGACAGCTCAATCGTACAACCTGGAGTTGGGGTGCGGTGAGCTGTCAATGTTTTGGGTAATAGCTCAGTCATCCAATCTCATTCTGGGAGTTGCTGGGTTTTTCCAGATGTTCCCTGTTCCTGGTAACCACACAGCTCCTTAGTTGAGCAGTTTTTCCCACAATATTGACATTCTAAGCCTTCTGTTAGTGGTGCTTGTGGGCCTCAGTTATCTGTGCTCAGGTATTCTGACACTAGACTGTGACGTAACCATGCTTCTGTCTATCCATTAATCGTGATGTGCTCTCCTGGTACTTGACCACGGAAAGTTTGACTATCCTGCCTCTTGATTTGTCCATGTAGTGACTGGCGTCACAATAGTGTTTTATGTCTGTGTGACGCCCCTGGACTATCAGGTCATCACAGGGTATTGCACAATCTGCCCTCTCGTGCAGTACCCACCTCCTTCTTGGTTATGGGTCCCCAACTATATGGTGTTGCCTACATCAGTTAATCAAAATCCTAGGTACACTCTGCACCACACCCACCAAACACACCAGTGGACGGCTTGAGTGGAATAGAGTCACCCACCTGGGGGTGTTGGAGAGGGGAGGTCAGAAGGAGTGTGAGTAGAGAGTTGAAGTTTGGAAGTGAAGGAGAGAGGAGGTCAGAAGCAGGGCTCCTAGGAAGCTATCTAGGTGGCAGACGGTGGTCTAGACCTAGAGGAGCTGGACCCCCGGTCGCAGGGAATTGTGGTAAGGGGCACGGAACTGTCAAGGAAGACAGCCGGCGACCTTGCACCATCACCGGGCTGGGACCAGGGCACGACTGGGTACGTGGACCCTAGATCAGGGAGTAGCTTCAGGCAACCTGATAATTTACCCGACGAGAATGGAGCCTTCAAGATCCGCTCTCCACCCGCTCCAAAATCGGGGTACTAGCGCAACGAGGGGGATAGGACTTTCCACTCAAAATGGTCCAGAAAATCCCAAGCGTGAACCCGGAGAGCAAGCTCCCACACTTAGCCATAGTGGGCAGCGAGACCCAGCCAGTTCCATACTACCGGGACCAACAGAGAAGTAAACTTAGTGCCAAGAGGCAGGTCATGGATCACCAGGCAGCACCATTGGGGATGGGACCCGAACTAGCTCCCCTCAGCGGCAGCAGTATCCAGAACTTTGGTTTATCCAGTTGTCGGTGTCAGCTTAATGGACTGAGTGAGTACCCAAGTGACCCCTCTGCACCCAACTGCACTCCCACCATCACCGAGTCCCGGGGCATTTCCCCCTACCTGTGCAGGGTCACAACACCTGGCTGCCCTGTTCCATCATTCCCGGGTACTCCCAACTGCAGCGGTGGTACTGCAATTACCACATACCACAGGTGGCGTCACGAACTTTACAATCCCCTGTAAATACCCCCTTCATTTGAGTGGCCGCACGACCCCCGGGTCCAGAGACCCTCGAGCCACCGTGGATCCGGATCTGAGCAGCTCGGCTGCTGGCACAGGGGCGGCACACCTCAAATTCCTGGCATCACAAACAGGATACGAGCAGGACCCACTTACCTGGGTGATGTGTGCCTTGGAGGTCGAGGCCGCGAGTCAAGATTCCCGTTTCCCGCCATTTCCGCCATCTTCCGGCGCCAAAACGCCATCTTCTCCACAAAAGCGCACAAAGTAGAAGCCCCGCCCTTCGTCCTGAGAGTGAGCCAGAACTGGAAGTTCCCAGAGGGTCACAGCACCAAAGAGAGTGGTGGGTGAAAACCGAGGGGGCGTGACAGCATGTAGCAGCGGAAGAGAAGCAGGGATGCCAGGACTCTGCCATAACGTTCCTGGACCTCGCAGAGGAAAGATGGCGGAGCGGAGCTGGTCACCGGAACGCGCTGTTCCCGGGACCACGACTTGGATTGAGGAAGAGACGGAGTAGCTTTGCAGAAGGATGCGGACGTAGTTCCTGTTCATATTGGATCACTGGAGGGAAGAGATGAGGAGCCTGGCGGTGGTGGTGCGAGCCCGTGAGATCGAAATCCCATGTGAAGAGCGGGTAAGCGGTTGCCCAGTCCCTCTTGGTTATCCTAATCTGGCCGATGCGGCTAAGGGATCCGGACCGCCCCCGCTCCCGGCAAGCACTTCGCCGCCACTAACCCCGTTGGCGGCGGACGCCGAGCTGCCTGCTCCCATCATGGCAGCGGAACCTTCAGCACCCGTTTATGAAGATGCAGCTACAGAACCCCCGGTTACATCACCCGACCAGGTCACGACAGCGGTCACCCCGACACTGACCAGACCCGGCCGCATCACCGAGCCCGTCCTTAGAGGCAGAGCACCCGGACTCTGCAACCCCGGCTGCGTAGCATTTGGTTCCTTTTCCCACAATGGCAGAGGTGGAGCCTGAAGAGTTGCCTGTTCCACTACCACACGGCATCCCAACGGCTGTTGGGGCCGCAAGAGCACAACTAAAGCTTATGCCAGTTAGGGAGCCAAGGCCGGATGCTGACGGCCCGTACTGGGAACGACACCCACAAAAGTTGCAACCGGAAGTGAAAAACCAAGACCAAAGGCAACAGGAGATGGTTGCCCATGCCCAGAGAGAAGGAGCATTTGAGGAAGGCCACCTTCCATTTCAGAGGGCCGTGGCTCAGGGGCCATGTGAAGCGGTTTAACCACGACAAACAGTGTGGTTTCCTCTGGGAAGCAAGCCTCTCGGAAGAAGTGTTTGTCGCTCGGAGAGATATAGAGCAACATCTCCTGAGGGACCACCCGGGCCGTAACCTGGAGCCGGAAGAGCTGGTCATCTACACTCGGCATTGGAGTGAACGGGGTTGGTATGCCCTGGATGTGAAGAGGCTCGCTATGGTTGATGAGCGGGTTCTGCCAGCCACCGCCGTTGACTACCAGCCTCCAAGTGAGCGGTACCTGTAACATGAAAAGTCTAAATTGTTCGGTATCTGTGTTTTCTTTTATTGTTTTACAAAGTTTGTTATTTTTCATATAGAGAAATGATAGGAAACAACAGTGTTTTAATCAACAAGGTTTGAATCAGCAGAGAAAGTTACCCGATTGGAAAGAAGATTTTATAGTGTGTACACCAGGTGCATGGACTTCGTTTTATTTATGCACCAATATTTTGTAGTAGTAAAAATGGACCATGGTCATAGGACTGGTTGTGACCAACACAGACTTGTGTATTGTAAATAGTTGCACCTCCTGTGCCCACCAGAGTACTCTTTTACAACACCCGGGACCTTAACCTGGTCACGGACCCACAATAGGTATGCAGCGGGTCAGGTTGTTTGGGTGGTGGGTTAATGGGATCTGAGACATTGGGACTAGACTGTCGCAGGAAGAGGCTGCAACGGAGCAGGTTGAGCCTCCGCTACTAACCTAACTGGTAGCGTTCCACTGTTGACTTGATGAACTCAAAACTGTTAGTAATTAGTGATGAGCGAGTATGCTTGTTACTACTCGGTACTCGCACGAGTATCACTGTACTCGGGCTACTCGGCGGGGACCGAGTAATCTCGCGATACTCGTGCTGTACTCGTGGTCTTCATCCCTGCATGTTGGCGCTCTTTTGAGAGCCAGCCCTCATGCAGGGATTGGCTGGCAGACCACTGCAATGCCACAGCCCTGTTAGTTGTGGAATTGCAGTGATTGGCCGGCCCGCACAGCGTGACCGAGCCTTTATACCGGCGGGCGCGCTGTGCTCTGCTCACAGCCATCCAGACAGTCAGTGCAGGGAGAGGGTTGCTGCTTCAGGGAAAGGTTTGCGGCCCTTTATAGTTATTTCCGGAGCAGGGCTGCAAACAGTGTGACCAGAAGTCCTTCTCAGGACATACAATAAGTTGTATACAGGCAGGCAGGGAATAGCCAGGTCGGAGTACAGTAGCAGAGTCCTCAGGACTATTGTTGATATATACAGGCAGGGTATAGCCAGGTCGGAATACAGGCTAGTGACCAGAAGAGTCCTTGTCAGGACTATTGTAGCAGTAGGCAGGCAGGCAGGGTATATAGCCATTCCTAGTGGTGACCGTATACCAGCCTTCATCATATCTGGGGCTGGTGTACACAGTCTAAAACAGTCCAGATAGTGTCAGACTTCTCAGTAATTGTCGCTCCTAAAAACCTGTTAGGTTCTTATTGCGTCCGTGCTTGCATTTAAAAACCGCACGTGTGTGCCTGTCGGTGGCAGCGTACAGGTGCACTTGTGTGCGTTTTTCACAAACTATTATATAACGCACAAGTGTAGTGTATAATACACATCAGTCAGCAGTGGCTGATAGTGTCAGACTTCTCAGTAATATTTGTCGCTCCTAAAAACCTGTTAGGTTCTTATTACGTCCGTGCTTGCATTTAAAAACCGCACGTGTGTGCCTGTCGGTGGCAGCGTACAGGTGCACGTTTTGCACAAACTATTATATAACGCACAAGTCTAGTGAATAATACACGTCAGTCAGCAGTGTCTGATAGTGTCAGACTTCTCAGTAATTGTCGCTCCTAAAAACCTGTTAGGTTCTTATTGCGTCCGTGCTTGCATTTAAAAACCGCACGTGTGTGCCTGTCGGTGGCAGCGTACAGGTGCACTTGTGTGCGTTTTTCACAAACTATTATATAACGCACAAGTGTAGTGTATAATACACGTCAGTCAGCAGTGGCTGATAGTGTCAGACTTCTCAGTAATTGTCGCTCCTAAAAACCTGTTAGGTTCTTAGTGCGTCCGTGCTTGCATTTAAAAACCGCACATGTGGGCTTGTCGGTGGCAGCGTCAGGCTCCATATTGTCCCTGGATAGAGATGTGCATGAGGGCCTCAAAACATTGTTCCCATTACAAAGGAGCGGGTCTCCTGTCGTTGTAATGCCCATTCTGAAAGCATGGGCGAACAAATTTACCACTGGGGGTATACCTGAAACAACGGCCTAACTATTGTAACGATCATCATGATGGCGCATGAGGAGAAGGAGGAGCAGTCCAGCGATTAGCCAAAGTCCAGAAGTGTGTTACCATGGGTGAGTGGAGGTACATGGCAAATTCCCGTTACAAACTTTAAATTCCGCTGTCATTTGCTGGTGGTGTGGTGAAGTCTGGCCCAATCCAACCCTTGTTCATCTTGATCAGAGTCAGCCTGTCAGCATTTACAGTTGACAGGCGGGTGCGTTTATCTGTAATGATTCCACCTGCGGCACTAAAAACACGCTCTGACAAAATGCTAGCGGCAGGGCAGGCCAGGACTTCCAAGGCGTAGAGAGCCAATTCATGCCACGTGTCCAGCTTGGATACCCATTAATTGTAAGGCACAGAGGAATGTCGGAGTACAGTTGTTTGATCTGCAAGGTACTCCTTGAGCATCTGGGCAAACTTAGGATTTCTTGTGGCACTACCCCGCACCTCAGGGGCTGTGGTATGTGAGGGGCTGAGAAAACTGTCCCACATCTTAAAGACTGTTCCCCTACCTCTGGCGGATTGGACTTGTGCCCCTCTCGGCTGTACGCCTTGGTTGTCCACTGATTCCTGACCTATGCCGCTAGCGTTTTGTGAGGGGAATGCTTTGCCTACTTCCGTGACTATGGCCTTCTGGAACTGCTGCATTTTGCCTGACCTCTCCGCCTCAGGAATAAGAGACATAAAGTTCTCCTTTTAGCGTGGGTCTAACAGTGTTACCAACCAGTAATGATTGTCGGACAAGATGTTCTTAACGCGAGGGTCACGAGACAGGCAGCTTACCATAAAGTCAGCCATGTGTGCCAGACTCTTAACAGCCATCACTTCAGTATCCTGACCAACACGATGACTGAACATGCTGTCCTCCTCCTCCTCCTCCTCCTCATCATCATCATCTACCCTGTCCTCTGGCCAGCCACGCTGAACCGAGGATATGACTGCATGTCATATCCTCAATTTGGCCAGAGAGTTGCTCCATGTCTTCATCCTCCTCCTCGTCATAGTCCTCCACTGCACGTTGTGATGAGACGAGGTTGGGCTGTGTGTTATCACCCACACCCACTACTGTTTCTTGCTCAAACTCATCGCGCTCCGCCTGCAATGCATCATGGTTGTTTTTTGAGCAGAGACCATTTTAGAAGGCAGAGAAGCGGTATGGTGACGCTAATAATGTCGTCATCGCCGCTCACCATCTTGGTGGAGTCCTCAAAGTTTTGGCGGATCGTACATAGGTTGGACATCCATCTCCACTCCTCAGGTGTTATGTGTGGAGTTTGACCCATTTCCCGACGGCTTAGGTGATGCAGGTACTCAACAACTGCCCTCTTCTGCTCACATATCCTGACCAACATGTGCAGAGTTGAATTCCAACGCGTGGGGACATCACACACCAGTCTGTGAGCCGGAAGATGCAAATGGCGCTGAAAGCCGGCAAGGTCGGCTGAAGCAGTAGGTGACTTTCGAAAATGTGCAGACAGGCGGCGAACGTTTACCAGCAGATCAGACAGCTCTGGGTATGACTTTAGAAACCGCTGAACCACGAGGTTGAGCACATGGGCCACGCATGGAACATGTGTCAGCTGGCCTCGCCTCAAAGCCGCCACCAGGTTCCGGCCATTGTCACACACAACCTTTCCTGGCTTTAGGTTCAGAGGTGTGAGCCAGTGATCTGCCTGCTGTTTCAGAGCTGTCCACACCTCTTCTGCATTGTGGGGTTTGTCACCTATGCAGATTAGCTTCAGCACAGCCTGTTGCCGCTTCGCCGAGGCAGTGCTGCAGTGCTTCTGTGTCGCCCTGGACAAGCCAGGGGCCACAGAGCACAACACTTACACACCCCACACTCCCTGCAGGCATATCATAGTCAAAACACAAAATCCTTGTTGCCTTCCCCAGGGGCTGTTGTCCACACCAGGGGGTGGAGCCAGGCGGTTGGTCTCCACCCACCAAGGAGGAGGGAAAACACAGGCAGTGAGAGTTAAGCTAAGGAAGTGGAAGGAGGAAAGTAGTAGAGAGGAGAAAAGTGACAGCAAAGAGCCTGAAGTTGGTCCGGGTGTGTGGCCCGGACAGGACAGCAAGGTTGGCAGGATGTGGTGACCGTCTGCAGTGGAGGCCGATTGGAGTCTGCCGTAAGGACCGTGGACGGGTGTTGACCCGGCCATACCGGACCGGTATACAAAGAGAAGCCAGCACCATTGGCAGGGGCCTTTCGGATCCCGGCAAGGCTTGGTGTCGCCGTGAATTTGCCAAATCCGTTAGTGAAGGGGACCTCAGGGTTTCCAAACAGCCAAGTCCCGATAGAAGGCAACCGTCCAACCGTGAAGGGGAGACACCGCCACCGCCAAGGGCAACCGTCTCCCAGGGCCAGCGCCTGTGGGCAAAAGGGGCTCCTCCGGCCCATATCCAGGTCGGGGAGCGGGTTACCGGTGGGAAACCATCACTACCAACACTGAACTTAGGTGCAGGGAGAGACAGTCATCACTAACCTGCAGGGAGGAACAACCGCAGCCGTCCGAGGGACCCGTCTATCCAGCCACTTGTTTTACCGTGAACTGTGTCATCATCATTGGGCTGAGTGAGTACCTCCGTACAGCGCTGCCCCTGCGACCCTGCACCTCATCAGGCCCCGCAACCCGCCTGTCATCCATCTCTACCCCATCACCGGGCCCCGGGACAACCAACCCTCCTACCCACGGAGGGGAGAAATAACAACAAAGCTGCTCCCTGTCACAGGCTCCCGGGATCCCCGTCCAGAGCAGCGGTGGTGTCCACACAATCACCACAACCGTGGGTGGCGTCACGGACAATATCCCCAAAACCCAAACCACCCCTTTTCACTCACGGGCGATGAGCGCCGCTCGAGTCCCCGGGATCCGGCCATCGCTTGAGCCACCGAGCAGCAGCAGCCGTAGAGCAGCGGCAGCCGGACCCGAGCAGTGGGAGAGCGCAGCGTCCCCTCCTCCGCCCGCGACACTTCCAGCTTGGAACTGGTGTGGAGGGTAAAGTGGATGAGGATGCGCAGGAGGAGGAGGAGGCTGAGGAGCATGACATTCCGGAGCTGTAGAGTGTGGGTGAAACCCTGACTGAGATAGGGCCTGCAAAACTTGGTGTGTGAAGGACGTGTTCCGTCGGGCAGCATGGACAGGGGATTGGCTCGCATGCAAAACAAGCGAAGACGTAGCAGTGACATCAGCAAGCACTGCTCCTCGACTCTGTTGTACATCCCACAAAGTCGGGTGCTTAGCTGACATGTGCCTGATCATGCTGGTGGTGGTCAGGCTGCTCGTTTTGGTACCCCTGCTGATGCTGGCATGGCAGGTGTTGCAAATGGCCTTTTTAGAATCATCTGGAGCCAACTTAAAAAACTGCCAGACTCGGGAAGACCTAACATTTGTACAGGCACCTTGTGTCGTGTTGTTCCGGGGAACAGTTGCCTGACGTCTGCCTGGGGCCACCACCCTGCTTCTTACTGCCTGTTGGGATGCTACGCCTCCCTCCCCCTGTGCACTGCTGTCCTCGCTCTGCATATCCTCCTGCCAGGTTGGGTCAGTTACTGGATCATCCATCACGTCGTCTTCCTCTTCCACACCCTGCTCCTCCTGACTTCCTGACAATTGTGTCTCATCATCGTCCACCCCTTGTTGAGACACGTTGCCAACTTCGTGAGAACGTGGCTGCTCAAATATTTGGGCATCTGTACATACAATCTCGTCATGGCCCACTTCAACAGGAGCTGGCGAGAGGCCAGAATGTGTGAATGGAAATGTGAACGAACAGCTCTTCCGAGTGTCCAAGTGTGGGATCAGTAATGTCCGTGGACGTGTACTCGGCCTGGTGGTAGGAAGGAGGATCAGGTTCTGAAATGTGCGGTGCAGTATCACGGCTACTGACACATGACCGTGTGGAAGACAGAGTGTTTGTGGTGGTGCCAATCTGACTGGAAGCATTATCCGCTATCCAACTAACAACCTGTTGACACTGGTCTTGGTTCAAGAGCGTTGTACTGCTGCGGTCCCCAAGAATTTGGGACAGGACGTGCGAGCGAGTAGATGTGGCCCTTTGTTGTGGCGAAATTAGAGCTTGCACACGACCTCGGTCTCTGCCTGCACCACCATCACGTCCACTTCCTTGTTCGTTGACAACGCCCTTGCGCATTTTGCAATGCTGTGCTGATGTGTATTCACTAGACTTGTGCGTTATATCCAAGTTTTTGCAAAACGCACACAAGTGCAGCGGAAAGCTGCCACCAACAGGCACACACATGCGGTTTTTAAATGCAAGCACGGAGGCACTAAGAACCTAACAGGTCCCTATCCAGGGACAACGTGGAGCCTCCCAATTTTTGGCTGCCCTGCCAAAGGGCTATACTACAATAGACCCACTTCCTTACAATAGGCACTTCAGGTTTACAGGCCCTCATGCACGTCTCTATCCAGGGACAACGTGGAGCCTCCCAATTTTTGGCTGCCCTGCCAAAGGGCTATACTACAATAGACCCACTTCCTTACAATAGGCACTTCAGGTTTACAGGCCCTCATGCACGTCTCTATCCAGGGACAACGTGGAGCCTCCCAATTTTTGGCTGCCCTGCCAAAGGGCTATACTACAATAGACCCACTTCCTTACAATAGGCACTTCAGGTTTACAGGCCCTCATGCACGTCTCTATCCAGGGACAACGTGGAGCCTCCCAATTTTTGGCTGCCCTGCCAAAGGGCTATACTACAATAGACCCACTTCCTTACAATAGGCACTTCAGGTTTACAGGCCCTCATGCACGTCTCTATCCAGGGACAACGTGGAGCCTCCCAATTTTTGGCTGCCCTGCCAAAGGGCTATACTACAATAGACCCACTTCCTTACAATAGGCACTTCAGGTTTACAGGCCCTCATGCACGTCTCTATCCAGGGACAACGTGGAGCCTCCCAATTTTTGGCTGCCCTGCCAAAGGGCTATACTACAATAGACCCACTTCCTTACAATAGGCACTTCAGGTTTACAGGCCCTCATGCACGTCTCTATCCAGGGACAACGTGGAGCCTCCCAATTTTTGGCTGCCCTGCCAAAGGGCTATACTACAATAGACCCACTTCCTTACAATAGGCACTTCAGGTTTACAGCCCTCATGCACGTCTCTATCCAGGGACAACGTGGAGCCTCCCAATTTTTGGCTGCCCTGCCAAAGGGCTATACTACAATAGACCCACTTCCTTACAATAGGCACTTCAGGTTTACAGGCCCTCATGCACGTTTCTATCCAGGGACAACGTGGAGCCTCCCAATTTTTGGCTGCCCTGCCAAAGGGCTATACTACAATAGACCCACTTCCTTACAATAGGCACTTCAGGTTTACAGGCCCTCATGCACGTCTCTATCCAGGGACAACGTGGAGCCTCCCAATTTTTGGCTGCCCTGCCAAAGGGCTATACTACAATAGACCCACTTCCTTACAATAGGCACTTCAGGTTTACAGGCCCTCATGCACGTCTCTATCCAGGGACAACGTGGAGCCTCCCAATTTTGGGCTGCCCTGCCAAAGGGCTATACTACAATAGACCCACTTCCTTACAATAGGCACTTCAGGTTTACAGGCCCTCATGCACGTCTCTATCCAGGGACAACGTGGAGCCTCCCAATTTTTGGCTGCCCTGCCAAAGGGCTATACTACAATAGACCCACTTCCTTACAATAGGCACTTCAGGTTTACAGGCCCTCATGCACGTCTCTATCCAGGGACAACGTGGAGCCTCCCAATTTTTGGCTGCCCTGCCAAAGGGCTATACTACAATAGACCCACTTCCTTACAATAGGCACTTCAGGTTTACAGGCCCTCATGCACGTCTCTATCCAGGGACAACGTGGAGCCTCCCAATTTTTGGCTGCCCTGCCAAAGGGCTATACTACAATAGACCCACTTCCTTACAATAGGCACTTCAGGTTTACAGGCCCTCATGCACGTCTCTATCCAGGGACAACGTGGAGCCTCCCAATTTTTGGCTGCCCTGCCAAAGGGCTATACTACAATAGACCCACTTCCTTACAATAGGCACTTCAGGTTTACAGGCCCTCATGCACGTTTCTATCCAGGGACAACGTGGAGCCTCCCAATTTTTGGCTGCCCTGCCAAAGGGCTATACTACAATAGACCCACTTCCTTACAATAGGCACTTCAGGTTTACAGGCCCTCATGCACGTCTCTATCCAGGGACAACGTGGAGCCTCCCAATTTTTGGCTGCCCTGCCAAAGGGCTATACTACAATAGACCCACTTCCTTACAATAGGCACTTCAGATTTACAGGCCCTCATGCACGTCTGTATGCAGGGGCATTGGTGAACCTCACAAATTTGGACTGCCCTGGCAAAGGAAAATACTACAAAGACTCACTTCCTCAAAATGGGCACATTAGACTCAGAGGCCTTTATGTACATCTCTTCTCAAGGACATCGGAGTGCCACACAATGTTTTACGTAAAATCTTTCATGTATTATTCTCAAAAGTAACGTACATTAGCTCTATCTCACTATTGGGTATGTGCCCTTAACATTTCCGCCATGAAAATTCATTTTGGTGTCATTTTTGAAGGTTTTCTGGTGAGTCCGTAAAAATGGCGTAAAACGCGGACAAAATTGTTCACAGCTGTGACTTTTTAGTGATAAATGCTTCAAGGGGTCTTCCCCATGCTGTTGCCATGTCATTTGAGCACTCTTCTGAGACTTTTGTGCCATTTTTAGGGTTTCTACATGCTGCCGGGGGTCATTTCACAAAAATACTCGGGTCTCCCACAGGATAACATTGGGCTTGGTGCTCGGGCCGAGTACACGAGTATCTTGGGATGCTCGGCCCAAGCCTCGAGCACTCGAGCTTTTTAGTACTCGCTCATCACTATTAGTAATGTTTAAGCACCCAGCCTCCCTAATGTGGGATGAATCTTGTAAATAAAAAAATGTTTTCTTTTCTACTTTTGCAGTTTTGAAAAAAAAAATAATAAACCTCTGATGTCCTGTAGCTCGAGGACAAGCTACGTTTAACCAAGGGGGAATGTGATGCCCCTGGACTATCAGGTCATTACACGGTATTGCACAATCTGCCCTTCCGTGCAGTATCCCCTCCTTCTTGGTTATGGGTCCCCAACTATATGGTGTTGCCTACATCAGCTAATCAAAATCCTAGGTACACTCTGCACCACACCCACCAAACACACCAGTGGACGACTTGAGTGGAATAGAGTCGCCCACCTGGGGGGTTGGAGAGGGGAGGTCAGGAGTGTCAGAAGGAGTGTGAGTAGAGAGTTGAAGTTTGGAAGTGAAGGAGAGAGGACGTCAGGAGCAGGGCTCCTAGGAAGCTATCTAGGTGGCAGACGGTAGTCTGGGCCTAGAGGAGCTGGACCCCCGGTCGCAGGGGATCGTGGCAAGGGGCACGGAACTGTTGAGGAGGACAGCCAGTGGCCTTTCACCATCACCGGGCTGGGAACAGAGCACGAATGGGTACATGGACCCTAGATCAAGGAGTAGCTTCAGGCAACCTGACAATTTACCGGACGAGAACAGAGCCTTCAAGATCTGCTCTCCACCCGCTCCAAAATCGAGGTACTAGCGCGATGAGGGGGATAGGACTTTCCACTCAAAACGGTCCAGAAAATCCCAAGCGTGAACCCTGAGAGCAAGCTCCCACACTTAGCCATAGTGGGGAGCGGGACCCAGCCAGTTCCATACTACCGGGACCAACAGAGAAGTAAACTTAGTGCCAGGAGGCAGGTCACGGATCACCAGGCAGCACCATTGGGGACGGGACCCCAACTAGCTCCCCTCAGCGGCAGCGGTATCCAGAACTTTGGTTTATCCAGTTGTCGGTGTCAGCTTAATGGACTGAGTGAGTATGCAGTGTTCCTGATGTATGTAAAGCGCTGCGGAATATGTTAGCGCTATATAAAAATAAAGATTTGATTTGATTTTTATTAGGTTGTGTAAATGCTCATACTCAATACTGAATAAATCATGATGTTTTGAAAAGTTTAGATGTTTTGTTTTGTTTCCATTTTTCATCGTTTGCAGCCTATTAACCCTAGAACGCATACCTGGGGCCTCGCAGGCCTGCTAGGTCATTTGTTTTCTATGGTAGATTGAATTGCTTGCGCGTTGTAGGGTTAACATGTCTGTCGAACCTGTCATTTCCACAATTCCATGGCTTTTCCTTCTTCGTGTTGCAATTTTAATGTTGAAGAGTCTATGTATAATGGTTTGGAAAAAGCTCAAGTTACTGGATTTTCAGGAGATGGCGCCATTGTGCAAAAAGCTGATCTCACATTCTCATGGTTGCAAAGTATGATGCAGTATGATACAGTCAGTTTCTTGCGAGATGTGTTTTTACAATATGCAGTTATAGTCATTAACAAATCTAGAATACCTGGTATTTTACAATAGATTGTGGCCTCATATCAGGGCCAGCTTTGGGTTTATGTGGACCCTTGGTCCACAGTGGTCTGTTTTTGTGATGTGTCTAAAATACAAATTAGCTATAAGGGAATTTTATGCGAGTGAAAACCTTTAAAGGAGTTGTCCGACAAACTCCAAAAAAATGTTTAAGCTAATCTGTGCTGTATTGTCATATAAAACACCCTACATTTTCATTTTGTTTTCTAACTTTTGTTCCTCTTGAATTATCCCTTTATTTTCTGCAGCTCTTTGTTTATCTGCAGCTCAACCAAACATGACATCTTCCTATGCCGAATATCCTAATCAGAGCTGGCACCGCCCGGCCTCAGTGTCCAGCCCCGCCCCCTGCACACTCATTGGCTGTCAGTATTCTGCCCCAGCACTGACTATTGCTACAATATATGTGCGGTGGATGTGAGGTGGTTGTGCTGTCACAGATGAGATATCAGTGCTCTGTATCTCCAATCATTGGTAGTACAGAGCCGTGATCCACACATCCACCGCACATACAATGTAGCAATGTCCCCTTTCCCTGTCCCCATACTATAGTACTGTGCCCATCCCTGTCCCCGTACTATAGTACTGTGCCAATCCCTGTAGCCATACTATAGTACTGTGCCCATCCCGTTCCCCATACTATAGTAATGTGCCCATCCATGTCCCCATACTATAGTAATATTTCCTTTCCTTGGGCTCATCTTCTTGTAGTAATGCTCTCTCCTGTAGAATTGCCCCCTAGTCTGCCATTCTTCACACACACACAAAAAAACAAACACATTTTTCTCCCCTCTCCTCGTTCCCTCGGTGACCTGTGTCCTCTGATTCTTGCAGCCGCAGCCCCCTCCTTGCTGATCACTGCCTGTGCAGGGGGCCGTGCAGCCAACAGTTGATCTGCTGCTGGCCTCTGATTGGCCGGCGGCTGATCATGCGGTATACACAGCTTGGCTCTGCAGAGCGCCAGAGAATCTGTCATCTGATATACAGCGCTGACTGCACGGCCACCTGCACAGGCTGTGATCAGCAAGGGGCCTAAGTGCCACAAGAAGCATCAGGAGCCACAGCTGAAAGCGCTTTATATCAGCTGACAGATTCCAGGGCGCTCTGCAGAGCCGAGCTCTGTATACAGCTACTGCAATGATCAGCTGCTGCCTCTAATTGGCCAGTGGCTGATCATTGCAGTAGCTGTATACAGCGCTCCCATCTGCACAGCGCCCGGGAATCAGTCATCTGCTATACAGTGCTGACTGCACAGTCACATGCACAGGCAGCGTTCAGCAACGGGACACTGCCTGCTCGCCGCCAGCAGCATCAGGGGCTGCATGGAGCGTACAGGCAGAGAGACCCCTGCACTATGGGATGTGGGGAAGAGGGGCGGTGACTCCAGCAATTTATATGTCCCATGTTTTAGGCAGTGTTTAGTGTTTGTCTGATTTAAAATGATTTTAAAATTGTGAGTGTTTTGCCACCCTTTATAAATAACTAAATATTGTATTTTTTGCACAAATCAAGGTCTAATCCATATTAATTATTTATTATTCATAAGTCTGGTGCCTCTTTGTGCCATATTGTGTGTGTTCAGGTGATTTGATAGGTACATGGCACATGATTTGTCTAATAATTCAGGTGGTGCCGAGCAATCCCCCCTTTGTTAGTAGGGATTATTTTCCATCATCAGTATTTCACTAGAGGAAGATTACTCGGAAAACACCATACCATGACCAAGAGGTATCGCTTTTAATAGGACACTATCATTGACATTGCCACAAATTTTGTTTTCTTGGTTTGTTTAAATAAACGTTGAATCACAAATATAATCACTTTCACTACTATGTACCGTATTTTTCGGACTATAAGACGCACTGAACTATAAGACGCACCCTTGTTTTAGAGGAAGAAAAAATAGAAAAAAATAAAATTAAAGTAAAAGCATGTGGTCATGACACACTGTTATTTTACTGCTGACAGTGTTACTGAGGTAATAATATCCCCAAATTCTGTCCTCATATCCTCCATTCTGGGTACCTTCCAGGTATATATGGCCCCCATCGTGGAATATGTATGTTCCCCATCGTTATATGTGTGATCCTCCAATCTGGTGTGTGTGTGTGTGTATATAGCTATATTGTGTGTGTGTGTGTGTTTGTGTGTGTGTAGTTATATAGTGTGTGTGTGTGTGTGTGTGTGTACATAGTTATATAGTGTGTGTGTGTGTAGTTATATAGTGTGCGTGTGTGTGTGCGTGTATATATATAGTTATATATTGTGTGTGTGTGTGTGTAGTTATATAGTGTGTGCGTGTGTATATATAATGTGTGTGTGTGTGTATATGATCCAACCCCATGCAAATGTACAGTAATGCCTTTATATACTATATTATTTATTGCCTTACTTTTACTGATGTGATGCTCATCATGCTTCAGTTTGGTCCTGGCATTACAAACAAAGTCTCCCATATCTCAAGGACCTTCAGTGATGTAATGAAGAGGCAGGGCTCTGTGCTGTTCTGTGCTGCTCTGGCCCACCCCTCTGCATTACATCACTGTAGGTCCTTGTCAGCTATGGGAGACTGTTTCTAGTGCAGAGGCAGGAGCAAAGTGAAAGTAATTTTGAGCCCTCAGCACAGAGACTGCGGCTGTGCTGTGAAGGTATGCCGTGCTCTGGCCTGGACACTGCAGTGATCTGCACTTCCCCCGGGCCAGACATGACTGCAGCGGCCCCCTGCTCCTGCCTCCTAAACAGCGGACACACAGTCTCCCCAGCCGCTGCAGGAAGCCGGCGGCTGGAGCTCCCACGTGTGCCCGCTGTTTACATTAAACAAGTATTCATTAGCTGCTCCTCACACCCGCTGACTGCAGAAAGAGGTGGGCGGGGAGCAGCTAATGAATATTCGTTTACTTTAAGCAGCGGGCACAGGTGGTTTCTCCAGCCGCCGGCTTCCTGCAGCAGCGACCCTCCCTGCCTCCTGTGATCCCACTGCATAGCGCTGACTCCCCACAGCTCCCTACCCCGCAGCTTCAGACCATAAGACGCACCCCACACTTTCCTCCCAAATTTGGAGGAAAAAAAGTGCGTCTTATGGTCCGAAAAATACGGTATATTAAAAGTAAAAGCAATATTATCTGAAAAGCTAACTGGAAAAGCCCCATTACCCATCCTCCTAACCCCTTAAACCAATTTGCAAGGTTTAGGAAGGAAAAGGTTTTTGCCCACCAACTATCTTTATTTACATCATTATCTTTTTGATATTTATCTCTTAATTTTTGTATGTCATTTAACTTTGCTCGTAATTGTAGCTGACCTTCAGGATCTATTTAATGGCAACAGGCGGGGCCTATTATCTGACACATACCCCCTTGGGCAGCTGTTAGGTAATTAAGTACCAAAGTATGCTGGTTAGTAACTATAATTAACTGCTGTTGTACAGCTACATAGGTGTTTACTATATCCAAAATTGCAAAAATGTGATCATCCAGATAATCAGTAGATCCTACTAATTTATCACACATTTGCATTACCATTGGATATAGGAAAAAAGTACTGAAAATCTTATTCGCTGTTCTCATTTGTACCACATGGGGTCGCCCTGATTCCCTTGGTTTATTATTTGCAGCTCTCTTGAATATCATGTGTTTTGGCAAAACCTGAGCATCTAATTGATCATAAGGTAATATAAAGGTAGCTGGTGTCAAACGAGCTAAAGTACAGCTTCCCTTGACTCCTACTGGGAGCTATTTATAGGCATCATACCCACATACCCAATACATTCCTCTAGGTAAATCCCATATAGCCGAGTGTTGCAAAACTAAACGATGAACCAAGTCAACGAAAATACTAACATTTGATAACAAACACCACCCGGGCTGTTGTCCAACTGGGCTACAGTATCCTGCATCAGGGTTATTACAGGTCGGATCATTTGCTCGATATTCAGAGGAGTCAATACACATTAGATTTCTCGATATGTTACTACAAGTTTCACTAGTCCCATTTTTGAACATATTGGCATAAGGCCATAACATATCATGAATTGTCCTTTCCACTAAGCTGGGTTTAAAAGTATCTAAAGTATTTACAGTTGTTCCAAAACTTATTTTTATATTCTCCATAGGGAGGAATCCCAGGTTAGTCAGTCCAGTCTTATTTTTGGGTACCCAAATTCCTCCCTTAAAAGCCAGATATTGTATATTGGGGATTGTTCCACTCAAATTGCCTTGCCACCATGGAATTTTGATCCATCCAACTACGGGAATGGGTACTGTAGTATTCCATAGACAAACATTTCGAGTGTCCTTATCAGCAAGATGATCAGAACAACTTTTCCACTTTAAGATTTCCTCCATTGATACCGGGATAGTCAGATAAGGGATACTGGTGGCTGTAACCGGAGACTGTGTACAGATCCAGCAATCTGTGTGTTGGCTACTGTTCAGCGCATCAGTTAAAATGTGAATTTCTCCATCACATCACTATCGAGCTCTTCCCAGTAACCGATACCATGGATTCCACTTATTTACAACACAATCTGCAAATAAAGATATACTATTATTCTCGTAAATAATATTTTTCTTGTGGAACATATTCCCACTTCTCGACTCCTGGTCTCATTATCAGGAGAGTACGATCTTTTCCGACCGCTATTACCTCTGCCTCTGAGGGTGGCCCTTGGAGGTTTTGAATCCATATTTTTGCTCCTACATTTGTAATATTAGAGGATCCAAAACCTTTAGTACCCCGTATTGTTAATTCTGCCGGGGCAGTTCCTTCTCTTATCTCAGACATGTTTATTGGAATTATCAACATCTGAGCCATCTTCTGGTGTTTCACCAAGATCAAAGGTTCATTTCCCAAATTTAGCATCAATACCTTGATTTCTCCCTGATAATCTGCATCTATTACCCCTCCCACCACTATGGCTCCTTTTAATGCTAAACTAGAACGAGTGGCTATTTGACCATAATGATTCTTTGGCATCTGGCAACCCAATCCTATTGAAATTGGTTTTACCTTACCTGCTGGTACCAATACAGTTTCCAATGTACTGAGGTCTAAACCTGCTGAATAAGGTGTCGCTCTTTCTTGGAGTTTGGCCTCTTCTTCCACTTTCCAAAAAATGATTGTACTCACTACGTGTGCCTCATGAATAGTAAAGGTGGTGTCACACACAGCGACGACGACAACAACATCACTGCTAAGTTGCCATTTTCTGTGACGTAGCAACGACCTCAATAGCGACGTCGCTGTGTGTGACACATAACAACGATCAGACACCTGCTGCGAAATTGCTGCTCGCTCCTGAATATTCCAGGTCATTTTTTGATCGCTGCTATCCCGCTGCGCCATGATGATAAGCTCAGCATCCTTGTGTTTGACACCGCAGCAGCGACGGTCGCGACGACGCTGAAGGCAGTGACGTAGGACTGAAGGCAGGACAAGGGCATGTTTTTGCGGTGTATTTTGCAACGCCCCTACGTCACCGATTGGTGGTTACAACAGCGTTCCGATTGGGTACCTTGCCGAAGGCGTTACAGTGATTTCATTCTTTAAGTTCCATTCTTTGTTCCACGTAGTAGATTCTCTGTCTGGTGTCGCTAGTGTGTCGTTCTTTGTGGATCTGAATGAAATGAAATAGAATGAATCAAAGCACTACTGCTTCTTCCTTTGTTTGGCACGGTCACCCAATCAGGCGCCGCTCTAGTGATCACCAATCGGAATAGAGGTGCGTGAAAAAAGGCAACACAAAGGCGCTGTAGCGATCACCAATCGGAACAGAGGGGCGTGAAAAGAGGCAACGCAAAACATGTCTAGGGGTAAACACCACGCCTCTATCAAGCTATGAGTCGTCGCATAGCGACGCGTGTGACACCGCACAACGACCGTCGAGGTCGCTATGATCGCTGCTCCGTCGCTGCCTAAAATTACATGTTTGACAGCTTACTAGCGATCATCTAAGGTTGCTGTTACGTCACAGGAAATGGTGACGTAACAGCGACATCGTTGTCGTTGTGTGTGAACCCAGCTTAAGATTTGGTGTCAACATTCTCATGAGAGGAGTCATAGAATATGTGATAGGTCTATTGTTTATTATCTATAGGGCTTCACTGAGATTGTCTCTCCATTGTCCATACTGTTTGTCTGATTGATTTAATTTTTTCAAGGTGGATTGCAACAACCCATTCATTCTTTCCACCAGACCAGCAGCCTGGGGATAGTATGGAATATGATACACCCATTGAATGTTATGGTCTTGGGCATAATCTTTTATCTTCTGGCCAGTAAAATTAGAACCATTATCTGATTGTACCTGCAATAGAACTCCATAGTATTGAGTGATTATTTCTAAAGTTCTCTCAGTACTCCACTGGGTTGCTGCCTTACAGGGAAAACCCATCATCAAACCTGAGTATGTGTCTACTGCAGTGCAGACGTATTTACACCCTCTACTTTCTGGCAATGGACCAATGAAATCCATCTGCCAAATTTGTGCAGGTAATTGTCCTCGACCTATGTTTCCCATTACTGTATGTGGAACCTCCCTCTTTTGTGAATGTTGGCACACTGGACAGTGTAGAATGGTTTCTTTAACCCCTTCCCGACCATGGACGGAAAGATCCGTCATGGTGCCCTGGGCCTTAAAGACCAAGGACGGATCTTTCCGTCATGGCGGAATAGTGGCACCAGAGCCTCCGGTGATTGCAATCGGATAACACAAACCGCAGATTCGGGGAGGAGGGGACCTGTACCTGACCTCAGGAGGGGTGGTGCCTCCTCCCCTGACCTACGGAGGCTGTGATTGGCTGACGAACGCCGCTCAACCAATCACAGCCACTGTAATGTTCCAGCCATTTAAAGTAACTGAAACATTGAAATCCAGCCCTGACCAGTGCAGCTATAGCACTGGCCATTGTCTGGAGCTGGGTGACCTCACTGGATCACCCTCCCCCAGCTCCAGTAGCTCTGATTGGAGAGATCGGCCTTGTGACCGATCTCTCCAATCAAAGTGGACCTGTTGCCGGTGACCGCCCCATCAGCTTCACTTGTCGGCCCTGCAGCACGCCAGCACAGTGAGTGTATACAGTGCAATGGCAGGGCGACAAGATCCGGTCCCATGCTGTTACGTGACCGGAGCATGGGACCCGGAAGTTGCCGCGCTGCCATTGCACTGTATAAAACCAGTGAAAAGCCTCCCGATCCGCGGCCGCCCTCCGCGATCTGCCACCTGTCTCCCCGATCTGCTGCCCGCACCCCCACCCCTCGTATCTGCTGCCCACACCCTCACCCCCACACCTCCCGATTCGCCGCCGCCGCCGTCCTCCATCTGCCACAGTGCCACCGCTCCCCCCGATCTGCTGCCCGGCCCCTTTCCCTCGTGATTGACTGCTCGTCCCCTCACCTCCGTGATGTGCTGCCAGCCCCCTCCACTCGAGATCAGCTGCCCGCTTCCTCCTCCGTTATGTGCTGCCCGGCCCCGCCCCTTCTCCGTTATGTGCTGCCCGGCCGCGCCCCCTCTCCTCCATTATGTGCTGCCCGGCCCCGCCCCCTCTCCTCCGTTATGTGCTGCCCAGCCCCGCCCCCTCTCCTCCGTTATGTGCTGTGCGCCCCCTCTCCTCCGTTATGTGCTGAGCGCCCCCTCTCCTCCGTTATCTGCTGCGCGCCCCCTCTCCATTATGTGCTGCCTGCCCCCTCCCCTCCGTTATATGCTGCGCGCCCCCTCTCCTCTGTTATGTGCTGCTCGCCCCCTCACCTCCGTGATGTGCTGCCCGCTCCCCCCCACCTCTCACCCCCGTGATCGGCTACCCGCCCCCTCCCCTGTCACTCCCGTGATGTGCGCTCCCTCCCCTGTCACCCCCGTGATGTGTGCTCCCTCCCCTGTCACCCCCGTGATGTGTGCTCCCTCCCCTGTCACCCTCGTGATGTGTGCTCCCTCCCCTGTCAACCCCGTGATCTGTGCTCCCTCACCTGTCACCCCCGTGATCTGTGCTCCCTCACCTGTCACCCCCATGATCTGCTGTCCGCTCTCCCTCACCTCTCACCCCCGTGATCTGTGCTCTGCTCACCTGTCTCCTCCGTGATCTGCGCTGCGCTCCCTCTCCCACCTCTCACCCTCCCCGATCTGCTGCCTCTTTCATCTCCTGTGATCCAGCTGCCTAGATCCATCCTGTAGGGTAACTATCCCCAATCTCACCTCCCACTACCCTTCCCACCCATCCCCCCCTTCCCCCCATCCTCTGCCGCTCCTGCATCCACTGCGCCCTCTCCCATCCGCCCCCACCCTATCCCAGCCGCCTCCACCCTATCCCAGCCGCCGCCGCCTCACAATCACAAATGCTCCCTTGATATGCCGCCCCACCCCCATCTGCCGCCCCCCCCATCTGCCGCTGTTCTGATCCATCCTGTAAGTATTGTTCGTGGCTCTTTTCTAACTATCCCCAATCGCATCTCCCACTCCCTCTCCCCCCCCCCCTCCTCTCCCACCTGCCTGCCGCCAAGCTACCTGGTTGAAGTAACAATTTTGTGGTAAAAATTTTTTTTTTATTTTCACGGCTCAACTCTATTAACTTGTGTGAAGCCCCCAGAGGCTCAAAGTGCTCAATAAACATCTAGATAAATTCCATGAGGGGTCTAGTTTCCAAAATGGGGTCACATGTGGGGGAGCTCCACTGTTTTGGCACCTCAGGGGCTCTCCAAACCCAACATGGTGCGGATAACGATTCCAGCTAATTTTCTGTTCAAAAAAGTCAAATGGCGCTCCTTCCCTTCCGAGTCCTGCCGTGCACCCAAACAGTGTTTTTTCGCCACATATGAGGTATTTGCGTGCGCAGTAGAAATTGCCCAACACATTTTGGGGGTTCATTTAATCCTGCTACCCTTGTGAATATGCAATATTTGAGGCTAAATTAACATTTTTGTTGCAAAAAGTAAAATGTTCATTTTTTCCTTCCACATTGCTTTAGTCACTGTGAAGCACCTGAAGGGTTAATAACCTTCTTGAATGTGGTTTTGAGTAGCCTGAGGGGTGCCGATTTTGGGATGGTGTCACTTTTGGGTGTTTTGTGTCATGTAGACCTTTCAAAATCGCTTCAAATGTGATGTCCCTAAAAAAAGTGGCTTTGTAAATTTTGTAAAAATGAGAAATTGCTCATAAACTTTGAACCCCTATAACTTCCTTAAAAATTTTTTTTCCAAAAATTGTTTTGATGTAAAGTAGACATGTGGGAAATGTTATTTATTAATTATTTTGTGTCATATGTCTCGTTGGTTTTAGAGCATAAAAATTAAAAGTTTGAAAATTACAAAATTTTCAAAATTTTCGCGAAATTTCTGTTTTTTTCACAAAGAAACGCAAAAAATATCGGCCTAAATTTACCACTAACATGAAGCCCAATATGTCACGAAAAAACAATCTCAGAATCACTAGGATCCGTTGAAGTATTCCAGAGTTATAACCTCATAAAGTGACACTGGTCAAAATTGCAAAAAATGTCCTGGTCAAAATAGGCTTGGGGCTGAAGGGGTTAATGATATCAAGAGTAAGAGGCACACCCCTTTCCTGAGCCCACCTGTAAGTGGCTTTTTCTCCCAAATGTCCACTTTTCTGGTGTGCCCAAACAGCTGTACCTTGCAACCATGCCTCTTTTTCCTTGTCAACAGTTGGACTGACTTGTCTGATGGCTGCTGCTTTATCTGCTTCTGAATTAAACAAACGTTCAAGTGAGTTAGTAGGGACATGAGCATCGACATGAAATACAGTGGTCTTGGTAAATTGAATAATATCTTCAATGTCTTGCCACACTTCCTTGCCCCAAATCTCTTTTCCATGAATTAACCAATTGTGTTTTTTCCATCCCATTATCCATGTGGCTAATCCATTTGCTACTGACCAAGAATCGGTATAAAGATGCCACTCTTTTCCCTGTTCAAAAGATAATGCCAAGAATATGGCATAGAGTTCTGCATATTGGCTACTTTTGCCTTCCCCCTTCTACTGACAGAAATTTTTCCAATCTGGGATTATATGCAACATTTTTCCACAACCTTTTCCCACTCACATAACGAGCCGATCCGTCTGTGAACCATGCATGTGTTTGTTGTTGTTTGGTTAAATCTTCATATGCTTTCAACCACTTCACCGGGGATTCTTCCTTCAACAATCGGGTGTCTCATTCCAGAACTGTTTTCTGGCCACCTAATTCTATCATCTTTTGTTCCATCAGGGAACATTTCTTCTGCATCTTTAGATTACGCTCATGCGTTGCGCGATATGCACTTGCCAAAATCCAGATGCGCCGTCCTAAAGACACTACATCACCTGCTTTCACAGGGACACTACTGAGTACAATCACAACATCAGTAGGTTCACTATCCTTTAACTTATCCTGCCATTGTTCTGCCAATCCACAAATGACCAATTCATGTGCTATAAGGCTATGTGCCCATGCAGCGTACCTGCATGCGTCCTGCGTCCCCAGCACAGTCTATGAAGAGTGTGCATTATCCATGCCCACGTGGCGTATTAGAACGTATTAGAACGCAGAGCTGCGTTCTAAGAAGTGACATGTCACTTCTTTTGTGCTCTTTGCATGCAGCCCCCGCTCAGTCTATGGGAGGGGCTGCATCCAGAGCGCATGAAATCGGCTTTTCAGTACGCACTGTTTCTGCAGCGATTTGAAGCGCACGTGGGCTGTTCAAATCGCTGCAGAAATTTCTGTAGGGACAGAATGCAACGTGGGCACATAGCCTAAGATTGTAGGGAGCCTCAGTCCTGCCGGGGATCTCCACAACAACATCCTTAACATTATCCTTACGTTTTCTGAACATTTTGACACTATGCAAAAATATTGAAAAAAAATCTGGAAATTTGCCAAATATATGTTTTTAATTTCTAAATTACAAAAATTCATTAATTACTTCTTATAGAAGTAATCCTGCCAACTACGCCAATTTTTGTCTTGCTAAATTCTCCTAAAAAGGGGGCTGAAAGCCCGTACTTACGAAGCGCTCATTGATATCCTAATCAGGCACGAATACTAAGATTCTTTACAGCAAGATATTATTTATTTTAATAGCACATGAATATTCAATGGTACATTGGCATTAGAACTACTTTATAGTCATAGAATCTTATACATTAACAGAAATATGCATCAACATTACCGTATGTTGTAGCATTCCTTTTCTCATCGCAGGGACTCGATTAGTGAGAAGGAAAACAACCCGGCCTCTGCATCACAGGAGCGGTGCGTCCCTAATCTCACTAAACGAATCCTGTATTTTTATACCAAAAATTTGTACGTCATGTGCACCGAGTATTGCAATTGTGACCAGCATGTGATTGCTGAGTCATGGTCATGTAACCTGATCACACGCGGCTGTGGGCACCAGTAGCTTCCTGCACATTTTGTTAGTTGACCACTGGCCGACCACAGTTTCCTGGAGATATTGCAATAAGCCATGAATTTTACATGCCAGTTTCCTACACATGTTTCTGGATAGCCACGAGTTTCCTGTAAGTTGAACTGTAAGCGTTCCTTCCTCATAATAGTGGTTTGTTCAAGACCTGTCTAACACATACGCTTGGTCATAGTGAAATAGGGTCAGCCAGAGGACATATCTCTGATACTGAATTTTGGATGGATCAATAATACCTGTGATCACTATCTTTTGATTAGGATCCCCATCTAATCACACTCATTCTTCAGTCATATCACATTGGTATCACAATGCGGACTGCTGGAGCCGTCGTCATCTCTGTTGCGGCCGGGCGGACTGCCGGAGCCGGGGATGACGTCATCATTTCTGTGGCTGGGCTCAGGGTCAAAGGGAATGTCTTCCTGACTGCGGTCCGGCGCAGGGCCGGGACGGGTGTCGGAGCGGGGATGCTGACAGGGCCCAAGGTCCTCATGGGTGGGGCCTCGTTGGTAGATATGACGGTATTGGAGGTAGGGTGCTGATCGAGGCACCGGCCGCAGACACGTGCGGCGAGGGAGGCGACACGGTGGGCGGGAGCAGACCAGGCACCTCAGCCGGGACGGCCGGTTCCTGGGGAACATAGGGGCGTGGGTCACTGCTTACCCACTCCTCCGAGGCCATCTCCATCTCGCGTGCCCGGACAGCGGCAGCCAAGCCCTTCATCTCGGTGGTCCACCGCGTCATCAGAAAATGCGCCTGGGCCTGGATCCTCCGACACATCCTCTCCGTCTGCACTTCAATCCAGTCGGCGGTCCCGGGAACAGGCCTCTCCACTTGCTGGTTAATTGTTTGCTAGGTGGGTGGTCCTAGGACAGCGGTGAGAGGCAAATTATCCCATATGTGCTGGCTAAGGACAGAAGAAAACTAACAGCTAGAAAATTTTCAACCTGTTAATATAATGTTGACTGTCAAAAAAACTCAGTAGTTGCATCTGGACAAAATATTGGACCATTTATCGCAGATTAAAGCAGATCTGTCAATGGATTTTACAATAGAAACTACGAACAGTGTTTAATATCTATTAGGTTACATTTCTACAGAATAAATTCACAATAAGCCTTCTGCAGCAGAGATCCCGAAATATTGATACTGATATACAGTAATGTGCAAATGTAGTCAAGTGTGTGTAGTCTAGTCCTGTATGTGCTTTTCCTGGGGCTGGAGAGAGCGAGCGATGATGATGAGTGCTGGTATCCACGAGCCGCGTCCGCCGGTGTCTATGGAAACCTAATGCGCTCAAGGAAAGAACGTGTGACATCATGAGGCAGTACTCAGTACTGAGCTGAGCCTCGTGACATCACACGCTCTTTCCTTTGTGCGTGTTAGGTTTCCACGCCGGCGGTCATTGCTCTTGAATATCAGTGTGACACACAAAGCGCAATGTACCCAGGCACTCCGGTGACAGTGAAATGCATATGGCTGTGGGCGTGCGGCGGTTTACACCAGTGTTACTGTTTTCCCTGTCAGCTAGGTGGTCAATGGCGTGCCCATTGATGTTGGTGCAGGAAAAGCAGGAGAGTCAGGAGGCAGGTTCAGCAGAAAAACAGATGGACTTTTTACTTATTCCGCATTCAAGAAGGTACACAGCCATGATGGTGATAACATACTCAGATGCTACAGCTCCACAGACAGGTAGATAACAAGCGGATGCAAGGATACAGTAGCATATGAGGCATAGTAACAGGAAGTGTGAACAGAGCCTATCTTGCTAACCAAGCTGACAAAATGGAGGTGGCTTCTTCAATCCAACTGGGATAATGTTCCCCAGTAGTGATGAGCGAGTATGCTTGTTACTACTCGGTACTCGCATGAGTATCACTGTACTCGGGCTACTCGGCGGGGACCGAGTAATCTCGCGATACTCGTGCTGTACTCTTGGTCTTCATCCCTGCATGTTGGCGCTCTTTTGAGAGCCAGCCCTCATGCAGGGATTGGCTGGCAGACCACTGCAATGCAATACCACAGCCCTGTTAGTTGTGGAATTGCAGTGATTGGCCGGCCCGCACAGCGTGACCGAGCCTTTATACCGGCGGGCGCGCTGTGCTCTGCTCACAGCCATCCAGACAGTCAGTGCAGGGAGAGGGTTGCTGCTTCAGGGAAAAGTTTGCGGCCCTTTATAGTTATTTCCGGAGCAGGGCTGCAAACAGTGTGACCAGAAGTCCTTCTCAGGACATACAATAAGTTGTATACAGGCAGGCAGGGAATAGCCAGGTCGGAGTACAGTAGCAGAGTCCTTCTCAGGACTATTGTTGCTATATACAGGCAGGGTATAGCCAGGTCGGAATACAGGCTAGTGACCAGAAGAGTCCTTGTCAGGACTATTGTAGCAGTATACAGGCAGGCAGGGTATATAGCCATTCCTAGTGGTGACCGTATACCAGCCTTCATCATATCTGGGGCTGGTGTACACAGTCTAAAACAGTCCAGATAGTGTCAGACTTCTCAGTAATTGTCGCTCCTAAAAACCTGTTAGGTTCTTAGTGCGTCCGTGCTTGCATTTAAAAACCGCACGTGTGTGCCTGTCGGTGGCAGCGTACAGGTGCACTTGTGTGCGTTTTTCACAAACTATTATATAACGCACAAGTGTAGTGTATAATACACGTCAGTCAGCAGTGGCTGATAGTGTCAGACTTCTCAGTAATTGTCGCTCCTAAAAACCTGTTAGGTTCTTAGTGCGTCCGTGCTTGCATTTAAAAACCGCACGTGTGTGCCTGTCGGTGGCAGCGTACAGGTGCACTTGTGTGCGTTTTTCACAAACTATTATATAACGCACAAGTGTAGTGTATAATACACGTCAGTCAGCAGTGGCTGATAGTGTCAGACTTCTCAGTAATTGTCGCTCCTAAAAACCTGTTAGGTTCTTAGTGCGTCCGTGCTTGCATTTAAAAACCGCACGTGTGTGCCTGTCGGTGGCAGCGTACAGGTGCACTTGTGTGCGTTTTTCACAAACTATTATATAACGCACAAGTGTAGTGTATAATACACGTCAGTCAGCAGTGGCTGATAGTGTCAGACTTCTCATTAATTGTCGCTCCTAAAAACCTGTTAGGTTCTTATTGCGTCCGTGCTTGCATTTAAAAACCGCACGTGTGTGCCTGTCGGTGGCAGCGTACAGGTGCACGTTTTGCACAAACTATTATATAACGCACAAGTCTAGTGAATAATACACGTCAGTCAGCAGTGTCTGATAGTGTCAGACTTCTCAGTAATTGTCGCTCCTAAAAACCTGTTAGGTTCTTATTGCGTCCGTGCTTGCATTTAAAAACCGCACGTGTGTGCCTGTCGGTGGCAGCGTACAGGTGCACGTTTTGCACAAACTATTATATAACGCACAAGTCTAGTGAATAATACACGTCAGTCAGCAGTGTCTGATAGTGTCAGACTTCTCAGTAATTGTCGCTCCTAAAAACCTGTTAGGTTCTTATTGCGTCCGTGCTTGCATTTAAAAACCGCACGTGTGTGCCTGTCGGTGGCAGCGTACAGGTGCACGTTTTGCACAAACTATTATATAACACACAAGTCTAGTGAATAATACACGTCAGTCAGCAGTGTCTGATAGTGTCAGACTTCTCAGTAATTGTCGCTCCTAAAAACCTGTTAGGTTCTTATTGCGTCCGTGCTTGCATTTAAAAACCGCACGTGTGTGCCTGTCGGTGGCAGCGTCAGGCTCCATATTGTCCCTGGATAGAGATGTGCATGAGGGCCTCAAAACATTGTTCCCATTACAAAGGAGCGGGTCTCCTGTCGTTGTAATGCCCATTCTGAAAGAATGGGCGAAAAAATTTACCACTGGGGGTATACCTGAAACAACGGCCTAACTATTGTAACGGTCATCATGATGGCGCATGAGGAGAAGGAGGAGCAGTCCAGCGATTAGCCAAAGTCCAGAAGTGTGTTACCATGGGTGAGTGGAGGTACATCGCAAATTCCCGTTACAAACTTTAAATTCCGCTGTCATTTGCTGGTGGTGTGGTGAAGTCTGGCCCAATCCAACCCTTGTTCATCTTGATCAGAGTCAGCCTGTCAGCATTTACAGTTGACAGGCGGGTGCGTTTATCTGTAATGATTCCACTTGCGGCACTAAAAACACGCTCTGACAAAACGCTAGCGGCAGGGCAGGCCAGGACTTCCAAGGCGTAGAGAGCCAATTCATGCCACGTGTCCAGCTTGGATACCCATTAATTGTAAGGCACAGAGGAATGTCGGAGTACAGTTGTTTGATCTGCAAGGTACTCCTTGAGCATCTGGGCAAACTTAGGATTTCTTGTGGCACTACCCCGCACCTCAGGGGCTGTGGTATGTGAGGGGCTGAGAAAACTGTCCCACATCTTAAAGACTGTTCCCCTACCTCTGGCGGATTGGACTTGTGCCCCTCTCGGCAGTACGCCTTGGTTGTCCACTGATTCCTGACCTATGCCGCTAGCGTTTTGTGAGGGGAATGCTTTGCCTACTTCCGTGACTATGGCCTTCTGGAACTGCTGCATTTTGCCTGACCTCTCCGCCTCGGGAATAAGAGACATAAAGTTCTCCTTTTAGCGTGGGTCTAACAGTGTTACCAACCAGTAATGATTGTCGGACAAGATGTTCTTAACGCGAGGGTCACGAGACAGGCAGCTTACCATAAAGTCAGCCATGTGCGCCAGACTCTTAACAGCCATCACTTCAGTATCCTGACCAACACGATGACTGAACATGCTGTCCTCCTCCTCCTCCTCCTCATCATCTACCCTGTCCTCTGGCCAGCCACGCTGAACCGAGGGTATGACTGCATGTCATATCCTCAATTTGGCCAGAGAGTTGCTCCATGTCTTCATCCTCCTCCTCGTCATAGTCCTCCACTGCACGTTGTGATGAGACGAGGCTGGGCTGTGTGTTATCACCCACACCCACTACTGTTTCTTGCTCAAACTCATCGCGCTCCGCCTGCAATGCATCATGGTTGTTTTTTGAGCAGAGACCATTTTAGAAGGCAGAGAAGCGGTATGGTGACGCTAATAATGTCGTCATCGCCGCTCACCATCTTGGTGGAGTCCTCAAAGTTTTGGCGGATGGTACATAGGTCGCACAGCCATCTCCACTCCTCAGGTGTTATGTGTGGAGTTTGACCCATTTCCCGACGGCTTAGGTGATGCAGGTACTCAACAACTGCCCTCTTCTGCTCACATATCCTGACCAATATGAGCAGAGTTGAATTCCAACGCGTGGGGACATCACACACCAGTCTGTGAGCCGGAAGATGTAAATGGCGCTGAAAGCCGGCAAGGCCGGCTGAAGCAGTAGGTGACTTTCGAAAATGTGCAGACAGGCGGCGAACGTTTACCAGCAGATCAGACAGCTCTGGGTATGACTTTAGAAACTGCTGAACCACGAGGTTGAGCACATGGGCCACGCATGGAACATGTGTCAGCTGGCCTCGCCTCAAAGCCGCCACCAGGTTCCGGCCATTGTCACACACAACCTTTCTTGGCTTTAGCTTCAGAGGTGTGAGCCAGTGATCTGCCTGCTGTTTCAGAGCTGTCCACACCTCTTCTGCATTGTGGGGTTTGTCACCTATGCAGATTAGCTTCAGCACAGCCTGTTGCCGCTTCGCCGAGGCAGTGCTGCAGTGCTTCTGTGTCGCCCTGGACAAGCCAGGGGCCACAGAGCACAACACTTACACACCCCACACTCCCTGCAGGCATATCATAGTCAAAACACAAAATCCTTGTTGCCTTCCCCAGGGGCTGTTGTCCACACCAGGGGGTGGAGCCAGGCGGTTGGTCTCCACCCACCAAGGAGGAGGGAAAACACAGGCAGTGAGAGTTAAGCTAAGGAAGTGGAAGGAGGAAAGTAGTAGAGAGGAGAAAAGTGACAGCAAAGAGCCTGAAGTTGGTCCGGGTGTGTGGCCCGGACAGGACAGCAAGGTTGGCAGGATGTGGTGACCGTCTGCAGTGGAGGCCGATTGGAGTCTGCCGTAAGGACCATGGACGGGTGGTGACCCGGCCGTACCGGACCGGTATACAAAGAGAAGCCAGCACCATTGGCAGGGGCCTTTCGGATCCCGGCAAGGCTTGGTGTCACCGTGAATTTGCCAAATCCGTTAGTGAAGGGGACCTCAGGGTTTCCAAACAGCCAAGTCCCGATAGAAGGCAACCGTCCAACCGTGAAGGGGAGACACCGCCACCGCCAAGGGCAACTGTCTCCCAGGGCCAGCGCCTGTGGGCAAAAGGGGCTCCTCCGGCCCATATCCAGGTCGGGGAGCGGGTTACCGGTGGGAAACCATCACTACCAACACTGAACTTAGGTGCAGGGAGAGACAGTCATCACTAACCTGCAGGGAGGAACAACCGCAGCCGTCCGAGGGACCCGTCCATCCAACCACTTGTTTTACCGTGAACTGTGTCATCATCATTGGGCTGAGTGAGTACCTCCGTGCCGTGCGGCACAGCGCTGCCCCTGCGACCCTGCACCTCATCAGGCCCCGCAACCCGCCTGTCATCCATCTCTACCCCATCACCGGGCCCCGGGACAACCAACCCCCCTACCCACGGAGGGGAGAAATAACAACAAAGCTGCTCCCTGTCACAGGCTCCCGGGATCCCCGTCCAGAGCAGCAGTGGTGTCCACACAATCACCACAACCGTGGGTGGCGTCACGGACAATATCCCCAAAACCCAAACGACCCCTTTTCACTCACGGGCGATGAGCGCCGCTCGAGTCCCCGGGATCCGGCCATCGCTCGAGCCACCGAGCAGCAGCAGCCGTAGAGCAGCGGCAGCCAGACCCGAGCAGTGGGAGAGCGCAGCGTCCCCTCCTCCGCCCGCGACACTTCCAGCTTGGGACTGGTGTGGAGGGTAAAGTGGATGAGGATGCGCAGGAGGAGGAGGAGGCTGAGGAGCATGACATTCCGGAGCTGTAGAGTGTGGGTGAAACCCTGACTGAGGTAGGGCCTGCAAAACTTGGTGTGTGAAGGACGTGTTCCGTCCCTCGCTCAGACTGGGTCCCAGCTTCCACAATATTAACCCAGTGTGACGTCAACGAGATGTAGCGGCCTTGCCCACATGCACTTGTCCACGTGTCTGTGGTTAGGTGGACTTTGGCTGAAACAGCGTTCAGGGCACGTGTGATGTTTTGTGACACGTGGTTATGCAATGCGGGGACGGCACACCGGGAGAAATAGTGGCGGCTGGGGACCGAGTAACGTGGGACAGCTGCCACCATCAGGTCGCGGAATGCTTCTGTCTCAACCAGCCTAAAAGGCAACATTTCCAGCGCAAGCAGTCGCGAAATGTTAGCATTTAGAAGTGTGGCATGTGGGGCGTTGGCAGTGTATTTGCGCCTGCGTTCAAAGGTTTGCTGAATGGATAACTGAACGCTGCGCTGGGACAAGGACGTGCTTGATGATGGTGTTATTTCTGCGTGGGCAACTGCAGGTGCAGGGCCGGAGGAGGCTTGTTCGCGGGCAGCATGGACAGGGGATTGGCTCGCATGCACAACAAGCGAAGACGTAGCAGTGACATCAGCAAGCACTGCTCCTCGACTCTGTTGTACATCCCACAAAGTCGGGTGCTTGGCTGACATGTGCCTGATCATGCTGGTGGTGGTCAGGCTGGTAGTTTTGGTACCCCTGCTGATGCTGGCATGGCAGGTGTTGCAAATGGCCTTTTTAGAATCATCTGGAGCCAACTTAAAAAACTGCCAGACTCGGGAAGACCTAACATTTGTACAGGCACCTTGTGTCGTGTTGTTCCGGGGAACAGTTGCCTGACGTCTGCCTGGGGCCACCACCCTGCTTCTTACTGCCTGTTGGGATGCTACGCCTCCCTCCCCCTGTGCACTGCTGTCCTCGCTCTGCATATCCTCCTGCCAGGTTGGGTCAGTTACTGGATCATCCATCACGTCGTCTTCCTCTTCCACACCCTGCTCCTCCTGACTTCCTGACAATTGTGTCTCATCATCGTCCACCCCTTGTTGAGACACGTTGCCAACTTCGTGAGAACGTGGCTGCTCAAATATTTGGGCATCTGTACATACAATCTCGTCATGGCCCACTTCAACAGGAGCTGGCGAGAGGCCAGAATGTGTGAATGGAAACGTGAACGAACAGCTCTTCCGAGTGTCCAAGTGTGGGATCAGTAATGTCCGTGGACGTGTACTCGGCCTGGTGGTAGGAAGGAGGATCAGGTTCTGAAATGTGCGGTGCAGTATCACGGCTACTGACACTTGACCGTGTGGAAGACAGAGTGTTTGTGGTGGTGCCAATCTGACTGGAAGCATTATCCGCTATCCAACTAACAACCTGTTGACACTGGTCTTGGTTCAAGAGCGGTGTACTGCTGCGGTCCCCAAGAATTTGGGACAGGATGTGCGAGCGAGTAGATGTGGCCCTTTGTTGTGGCGAAATTAGAGCTTGCACACGACCTCGGTCTCTGCCTGCACCACCATCACGTCCACTTCCTTGTTCGTTGACAACACCCTTGCGCATTTTGCAATGCTGTGCTGATGTGTATTCACTAGACTTGTGCGTTATATCCAAGTTTTTGCAAAACACACACAAGTGCAGCGGAAAGCTGCCACCAACAGGCACACACGTGCGGTTTTTAAATGCAAGCACGGAGGCACTAAGAACATAACAGGTCTCTATCCAGGGACAACGTGGAGCCTCCCAATTTTTGGCTGCCCTGCCAAAGGGCTATACTACAATAGACCCACTTCCTTACAATAGGCACTTCAGGTTTACAGGCCCTCATGCACGTCTCTATCCAGGGACAACGTGGAGCCTCCCAATTTTTGGCTGCCCTGCCAAAGGGCTATACTACAATAGACCCACTTCCTTACAATGGGCACTTCAGGTTTACAGGCCCTCATGCACGTCTGTATGCAGGGGCATTGGTGAACCTCACAATTTTGGACTGCCCTGGCAAAGGAAAATACTACAAAGACTCACTTCCTCAAAATGGGCACATTAGACTCAGAGGCCTTTATGTACGTCTCTTCTCAGGGACATCGGAGTGCCACACAATGTTTTACGTAAAATCTTTCTTGTATTAATCTCAAAAAGTAACATACATTAGCTCTATCTCACTATTGGGTATGTGCCCTTAACATTTCCGCCATGAAAATTCATTTTGGTGTCATTTTTGAAGGTTTTCTGGTGAGTCCGTAAAAATGGCGTAAAACGCGGACAAAATTGTTCACAGCTGTGACTTTTGAGTGATAAATGCTTCAAGGGGTCTTCCTCATGCTGTTGCCATGTCATTTGAGCACTCTTCTGAGACTTTTGTGCCATTTTTAGGGTTTCTACATGCTGCCGGGGGTCATTTCACAAAAATACTCGGGTCTCCCATAGGATAACATTGGGCTCGGTGCTCGGGCCGAGTACACGAGTATCTTGGGATGCTCGGCCCGAGCCTCGAGCACCCGAGCTTTTTAGTACTCGCTCATCACTATTCCCCAGCAGACCATCGAGTTCCTGCTCCCTCTGACCTTTATGTATAGTAGGCTCTCCTGTGTAGCCATCTTCTTTATTGGGGACTTACCTCCAGACCTGTACTCCTCCTGTGTCCACAGCTTTGAGTTTCAGATAGGCTAAGGCGCTGTGCAGACATTTTATCTGCCTAAAGAAGTGCAAGTCATAAGAGTTCCTACTTGTCGTTTCGGGTAAGTTTGTTCCCATACAGCCCACTGGAGTGGGGATTAGTGTTCCCCTACATGTTTCTGGTGTGTGCACTCGTTGAGCTCCAACTGTACTCTGACTAAAGCCTGCTTTACACCAGGCAATCTATCGTGCGATAGATCGTCGGGGTCACGGTTTTTGTGACGCACATCCGGCATCGCTGGCGATGCCGGCCTGTGTGACACCTCCTAGCGACGCAGTATCGCTCACAAATCGTGAGTCGGGTACTGCTCGTTAGGTTCCATAATATCGGTTACTTTAGTCGCCCATCGTTTCCGTGGTAGCACACGTCGCTCCGTGTGACACCACGGGAACGATGAGCAGCTCACCTGCCTCCCGCGGCCGCCGCCGTCTCTATGTGGAAGGAAGGAGGTGGGCGGGATGTTTACTTCCCACTCATCTCCGCCCCTCCGCTTCTATTGGCCGGCGCCCGTGTGATGTCGCTGTGACGCCGAACGTCCCTCCCACTCCAGGAAGTGGACGTTCGCCGCCCACAGCGAGGTCGCACGAGAGGTAAGTATGTGTGACGGGGTTTAGTAACTTTGTGCGACACGGGCAGCGATTTGCCCGTGACGCAAAAAGGACGGGGGCGGGTACGATCGATTGTGAAATCGCACAATCGGTCGTACCGTGTAAAGCAGGCTTAAAACCTGAGGTAACAGCAGTTAGGTGCACTAAGACTATTCTGCCCAGTAACAAGCCCTGTGGGAGCTTAACTATTGATGTAAAAGTGTTTGCCGCATATCACACACCTCAGGGCTTCGGGGTACTCTGTTCCGGGCGGTGTATTGCTGCGATATGTCACTGGGTGGCCATTGCCTGGTTCCGTGACCCTGGGGGTCGCTTAAAAGGGGTTATGTACAAGGGAATAATAATAAAGTTTTTGTTGTAACACCACTTGCGGGTTGCGACAATTTAGATGGGGCCGCCTCTGCAGTTTCTCACTGCTGGGGCTGATGTTAATGTCAGCTTGGATGTTGGGCGCTCCGCAAGTAGGGTCAGTTCCCAGGGGATAGATGATGGTATTAGGCACAGAAAGAAGGTAGGAGACACAAGGGATTGCAGTGTAACTGGTTTCTTGACTCACAGCGTTGTTATGGCTTGCGACCCAGAGAAGGCTCGTTCTCATACTGGTTCCCTTAGTCCCAGTGCCAGTGTGGTAACATGGTGGCTTCTTTCCCCTGAACCTGTCTCTGGTTGGTGGGTCTCCGTGGCTTGAAGCATCTGGGGGTCCCCTCCTCATAGTCTTTCAGTCTTAGTCCATACGGCGGGCAGTTTGAACCCTGTAGGGTCGGTGCTCTGTTCCAGTCCCTGGTTCTCCCGTCACTGCTGGTGCCCTGGACTTTAGAGTCGGTGAGGTCATGGATGGTCCCCTCACCGTGCAGATTTTATCAGGTCTGCCTGGATCGTTTTCCTGACCTAGGGCTCTGTACTGCGTTGGTGCTATGGTTCCGACAGTACTCCACCGTACTCCTTCGGCAACCACACGCCTGCGCCTGAATGGTCACTGTTACACTCTCCCATCAGTACTGTTACGTCCGTCTCCTTCTACTTCCACTTACTGACTGTCTGACCCCTTCTCCCCTGGTTGTCGTCTAGTGGACTAGATCGGTTCCACCCCTAAGTGGCCATCCATTGGGTCCAACCTTAGCCCGTCACCAGTTTCTGGGGGAGGAACAGGGATTATATGTGTGTTTTGGTGTTACCAGCACTGGTCTTCTGGGTCCCTGTGGGTAGGCCCTGCATCTTTGACAGGATGTAGTTCCCTGTAGCTCCTGATGGCTTCAGGGGCGCTACACATACCTCATGTAAATCTAGCGCCCCTGAGACCATCAGGGTGCCTCAAGGTTCTGCATCCTCACCAGGATGCAGGGCCTACCCCCTTAGGGACCCAGAACCCCAGTGCCGGTAACAATAAAAACCCAGGTAATCCCAGTTTTCCCCAACAATCCTCCATACAATGGTACCTAGCTAGGGTGGGACCATGGATGGCCGCCTAGAGGTGGAGCCACTCCAGTACACTAGTTGACCAGGTGGGAGGGGCAGACTGGAGAGTAGTCAGTTGAGTAGTGACTGTGGAAGTGTGAAGGTGGAGGTGAAGTGACTCCCTGATTTGGGTTGATGGTGATCTGGTACCAAGGAGAGGTGGTTGCCGGTGGAGTACGGTGGAGTACTCCCGGAACTACGCACCGACTGGGTACAGGACCCTAGGACAGGAAAGAGCTTCAAGCCGACCTGTTAACATCTGCACAGCTAAGGGGACCATCAATGACCTTGCTGACCCTAAAGAATCCGAAGACTCAGTAGCAAAAAGAGAGTCAGGGACAGGACCAGAGATTCCAATCCCATAGGGTTCACGCTACCGTCAGGCGGACAGAGGTAGACAAACCACAAACCGGGGACCCCCAATGTTCCATACCACGGGGACCCATTTACCAGAAACAGGTGCAGGGGAAGAAGGTACCAGAGAACCAGACTGGCACTGCCTCGGGCAACCAGTTAACAACTAAAGTGAGTATACCAGTTGCACTGAATACCTGTCTGAACTCCTTCTTCCGACGTCCTCCGCACAATACACCTGCTGGGGTAATACCCTACTTGCAGAGGGCCCAAGTCATCAGAACTGCACATTCCATCAGCCCCACCAAAACCTGCAGCGGCTGCTCCCTATACTTAGCTGCAATACCGCAAGTGGCATCACAAATAACTTTATTCACCAATCCCCTGTAAATATCTCCATTACAAAAAGGGCCCAGGGCACCAAGGTAACGGCCACCACTGTGACATTCCCAATAGAGACACTGCCCGAAACAGAGTACCCCAAATCCCTGGGTGCTACATATACATAAACAATGTAAACTACTGTTAATGACTGAATCACTCTGATAGTACCCAACTCTGGGGTATTACACTAGTGCTCATCATCATCGCTCACTCTCTTCAGCCCCAGGAGAGGCACAGCCATACAGGACTAGCATTGATCAGCATTTATCTAAAGGCAAGTAACACAGTTTTTACACTACCACCACCATGAGCGTACCCAGGATCAAAACTAGGGGGGGGCAAGCCATGGTCGTTCAGGTTGTAAAATATTAGAACGGAAAAGGTGAATGATACGAAAATTTTAAGAGAATTAAATGTAATTATAGCTCGATTAATGACTCCGCGCCCCTCTCCACACACACACACACAGACACACACACACACACACACACAGATACAGACAGACACACACACAGATACAGACACACACACACTATAATGCACCCTCATTACGCTCACACACACAATACAATGCACGCTCCATTACCCCTCCCCCCCACACACACAACACAATACATCCCCCCATCACCCACTACATACACAAACACACACACACACGCACGCACACAAATACCATGCACCCCCCATTACCATCTCCCCACGCACACAATACAATGCACCCCCATCACCCCCCCAAACACACACACAAAAAACAATGCACCCCCCATCACCCCCTACACACACACACACACACAATGCACACCCCATCACCCCCTACACACACAATACAATGCACCCCCCATCACCGCCTACACACACACACACACACACTCACACACTACAATGCACGCTCCATTACCCCCCACACACGCAATACATCCCCCCCATCACCTCCTACACACACAATGCACCCCCAACACATCCTACACACACACACACACACACAATGCACCCCCCATCACCCCCTACACACACACACACACACAATGCACCCCCCATCACCCCCTACACACACACACACACACAATGCACCCCCCATCACCCCCTACACACACACAATACAATGTACCCCCATTACCCCTCCCCACACACACACACACAATACAGTGCACCCTCCATTTCCCCTCCCCCCACACACAATACAATGCACCCTCCATTACCCCCTCCCCAGACATAATACATTGCACCCCCCATCACCCCCTGCAGACACAAATTACACTACCCCATCACTAAACACTCCTGCCTCCCCCCCTCCCTCGGAATACAGTGCTCCTCCTCTGCCTGTCACAAAGCTGTGTCTCCTTCACAAATGTTCCCCGTTATGTGTCCTCAGCCCTTCCCCACACATCTCCATTAATTACACCTGTCTCTTCGGCTCCTCCATGGAGCGCTTACCGCTTCCTGATCCTGATGTCTCCTGTGTCCCGGCGCCCGCAGCACTGTGATGACGTCAGCAATGTGCTGATCTCATCACGTTGCTGCACGTCAGGGGCGGGGCCCAGTCCCGGCACGCTGTTCAAATGTATTTATGTCTGAAAGACACAAATACATTTGAATAGGAAGAAGGAGGAAGCTGCAGTCACCGATGCGCTCCTCTGCACTGTGTGCATGCCGGACACACAGCACACAGCAGGGCCGGCACAGCACAGCGCGCTGGTGCGCGCCGGTGGCTGCAGATACAGCGGCCCACTACACCGTGCCCCTGCTTCTAGGGGGGGGGGGAGCTGCCCCTCGCTGGGTACGCCCATGACCACCACTGTATAATAATGTTAGGTTTCTGCTGTCCCTGCCCTATAGCTAGGATCTGACCCACAATTTGCATTGTATTATCCACCTAGGACTTTTATCAAGCAAGTGTAGTAATCTCACTGCTAGTTCAGTGTTTTGATCTGGGATGCCTGAAGCAGAGGCTGCTAAGCCTATGGATTGATTTATGGTCCTTTTTCTAGTTCACTTTATGATTTATGTTTTATGTCTATGTAGCCCCTCAATTAATTAATTTTGGATTTGTGTGATCACTATCACACCACGTTAGGTAGCGCAGTAGAGCTGATCATTATCAATTGTTTACCTTCCACTATCTGGCAGATCTATATGCGGTTTCTATCTCTACTTGCAGATTCCACCGTCCACCATTATCAATTTCTTATTTCCCATATCATCTAGTACACTTCTGAGCGCCAGTCTCCCAACTTTTGTCTCAATTTTAAGAATGCCCCTACAGATCCTGTTTTCAGAGTTCACACACAGTTTCAAACTTGTAAGAATGCCGCCACAGAGCCTGTTTTTACAATTCCCCCACAGAGACAAAATTTCAACTCCTATCCTATAGTGTACAGTACTGCTAATTTAATTGCTGTGATTGCCATGTAGTTGTTAATCTCAGTGGCATCCATTTGTAGCGCCCCTGACTGCAGGGTGCTACAGGGAACTGCATCCTGTACCCCAGGGTGCAGGGCCTACCTCCTGTGGTTCCAGGTTCCCATCAACAGTGTCACTGACATCCGCACTACAAATCCCAACCACACCTCACACCAGGGCTGGACAGACACACCAGTGGGTTGGTCAAGTTGGAGCACGGCCGCCCACCTAGGGGTCAGGCAGACTGGTGGGAGGGGAGACAAGGAGTAAGAGAGATAGCCCTCAAAGAGTGAAGAGCAGGGGAGTTGGAGCTCCCAGGGAGCCGACAGGTTGGGTCGCAAACGGTGGTCCGGGACCACAGGAGTCGGGGACCGGTATTAGGAACACTGGACAGGAGTCTAACAGGTACAGTCTAGGAGGACTGTTGGCACCAGAAAGCCCAGCCACCTTACCGGTACCGAGCACAGTGGGGTACAGGACCCTAGATTGGGGAGTAGCTTCAAGCAACCTGATAATTAACCTGTGGAGGATAGTCTCTTTATGAACTTTCCCCAAGAGCTCAAAGATTGGAGGCATCAGCACAATTCGGGGGATAGGGTTCTCCAAAATACACAACCCACTGAAATCCCAAGTGCCAGCCACCAAGAGTATAGCTGCCACACACACAGGTAGCGGGGCCCCCAAAGCTTCAAGCCAAGGGGTCACAACAGTAAAACAATTTGTGCACGGAGGCAGGGCTCCGGACTTACCAAGTGACACTGGTGGGAGCAGGACCTGGACGGGCTCCCCCCGTAGAAACTGCGGTGCCTAGAGACTTTGGTTTACCATCTGTCTGAGTGTCTGCTTAATCCACCTGATCCACCACCAAGACTACCACAGTGAGTAATCTGACCCCTGCACCCTACTTCCCAAGGCCAAGCAAGCTACCCGTTCACCAAATCCCCACTATCCGGGGCCTTCCCTACCTGCGGGGGGACTGACACCTGGCTGCCCCACACCATCTGCCCCGGTACTCCCATCAGCAGCGGCGGTACTCCCCTTTTCCGCAACCCGCAGGTGGCGTCACGAACATTCATTCCCTGTAAATATCCCCTTACATTTGAAGTGGCTGCAAGCCCCCGGGGTCCGGAGAACTTCGAGTCACAGCAGTTCGACTGCTGCTGGGGTGGCACACATTCCCTTCTACTATATAAACTACTCCCTCCTATGCCAGCCATGGTTCATGCTATGCTGACCTGTGAAGGAGTTGTCTCTGGAGAAAACGATGGTGATCTTTCCACTGGATGCAATGGAGTCCTTCTCTGGAGAAGAACTATAGTTTTTGATGATTATGTCTCCTTGTTTATCCCCCTTCTCTTGTGTTAGTGAGACTAATGTCTTGTGGCCTGCACACTAATCATGGATAGTCAAGGGTCAGCCAGGACCTAAGCACATGATCGCGCACAGATGGAAGGACCCGTCTAGGGACATTAGGGAGCCCAGGGTTCAGCCACAGGTGAGTTAGGTGGTGACCCCTTGCTCCTTTCCCTATTATCAGGGCCTTCCTTTACATCTTCCCTGGTTTACCCCACCTCTTGTGCCACGCATGGAGCGTTCCCTTACTCCAGCATAACATTACATATACCTGACCCACATTTTTTCAGGATGTTTATAAGCATCCTGTTGCAACTCTTGATGATTAGTTGCAAAGTCTGTCTCTAGATCTGAGAGATCTGCAGTCTGAGTTTTTGGAAAAGCAACAGCAGTCCTTGTTGTTCTCAGCAGCCAACCAGGCTGAAAAGGAACCTAAGGTAGCTTTCCCAAATAGATTTTCTGGGGGACGTGATAAGTTCAAAGTGTTCCATGAGGCTTGAAAACTTTTTTTTCACATTTTAGCCACGTTCTTCTATGAGTGAGGAACAATGGGTATCGATTATTATCTCAGTCCTACAAAGTAATCCTTAATCCTGGGCCTTTCCCCTTCCTACCGACTCACAATCACTTCAGTCAGTAGATGGGTTTTTGTGGCTCTGGACCTGATCTGTGATGATCCTGACCATCTTTCTCTTGCCAAGTGAAAACTATTCCAGCTCTAGCAGGGGGACTGGCTCAAATAGGAGTTTTGTTCAGAGTTCTGTATTTGGGCTTCTAACACCAGGTGGAATGACCCTGCTCTAAGAAGGTATTTTTGCCAGGGTCTGTCAGAAAGTTTAACATATATATATATTATACTCCTGAGCCTTTACTGATAGATGCCTCAGGGATAGACCTGTGTTGACTGCACCTCCAGTGGTACTCCTTGAACCCATGCAGTTAGAGGGGCCTCTCCTTAGTCTTAGGGGGGCTTTACACGTTGCAACATCGCTACCGAAATATCGTCGGGGTCACATCGTTAGTGACGCACATCCGGCGCCGGTAGCGACATCGCAACGTGTAAATCCTAGGTGCCACGATAAACGATTGCAAAAGCATCGAAAATCAGTGATCTGTGTCACATCGTACATTTCCATAATGTCGAGTCGACCGCAGGTACGATGTTGTTTGTCGTTCCTGCAGCTCCACACATCGCTGTGTGTAAACCCGCAGGAGAGACAAACATCTCCTTACCTGCGTCCTGACGGCAATACGGAAGGGAGAAGGTGGGCGGGATGTTATCTCCCGCTCATCTCCGCCCCTCCGCTTCTATTGGCCTGCAGATTAGTGTTTAAGTCGCTGTGACGCCGAACGCACCTCCCCCCTGAAGGAGGGATAGTTCAGCAGTCACAGCGATGTCACCGAGTAGGTATGTGCATGTGAAGCGATAATGTTTGCTACGGCAGCAATCACCACATATCGCATGTGCGACGGGGGTGGGTACTATCGTGCTCGGCATCGCTAGCCTATGCTAGCGATGTTGCAGCATGTAAAGTACCCTTTAGTCTCAGGTGATATGCCATAAGTGTGACGCCCTGGCAAAACCAGGTTGTCACAGGAGACTGCATCCACCTTCAAAATTCAGGATTTCCTCCTCCTTGGCCTACCAACACAACCCCACACACAGGTACATACACCAGCCACAAAAGCCTAGTCACCCCCCCAGGACAATAGGGACACACCAGTGGGCGGGGCCAGGCAGATGGGGACACCCACCTAGGGGTCCTGAGGTGTCAGGGGAGGGAACACATCAGTGAGAGCTGAGACACAGAACTGAGTAGACAGTGGAAGTGAGAGGAGTGAAGTGGTAGTCGAGGGTTGTAGCTCCCGGACTACCGGACTACCTGAGCTGACTAGGTGGCAGACGGTGGAGCAGGGCCACAGGCGACGGAGATCCGGTCGCGGGAGTCCTTAAGTGGACCGGGTCAGGATTGTAGCCCGCCAGTGCAGAAAGCGTGAATCTGGCCTGGAGGCTGTGCATGGTCGGGGTGTCTGGACATCTTCAAGCCCCTTGTCAATTAGCCAGCAGGGGACAAGATTTCCATGTCTTGTCCCACCAGTGAGCCCAGATAGAGCAAAACGGAAGCCCAACGCGGGGGATAGGGCGACTGCAAGTGCCTGCAAAAATCCCAAGGGTCATATCTTGTGGGCAACTGCTCCCACGGAAAAGACACCGGGAGTGGACTTTTCCCGTTTCATGTGGACTAGTCAACACACAAGACAAAAACACAGAAGTGCAGGGAAAAGGGCCCCTGTCCTGTCAACCGATGTGCGGGACCCGAGCACACCCCTCCAGAGCCTACCGGTATCCTGCACTTGGTTTACTACTTGGACTTTGAGTGGTTTATTCAACAACAGTGAGTACACAGGTGTCATCCGGTCCAGCCTGCAGACGGCGCCCCAGCACTGTACACCACCTACACCTGGGCCCCGGGACAGCACCTCCCCTACCCGTGTAGGGGATACTATCCTGCTGCCCTGCTCCTTCAGCCCTGGGCATCCCATACAAAGGCATGGGCGGTGTCACCAAACTATCACCGCCACCCCTGGGTGGCGTCACTGACAAACTCTTCCCCTGTAAATAACCCCCTTTACATTGTTGTGGGCGACAGGCTGCTGCAAAAGCCCCGGATCCGGCTGCCACTCGAGCCACAGCCACGATCACGGATCTGAGAGTCTCGAGTAGCTCCCCACCGGCCGTGGCCTGCGCCCCCGCCCATGTCTCCATGCAGAATCACGGCCACGGGTGTACGCTGCACAAGTTCAGTGAAAAATCACTGATGTGTGAGCAGACCCATTGATTAGAATGGGTCTGCGTATGTCAGTGTTTCTGGTACGTATAAAAAAAAGCTCAAACGTACCAGAATCACTGACGTGTGAAAGGGGCCTAACAAGCAGCCCAGCAGAGATTTACTCTGTCTAGCCTGTCAATGAACTACAAGTCTGTGGGTTGATGCCCGAGTCTGCCTTTACTGATCATAGACATCAGAGAAGTTAGCAGACATAGTGCCAGAATCTCTAGGCTCCACACATCCTAATGTTGCCATGATAGTTGTCAGTGTTTGTAAAAATCTCCTTGTAACATAAGACTATTATCAAGCTGGTACGTGCACTAGTCATGGCTAGTCCAGGGTCAGCCAGGGCCTATGTATGTGATTGAGCACAGGAAAAGTACCTGTCTAAGGACATTCGGGAGCTCACAGATTAGTCACAGGTGAGTTAAGTAGTGACTCCTTTCTCCTGTACTTATCGTCAGTGCCTTCCTTTACATATTCCCTCCTCCTCTTTTGCCGCACACCGAGCTTTCCTTCACTTTGGTATGACAGGGAGGTCTGGATCGGCTGGGAGAGGGAGCACATTGCCTCACCCAGCCAGCTAATTGCAATTGTTATAGATGACGCCATTTAGGTGGCTAAGCAGCCAGGAGCGAGCACCTTCCCTGGCTGACAGCCGTAATTCAACTATAACTTATGTAAATTTACGTTGTGTTGTGGGAACTCCTTCCCAACCATGGCATACACTTACATCTAATGATGTGAAGGGGTTAAAGGGAATCTGTCATTAGGTTTTTGCCACCTAATCTGAGAGCAGCATAACATAGGGGCAGATATCCTGATTCCAGTGGTGTGTCACTTACTGGGTTGCTTAGTGTAGTTTTGATAAAATCACTAATTAATCAGTAGTAGATTATCATTGGAGGACTACTTGGTGTGCTGCCAGGTAGTCAAGCATATTCAGGAGCTCTGCATAACTGCTAGATCTGCAGCAGAGAAAATATTGATTTTATCATAATTACAATAAACAATTTAGTAAGTGACAGATCGCTGGAATCAAGGTCTGTGTCTCTACATTATGCTGTTCTTGGATGGGATAGCAAAACCTGGTGACAGGTTCCCTTTAATTTAGGGGTCCAGTCTCAATTTTACACTAAAAAATAATAAATGTTTCTGTAAACACACAGGGTGAGGTAAGTATTAAGCACTGTCAGGATCACAGCCTGCCAGATCACACAGATATCCCACCACTGCCACCAATACGTCACGGAGAGCACTCCGCTGCATACAATCATTAGGACAATCCACAACTGACCGACAACTGATGGACGAGGTGACAGCTCCTTTCACTACTAGGCTGATTACTGGGAAACTCACAGTGAACGTATTGTAAATATACAAACGATTCCAATGCATGGGATATATATATACCTCAATATAGTCACTGCCAAGATCCACAATAATCCAAGAAAAACAACTAGCTGGCACCAATTGCTTATGCAAGCCATTTGGATACCTATTGCAGAAAGCATATGGCTTCAGGGATGTGGTTTATAAAGCAAAAGGAACAAAGCTATTACATTTTATATATTTAATCTGAAAAGTAGGTAACATTTTTATAACTGCAAAAGATGATACAAAGGGGAACAAACAGTACAGGAAATAAAATTACATAAATAAAAAGGAATAATGAAAGAAAATGACCAAACCTGTGTTAAGGAAATGGCATCAGAGCTTAGTGGAACACAAGTTACACTCACATATCTCCCCTATGAAAACAGGGCTCGTCTTCAGAGAACTATAGGATGTCTCTTAGGAAAATTACGACACTCTGAACTTTTGCAATATCTTCACCACTAAAGGTCCGAAGTAGTAGATATTACTGTCAACCTTCATATCATGATTTTATCTGTTCATAGATAGGAGACATGGCATAGGTATTGTCATCTATCTGGCCAATATCCATTTGGCGGAGCCCTGGGCATCATTCAGTGATGCGGAACAATATTTTGCATTCACCATTTCATAACAATTCTGTAACTTTCTTATTATGTTGACTCAGGACATAAGAGCTCAATTCATATTTTCTATAAGGGAACAAAGGATTTGAATGTACTCTAATTTTCTGTTCACTGATGTTCTTATCTCTACCTGTGTGAGATTGAAGTGCATCTGCTACCCATTAGAGGAATCTTTTTAATTACCTTGTTTCCAAAGGAGGGTGTCAGCTGCATATGGATCATGTAAAGGTAAGGTGCTAGATTGCAAGCTCTTGGTTAATTTTCAGATTCTGTTGAAGCCATATTTTAATAGACTGATTCTCTCGTACTATTACATTATGACTTCTCCCCCTTTTAGAAATGGCATGGGAGACTGAGTTACAGTCTTCTCCGTGAGGTCACTTAGTGCCTCAAAACTGGCATCTATAGGCAGTGCAATCTGAACTCCTGGCTAGAGGTAGTCAGAAGTGACGTTAAGGCCCCAATATCACAGGAGTCTATGATCCCACTAAATGATGAGGGTCCAGTAGGTAGTGAGTTACCTATGTCTGGGCACTCTGCAGGCGACAGTAGCTTTGTAAGCTGACTTTCCCATCACCCTGACATACTGTGGGTACCTCTTTTCCCTCACCCTGACAGGCTGTGTGACACACTTTCCCACTATTCTGACAGGCTGGGGATAAGAGTTTCCCATCACTGAGACAAGCAGTAGGTACCACTTTCCCTCACAGGATGTGGGACACACTTTCTCCTTAGCAGCTGTGGATACTGTTTTCCCATCACAGTGACAGGTTGTGGGTACCACTCTCCCATCATCCTGACAGGCTGTGGGTAACACTTTCCCACCGCCATGACAGGTTATGGAAACACTTTCCCACCAGCCTGACAAGTTTTCGGTAACTCTCTCACTATCTTGACAGGCTATTTATAACACTTTCCCATCACCCTGACTAGCTGTGGCTACCTCTTTACCACGATCCTGGCAGGTCACGGGTACCTCTTTCTCATCATCCTGACAGATTATTTTTAACACTTTCACATCATCTTGACAAAACGAAGTAAACTGTGGAGAGAAAAAGTGCAATAGGGTCTTACCCGGTATATATCCGGGGAAAAATAAAAGGAATGCACTCACCTCAAGGAGTTGTGACAGTCACAACTCCTATGAAAGCTTATGTTGATGGGATGAAGTCTGCTGCAGCCCCCGTGGTTGATAGCAGAGAACAATAGAGAAGGGGTTTATGCCGCCCTATTCATCAGGAAGGAGAACAGAGAGATGATCAATGTTCCTTTATTGTAGCTTGTGTCTACGCGTTTCAGGAGCTCTGCTCCCTTCATCAGGACATACAGCACAAAAACAACATATCTGCAGTTGATCCAAGGATCCCAGCATAAATACAACACAGAAAAAAGAAAAAAAAGTCAAGCCACGCCCCCAAATAAAAAAATTGGCGGGTTGGAATGACGCATGTAACAGCAAAAACACTTTCATGTATAAAAAGCAGAAGAATCAGGGACAAACAATTGGTAACAGTATAAAAACATGCTGTAAAATGTTTGTGCAAAAAAATTATCCACAATTAAAAAAGGAAGAGATCTAAAAATCAGGACTCCTGAATTAAAACATAGGTATGTGTTTTACTTTATTCAGGAACCAGCAACTTTGTGGGGTTAACGTGTGGAGGTAGGGACTCTAAGGCTATGTGCGCACAGTGCGTTTTTCGCGGCGTTTTTGCGCGTTTTTCGGGTGCGTTTTTGGCCTCAAAACTGCATGACTTTGCTTCCCCAGCAAAGTCTATGAGTTTTCAATTTTGCTGTCCGCACATAACTGTTTTTTTCAGCTGCGTTTTTGAGCTTGAAAAAAAAAAAATGGACATGTCAGTTCTTTCCTGCGTTTTTCTGCGTTTTCCCCCCATGCAATGCATTGGAAAAACGCAGCAAAACGCAGAGATCAAAAACGCAGCAAAACGCAGCCAAAAACGCACCAAATCGCGGTAAAAACGCATGCGTTTTTTGACGCGTTTAAAAAAACAGTTATGTGCGGACAGCAAAATTGAAAACTCAGACTTTGCTGGGGAAGCTAAGTCATGCAGTTTTGAGGCCAAAAACGCACCCGAAAAACGCCGCGAAAAACGCACTGTGCGCACATAGCCTTAGAGTCCCTACCTCCACACGTTAACCCTACAAAGTTGCTGGTTCCTGAATAAAGCAAAACACATACCTATATTTTAATTCATGAGTCCTGATTTTTAGATCTCTTCCTTTTTTAATTGTGGATAATTTTTTTGCACAAACATTTTACAGCATGTTTTTATACTGTTACCAATTGTTTGTCCCTGATTCTTCTGCTTTTTATACATGAAAGTGTTTTTGCTGTTACATGCGTCATTCCAACCCGCCAATTTTTTTATTTGGGGGCGTGGCTTGACATTTTTTTCTTTTTTCTGTGTTGTATTTATGCGGGATCCTTGGATCAACTGCAGATATGTTGTTTTTGTGCTGTATGTCCTGATGAAGGGAGCAGAGCTCCTGAAACGCGTAGACACAAGCTACAATAAAGGAACATTGATCATCTCTCTGTTCTCCTTCCTGATGAATAGCGCGGCATAATCCCCTTCTCTATTGTTCTCTGACATCATCTTGACAGGCTGTGTGAAGCACTTTTCCAACATCCCGACATGCTGTGAGTAACTCTTTCCCACCATCCTGACTGGTTATGGGCAACTTTTTCCCGATCACCTTCAGTGGCACTCAGTCATATAAGGATACATTGGCATTGCATTACTGATATAAGAATATTAGAAAAAGGAGAAAAACGCATAGCTAATGTGAAAAATGAATAAAAAGACATAGGCATTGCATTACTGCTTTGGAAATATTGAAAGAAAAAAAAGATTTTTAGCTTATCTATTGGCCAATCCTTGTGAGCCCAATAACCAACAGCAAGGTGATCTCATTATATTGGGAACCTAACTGTAAATGCTTCTATGTGCAATTAAGTGCATAGATTATGTGCGACAGGTTCCCGATATAATGAGATTACCTTGCCGTTGGTTTGTTACCAACAGCTGATGAGCTTTTCATGTCAATAAGATCTTTAGAAATATACTTGCCTAGAAAATTGGTGACGTGTTCAAAACTTATTTCATCCTCTGTAGGTGTTCAATATTTCAGACCACATTACCATAGGTGGACCTACAACTAGATGAGTATATTCAATTATTAGGTGTACATAAAACTATTAGGCTAATATATTATATAAATATTGAAAATACTACTTTGTTTTGTTACAGAATATTTGGCAATGCAGCAAATATTTTAGACGTATGATAACATTGGTATTTAGAAGACAGAGGGCCCTTTCGCAATTAGGCTAAAGAGCCAGGAGATTTCTAAAATGCACCTCATGACACACCAAGAAGATTCTGTATTATTTTGTAATTACGTATACTTGCTTAAAGGGGTTTTCACACAAATAAATTTAATTTTAAAGTTAATTTTAATCAATAGGTCTTGGAATACTAATTATCTCCACAATTGGATGTTTAAAAAAATGTTCCTGTGCTGAGATAATCTTATATATGTGCCCCTGCTATGTACTGTGTAATGGCCCTGTCTGACCGTAAAGGGACATGGCAACGTTTCTACCAATTTGGTCTTTATTAAGCATAGTATAAAATAACTAATGCCGCCCGTTTTTTTTTATACAAAAGCCAATTACCCAACCACCAATTAAAACAATGCCACCCTCATTTACATAGTAAACATACATAACATACATCTCCACAAAGATCAATACACATTAAGATAAGCCACATTCCCTGAAGGGGCTACTATTACACCAGTATATCAAAAACATACACATATCAGATCATAAAGTGCTGCTTAACAGTACATATACATGAAAGAATTGCCGCTCATCTCCTTTCCTTTGTTGTTGGAGATACAAAGCTCAAAGTCCATTGGATAATACAACCCATGATCTCCAGGCACCCAATCACAGCGCAGATTCATTGTGCAGGCGCCGGCGTCCTTATAAGTCTTTGTTCAAAACAAGCAGATGATGAATGCGGTCACATGTATACAGCGGACCAATAGTAGGAGAGCTCCAATGTGCAGCGGTCACATGAGTCATCCAGACCTCACGCCTCCATCTTCCCGAAGACAGAATCCTCTCACCATTGCGCATACTCTCTCGTCCACCATATTCAAGAGGACATTCAGTGCACCGCTGATGGTGTTATTACAATGGCAAAATATAATATGAACGGCGGCTAATAATGAATAGATCTCCGCACATTATCATGTTATAGGGAATATATAATATACCATATAGCAGTCATAAATGTTCAATACATATAGGATGGAAACCACCACTATTTTAACAAAATATACATCACGTATAGTTAAATATGTAAACAAGCTCCTATTGTTTTCTACATAAAAATATGCCAACACAAGTATGGGGAAAGGGAGAGAAGAGGGAGACACAAACAAATACCTACCGTGTCAACATCTTCTGTTGCAGTGCCCATAATAGAAACTGGGGAGACAAAGAAAAACATTTAAAAAAATTTTTTTTTCAAAAAAACAATGATAAAACATGAACATCAACAAACAGATGCACTGTCAGAATCTCTACTCATATAGGCACACTCCTTGATCATAATCAACATTAAGGCCCTTTGGAGATAAGTTCTCTAGTTAAAAAATCCAGCATAACTCCTTCATTTTTAAGGATTTAACCCTATCACCTCCCCTCCTAGAACATGGGACACTGTCAATCACACTAAATCCTAGTTGATTAACCGAATGTCCCCTATCTTTAAAGTGTCTTGGTATGGGCAATTCCGTTAGTCCCATCCTGATTGTACTCTTGTGCTTACTAATTCTTCCTTGGACCTTCATCGTCGTCTCACCCATGTAGAGCAGGCCACAAAGGAACTAGTGCACGTGTATCTCTCACCAATGCGGTATACCTTGTCCGTATGTGGATGAGAGAATGTGGGGCCCTTCAGTATGTTGTTACAGCACGCACAACCCAGACAAGGGAAATTGCCTATTCTGGGTTGGCTCAAGGTATTATGAGTATCCCTCTTACAGGATCCAACGTCTGACTTGACCAATATGTCCTTGAGGTTAAATCCACGTTTATATGATAATAAAGGGGATAGTTTAAACTCCTCAATCTCCGAGTGCCCTTTAGAGAGTAATGGCCAATGCTTATTAACAATGCCCGTTATGTGCTCACTCATGAGCTATAAGATGAAACAAATGGAATTCTCTTTTCTTTACTCGTAGAGAATCCACCCTGTAATAAATCAGTACATCTTAGGTCCAAAGCCCTAGATCTTTACAACTCCAAATGACGTCTTGGATAACCACGTTTTACAAATGTATTGCACATGTCCCTCAAATGTTGATCTATGACCTCATCAGAAGATACAACCCTCCTAACCCTGAGTAGTTGACTCCAAGGTAGGGATTCAACCATCTTACGTTGATGGCAACTGTTAAATTGCAAAATACTGTTCCTATCCGTCACCTTCATAAAAATGTCAGTGTTTAAATCCGAACCAACCTTGTATACCAAAGTGTCCAAAAATTGAATTTTTTCTTTAGACCATGACAGGGTAAAGTTTAGTTCTAAATACACCCCATTGAGGCACTCCTGAAATGCTAGGAGACCCTCAATGGTGCCATGCCACAACAGGAAGATGTCAATGCAGCGCCACCAGGCCCCGATAAAATCCCAAATCGGTGATGAGTAAAGGTGTCTGTCCTCGAAGACAGCCATGTAGATGTTAGCATACATTACATAGGGGCCACATTGGACCCCATGCCTGTCCCCTGGCGCTGCAGGTAAAACTCATCCCGAAAAAGGAAAAAATTCCTCCTCAGGATGAACTCCAGCAGCGCCAGGACAAACCATACACTTCTTGGGGCCATGTCAGAGCCCACCAGCATAACATCAACGGCATCCAAACCCCTGTCATAGTCAATAGACGTATATAGAGAAATACGTCAAAAGATGCCAAAACGGTAGACTCATTTACATGTACATTTTCAAGTTTTTTTTTTAAAAAAATCACTAGTATCCAGAATAGAAGAGGGAACCTTCATAGAAAATATATACGTAAAATATGGTCTAGAAAAATTGCTGCTCTACTATTAAGTGACCCCCGGCCCGACACTATGGATCGGCCCGGAGGATTGTGCAAATCCTTGTGTATCTTTGGGAGTGTATACAGTATTGGAATAATTGGATGGTCAATGATAAGATATTCTGACAGCTTCTTGTCAATCACTCCATCAAACAAGGATGCAAATCAAAAAAGGTCCGTGGAGCCTCTGTTAGGAGTCTTGACACGGAAAATAGCCAGATATCCCTCCGGGAAGGACCTAGCCTAGGAGTGGCTCTTCTTAGGAGACCACCATACCCACCATATTAAGTAGCCCTTTTAGTCAATATCCAGCTCTTGACGAGTTTAAAGATATGACAAGGGAAATACCAAGGCTAGGTATCCATCCACAGACAGCTGTTTCGGGGTATTGCCCCTCATCAGTGTGGAGTAGGATTCTGGCCAGGTAGGAGCAATGCCTAGTAGACCAGCAAGACAAAACAATCACTGATCTCGGGGAGACCAGCCTGAGAAAACACTGCCGGCAGCCAACGAAGGCACTCAACAAAGTGAAATCCTGCGTGCATTGCCCCCTGGGAAGTATGCAAATCAAAAAAGGTCTGTGGATCCTGTGTTAGGAGGATGGATTGATATCTGGCCTTGGTATTTCCCATGTCATATCTTTAAACTCGTCAAGAGCTGGATATTGACTAAAAGGGCCACTTAATATGGTGGTTATGGTGGTCTCCTAAAAAGAGCCACTCCTTGGCTAGGTCCTTCCCGGACGGATAACTGGCTATTTTCCGTGTCGAGACTTTAAAAGAGGCTCCACTGACCTTTTTTGATTTGCATACTTCCCAGGGGGCAATGCACCTTGGATTTCACTGTGTTGAGCACCTTTACTGGCTGCCGGCAATGTTTTCTCAGGCTGGCCTCCCCGAGATCAGTGATTGTTTTGTCTTTTATCAACCAAGAAGTCATTGACAAGAAGCTGCAGTTCCCTCAGAAATCTCTGTGTAGGATTGATGGATAATTTTTCATACACCTGTTTGTTACGAACCGGCGCCGCCATAGCCGCAAGCAGCCTGCTGCGGTTCTGGTTACGCCCAGGCACCGGCTGCCGTTCTTGGCCTCGGGTCGTCCAGTTGGCTGCTCCTTCCACTACGTCTAAGTGTGGAGAGGCGGCTAGTGCGCATGCGCGCGCCGATTTACCACAGCCAGAGTCTAAGCCCGGTGTTTTGCCTAGTGAGCATGCTCAGCCTGATTGTGTCATTTCTGAGACTAAGTCCTCAGTTCAGGCTACTGAGCATGCTCCCACAATTAATCCTAACAGCCTCTTTGCACAAGTACATGGACTTTGTGCTGTGTCGAAGTTCTGGGATGTGCCTATGCTCAGGCACTTAGTGCATCAGATGCTAGGTCCGGTAAAGACCTCACTGAGCATGTCCGTGAGGCAGCAGGCCCTGATAGGGCAGAGTGTGTCAGGTGTCCTGATGACGTGGCCACTCCGGACTGGCTCGCAGAGGCCCGCCCCTATGATCTGGCACCTCACCATTGGTCGTCAGACGATGACTGGTGAAGTGTTTGGGGCGTGGCTGCCATGAGGTCATCAATGACGTGGCGGTTCCGGATAGGCCCCTGGTACCGTTGCTGATGATATGGCAGTCTGCTATTGGACCTTGGTGGTTCCACCCTGGGTTTGGGGCGGATCTAGGTTATAAAAGGGGCTGGAGACAACATATTCACTCATATTAACTTAGAATTCATGGTGGCATAATCCTTGTTGGAAGCGGTAGGTAGGGCTAGGCGAATGGTGCCTGTCACGCCAAGATTCGTGGCTCAGCACATGAGGGTGAGGCGCCGTGCTTCCTTGCTACCGTTCCTGTTGTGCTATAGCAGTCCAGTGGTGTTAACTGGGCTGCGGTTGCTGCGTCACCTGTCCAGTTGTGCCTCCTACGCACACGGACAGCATACCTGCTGCGTCACTTGTCCGAGAGTGCCCTCTACGCACATGGACAACGCACCTGTTGCGCCACCTGTTCGGTTGTGCCTCCTACGCACACGGACAGCATACACTAGGACCCTGTGGAGTTAACAGGGTGTTCCAGGATTGGGTGTGTGAACCTGTTGTCCTCCTTGGCTTCCCAGTCAACGCTACTGGTGTGATCCCTTGGCCTGACGTGTTCTCTACCCACGTGGCCCTTCGAGTGGTGACCAGAAACGCTAATCGAAGGACCGCTCGGCCTGTCGTGTCTGACACATGTGGCCGAAAGGGCGCTGTCGCAGCGGTCTGCTCGGTCAACGCTACCTGGTCACCATCCGGCTTGACGTATTCCCTGCACACGTGGTCAGGGTTTCACCAATTCCACCAAAACTCTAACTGGGTTGTTGTCCGGTCTGACATGTCACTACACACGTGACCGGTTCCCTAGGTTATCTCAGAGCCATCCAGCTCTATAGTCTCCGCCTAACCCACAGGGTGCCAGCAGCTCCATTACCATCTGGAGCACCGTGGGCCCCGACTGGATATTGGGATATATACCCCCTGGTCCTAATCTGCCGGTTCCCCCGTAACACTGTTCATCTGACAATTGAGTTTCCTCCAGGTATTTGCGTGTATCCATTATGACGATCACCCCACCTTTGTCGGCTGGCTTGATTGTCACAGAAGGATTATCCCTAATTTTCATCTTTTTTTTTCTCCTAAGTTGACATGTTAAATTTATATTTTTTGGGACATCCCCTCTGTAATTTCTTAACATCACCCTGAACCAATTTAATAAAAGTTTCTACAACCGGATATATATTCTGTGGTAGAAAATCATTTTTCACATGTAATCCAGTATTTTGAAAGAGAAGAACATCAGGGGAGACATAAGCAACTTAAGGCCTCTTTACACGCTGCGATATCGGTACCGATATTTCTAGCGTGGGTACCCGCCCCCATCTGTTGTGCGACACGGGCAAATCGCTGCCCATGGCGCACAACATCGCCCAGACCCGTCACACTACTTACCTGCCCGGCGGCGGCGCTGTGACCGGCGAACTGCCTCCTTTCTAAGGGGGCGGTTCGTTTAGCGTCACAGCTGCGTCACTGAACTGCCGCCCAATAGAAGCGGAGGGTCGGAGATGAGCGGGACGTAACATCCCGCCCACCTCCTTCCTTCCGCATTGTGGACGGGAGGCAGGAAAGGAGAGCTTCCTCGTTCCTGCGGTGTCACACGGAGCAATGTGTGCTGCCGCAGGAACGAGGAACAACTTCGTTACTGCTGCAGTAACGATATTTGAGAATGGACCCCCATGTCACTGATGAGCGATTTTGCATGTTTTTGCGACGATGCAAAATCGCTCATAGGTGTCACACGCAACGGCATCGCTAATGCGGCCGAATGTGCGTCACCAATTCCGTGACCCCAACGACTTCGCATTAGCGATGTCGTAGCGTGTAAAGCCCCCTTTACTCTCCTCCACCCCTGAAAACAAAACAGCCAATTTGATTTTCCTAAAAAAGAGATAAAGTTCATTGTCCACTCCAAACCAAATTACATTGCTAGATGGGCAAAAGAAAACCCTCTTGCTAGCACATCATTTTGCAATTTAGTAAGTAGTATAGATGAAATATTTACCACCAATTGTAGCATGGAATCCAGAGACTCTATTTCATTTCACTCCGCTGTGTCCTCTTCACTATAGACCAAATAGTCAAATGGGCACTTCTGTTTTCTGTGCTTATGGTGGCTCCCTCTGTGTCCTCTCCTCCGCCTCTTGATTTTCCACTCCGATTCCTACCTAAAAAAGAGGAAGCTGCAGATAAGGGTCCCAGGACCACTGCGCTGGAATCATCGGTGGAGTCAGACTCCTCTGTACTGAACTCAAACTTGGTTCGAGATTTGTCAAGTGTCTTTCTCTGGCGCTTATTATTCGATTTCCACCTTTGTTGTTGCACTGGCTGTGAATTGTATTGTCAGCAAAATACCAAACCCCTATCATAGTCCCCTATGTCTCAACCATTTGGTTCTAATTTGTTCCAGATCCATCCGATGTTTAGATATTTTTTCTTTAATTCCACCTCTGGCTGACTACAAGTTTACTGCACTTACACTGTTAATACTGTTCCAATATTTGAACCTTCACATAAAGGGAATTTTTTTTCAGAGCCTCTATTTCGATTCTAAGAAACTCTGTATTCAACAATATGTTGTCAAATGCATATTTGTTGGTTATAGATGCAAATTTAGAACAGAACTGGACATTCTCAGGTAGCAAGGTCAGTCGTAGATGTGGTCTAAGGCCCCTTGGGATTATACGGGCCTGATGATATTCAATTAAAGTGTTCATGTGCAAATCAAACGAGATAATCTTTCTCGGATAATTTTTCCACTTAAATTTCATCATCTCCACAGTGGGTTTTCATAAAAAAGCATTGTGTGTGCTTTTGTAGCACCCCTGCGGTATCAGGTGCCACAAGTGTAACCCGTGGAAACCCAAACTCCGGAACACCCATGCCAGCAAGTACACCAGCACCTTCAGGCCACATACACAACCCCAACACCAAACTGGGAGACTGCCTAGTAACAGGTAAAAGGGAAAGGCACTGATGGATTTTAGCCACCCAACCTGTAGAGAGAGACACCGTGAGGGGGAGGGGCCAATGGTCAGTTGGGAAGCTGGCAGGAAGTAGTGAGTAGTTAGTTCAGAGAAGGAGGCGGTCCAGGGAAATAGTGAGAAGAGAGTGAAAGTGTGGAAAGAGTGGCGTACAAAAACAGACCTGAAGAACCAACAGAGAGCTGTAAGAGGAGTGAGAACTGTGGCGTACGGAACCAGGACTCCAGGCACAGTGGGTTACCTGTGGAAGCGTCAGACTCCAGGAACCACTGGACTCAGCACAAGGCGGGGTGCAGACCCTAGGACAGTGGGACACTTTATAGTCGGCTGTTAGATCTGCCGGGCGAGAAGATCTTCAGGGTCAATCGCCAACCTAAAAAGCCTGAAGCACAAGCAGCAAAGAGGGGACCGGGAACTGAACCCCTTAACCAGGACTCCAGGCACAGTGGGTTACCTGTGGAAGCGTCAGACTCCAAGAACCACGGGAGCCTGTGGGAGTCCAGAACCAAGGCTCCCAGGACTCAGGACAAGGCGGGGTGCAGACCCTAGGACAGTGGGACACTTTATAGTCGGCTGTTAGATCTGCCGGGCGAGAAGATCTTCAGGGTCAATCACCAACCTAAAAAGCCTGAAGCACAAGCAGCAAAGAGGGGACCGGGAACTGAACCACTTAAATAGTCCAGGCTGCCTGCATTAGGGCCCAGACTGAAGAGAAGGGACTTCCAAGTAGCTCTAGGCCACGGGAGTCCAACCACAATGAGTGTGCACGGAGGACAGCCATCCCAGGTCCAGCTCGCACGGAGAATAAGGGGAGCGGGAACACCTGGAACTGACATCCGTGGTTCAAGTACCAAAGTACACAAGACAAGTTAAAACTGCAATACTGGTGTGGACTGTTTCCTTGATGGCGTGCAATCACACAGACTGTTTCCCACAACTAAACCCATCATCCACTGCTGGGGTCCAGCCCTGCTTGCGGAGGGCTCCAAACATCCAGGCTGCACCACTCCACCAACCCCAGCAGAATCCTGCAGCGGCGGCTTCAAATAACCTGGCCGCACACCGCAAGTGGCGTAGTTGGAAACTCTTTTCTTATTTTCTTTTATTTTTCCCCTTTTCTTTTATGTTTACCAAAATCCCCTTTCTTTCCTGAGGGGACGACACCCCAAGGGCCACGGAACCCGGCCGCAACCACAACTGACCCCACTGCACACCACAAGCCTGGGACCGAGTACCCCAGTGCCCTGGGGCATCACATCTCCTTGGGAAAACTGGCATAGTCAGCAGGATTCTGACTAAACCCGTAAAACCGGGTGACAAGCATGCCTTACAAACTGAACTGTGTTTAAAAACTTTTGAATTGCCGCCATTTTGGACTGTAAAAATAACTGCGCCACAAGCTGCAAAAGGCGCAAAAACCAAAGGCTCCGCCCCCTGAGAGTGCCTGAACTATGTAAAGTGAAACCAAAGCAGGGACACCAGAACCCTGCTACAAACAGTTTCCGGAAGGCAACACGGCGAAATGTCTGCCCCAGGAGACCGAGCACCGGATCGTCCTGAAGTGGGGACTGCTGCTTGGTTGGAGGAGGAATTAGACTTACTTTGCATCCAGATGCAGGCCCAGTTCCTGTGCCAAACGGCCGAATGGAGGGACGAGATGCGGAGGATGGTAGCGTCAGTGCGGGCCTGAGAGGAACAGGCCTTGCATGAGGAGCGGTGCCAGGAGCAGGTAGGAGCAAAAACCTCCCTGGCCCCATCGGCTCCCCCGGTAGCGAAACCGGGCCGCGATACCACCTCCATCCCGACACCGCCACTGTTCCCGGTCGATGTCATGGCCGCATCACCTCCATTTCCGTTAGCGGAGCCTGTGTTTATCCTGGTCGCTTGCCCAAAGGTGCCAGACCCCCATCCCGGCCAGAGTGAGCCCGGCCGCATCCCCTTCTCCAAAGGAGAAGGCCCAAGCCACCCCGTTTTCGGCATCGTCATCGGTTCATGTCCCGGCTTTAGACCAAGCCGCCACGCCTCTGCCCATGGCCAGATCTGACCCGGCCGCATCCCCTTCTCCGGAGGAGAAGGGCCCAAGAGCCCAGACCAGGCCACACCGCTCTCCAAGCCAGCAGCGGAGTACCCGAAGGGTTGCCGGCCCAGTCTGGAGTGGGGAAAGGTCTGACCAGCCCCACAGTGGTCTAAGCCTTCAAGCTGAACGCCGCAGTATTCGTGCGGCATGCCAGGACACGATCCACCAGCTGGCCATGGAGAAAGAGTAGTGTGAGCCCTGGGGCATCACACTTTCCACACCCAAGATTCTGGCAGCATCATCATCCATGTATGTAAAACATCTGATGGAATCTGGCTTACCTATAGCCAGGTTATTAATAGCCTCCATGGCAGCAATCGTTGCTATTTCACCACATCTGATGGAATAAACACGGATTGAATTACACCCGGTGGGACACTGTTATCCTTCTTTTTTGGTATGCTTGCATCAAGTAATCCTTTGATTATGGACATGCGTCCCTGAACTGCTGATTGTGTTTTTTTTGCACAGGCAGTCCATTTTTTGACCAAGGTGCTGTGGACTTTGTTTTTTCTATGCGTAAAGGATCATGGTCTGATCATATCACATCTACTGGGCTGGGGAGGAAGCAAAAGAGAGTATACAGACATTACAGCACGGGATCATATATGATTCTTTCTGTCAGATAAAAATTGTTTTACCCCAAAGAAAGAAATATTTGCAATCCCCTGCTATAATGTTTGTATACTTTTTTTTACTTCCTCCCCTGCTCAGGAGATGGGATATGATCAAGCCATGTTCCTATATGGTCAGACACGGCCATTACACAGTACATAGCAGTAAGGTTGGCGTCAGCACCCGGCACACCTGGGCAAATGCCGGGGCCCTGAGACAGCTGAGTTCCAGGGCTGTCAGCCGCACTATCCTGGATGCTAGATAGTGCGGTTGCCAGCCCTTTAATCCACACTGGCACACAGAATTCACTGCTGAATGTTCTGTGCTCCTGCTGCAGTAAAGTTCATCTGTGGGCGGAGCTACCGTGCATGTGCTCCAGTTCCATAGATGAAGAGGGGCTGCAGCGCAGCTCCAGCCAGCATCCCCCAGCACATTGAGCACAGCGTATATCCTCGTGTACTGTATGGGGTCCCCCTCAACCTGAACTGTAGGTTTCACCCCCTCCCAATCTGTGGTGCTCCCTCTTCTGATCTGTATATGCCCTTTCTCCCCCCCGAGCTGTATGTGCCCCGACTTTTGATCTGTATGGGCCCCCACTCCTGAGCTGCATGTTCCACCCCCCCCGATCTGTATGGGGTCCCCCCTACTGAGCTGTATTTTCCACCCCACATGATCTGTATAGGCCCCCCTCCTCCTGAGCTGTATGTTCCACACCCCCTGATCTGTTTGTGACCCACTCCTGATCTTTATGGGCTCCCACTCCTGATCTGTATGGGCCCCTACTCCTAATCTTTATGGGTCCCCACTCTTGAGCTGTATGTGCCCCCACTCCTGAGCTGTATGGGCCCTCTCAGAGCAGTAAGAGGCCCCTTGAGCTGTGTAGGATCCCATGCCACCGCAGAGCCATATGTGATGCCACCCCTGAGACGTATGTACTGCCACCCCTAGAGCTGTATGCGCTGCCACCCCAGAGCCGTATGCCCTGTCACCCCAGAGCTTTATGCGCTGCCACCCCAATGCCGTATGCACTGCCATCCCAGAGCCGTATGTGCAGCCCTACAGAGCCGTATTCGCTGCCACCCCAGAACCATATGTGCTGCCACCCCAGAGCCGTATATGCTGCCACCCTAGAGCCATATGCGCTGCCACCCCAGAGCCATATGTGCTGCTACCCCAAAGTCGTTTGTGCTGATACCCCAGAGCCGTATGTGCAGCCCTACAGAGCCGTATATATGCTGCCACCCCAGAGCCGTATGCGCTTCCACCCCAGAGCCGTATATGCTGCCACCCCAGTGCCATATCTGCAGCCCCACAGAGCTCTATGCCACCCACCCCAGTAGCCTCCCAGAGTTGTATGCTCTCCCAGTAACATCTATGTCCCTTAGTAATATGTATGCAGCTTAGTAACATGTATACCCCCGAATAATGTCTATGCACCCAGCAAATCCTGTCATTTATATACTGTAGCTTCCAGCCCTTTCTGTGATGTCTATGTACCGTCCCACGTCAGCAGCCGGGCTGCTCTGATCCGGATCTGCAGTGTGGCTCGAGGGGGTCTCCGGACCTGGGGGCCTCTTGGACACTTCTAAATAAAAAGGGGATAATGGTGTGTGGGGATATTGTATACAGTCCGTGACGCCCCCCACGGTGTGTGGTAAAATGGGGTATCACTGCTGCTATTGGGGAGCACCCGCTGCGTTGGGATGGCAGCTAGCTGTTGTTAACCCTCCATGGGTAGGGATGGATGCCTCGGGGCCCAGTGTCTCTGTGCTGAGAATGGTGATTGCAGGGGCCAGAGTGCCCAGACGGACCGGGGGATGTTGGTGTACTCACTATTGAAGAAATCACACAAGTCCGTGGTAAACCAAGGTGCCAGTGGCCGGAGCTCCGCGGCCGGGTGTATTCTGGTCTCTCACCCGGGGTGATGGTCTGTGTCACTTTACTCTGCACTAGTTTAGTTCTCTTTTGGATCTCTCGGTATGAAACTCGGGAGTCCGCTCCCAGAACTTCAGGTGGGAGCCTTGCCCGCAGGCTCTGACCCGTGGGATCTAAAGAGGCCCTGGCGGATGCCCTATCCCTCTTGGTGGGCTGCTGGGCTGCTTTTGGGACTTTGGGTGGGACAGGACCTGTAATCCTGTCCTGAACTGGTTGATTAACAAAGTCGGTGGTTCCGTACTCTGCTTCAGGGTCCATGTACCCCCTCTGTGTACGGTTTCCGGGTCGGTTCTCCGGTGTCAGTACCGGCGGGCTCCTACCCTGTCCCAGTCCACCTCGGATCTCCGGCAGCCATCTTCCTGTCTCCTGTCAGACACTGACCACCGTCTGCCACCTAGCCAGAATGCCAGGGCTCCAACCCCGACGCCTTTGCTCTCTCTGTCCACTCTTCTCTACTACCACTCCAAACTTCAACTCCCAAATCTGAACTTCAACTTCAATTGCACTTTACTCAACTGCACTTTTCCCGCCCCGGGTTCTCTAGACCCCTAGGTGGGCGTTGTCCTTCCGCCTGGTCCCGCCCACTGGTGTGCCTGTCCTACCCTGGGGGGTGACTAGGGTTTTGTTGGATTTGGTGTAACCCTGTGAGGGATGGTGTTATGCGGGGACCTAATTGGTGTGTGACCACCTGGCGGTGCCACGGCGTCACATCTATACAGCAGTATCAGTGTGCTCTGTGTGTGGCCATGTCTGTTAGTGACGTCCACCAATCAGCGCAGCCTGCACAGCCACATGCCCAGGAGGAGCTGGACTGGAGACAACCGGGGAGGTGAGTGAGGCTGCTGCCAGCTTCCCCATATTAAAGGGAACCTGTCACCAGATTTTTACCTATTAAACTAAAGGAATCCCCTTCTGCAGCTCCTGGGCTGCATTCTATAAAGATGCACCTTGGCCCTGACTCCCCTTCCAGACCCCAAAAATAACTTTATAAAACTTGGCCGTTAGGTATGCTACTTACCTTGGTTGGCCAGATGGGCGGGCTCATTTTCTGCTCCTTTATCCCCCTCCTGCCGCTGATCGCCGTCCTCCTTCCTGTATTGACGGGATGATGCCCTCCGTAATCCTCCTTGTCGCATTTTCAAATGCACAGCACTGACCTCACCAGCGCCATGCTCGTACCCGCCCATAATCTTGCGCCTGCGCAATTAGCTCACCGGCGCGAGCTAGGGCAGCTATGTTTTCTGCTCTGGCCGTGATATGGCAGAGCGAACTGCGCCTGCGCGAGCCGACCTAACTGCACAGGCGCGTGATTTGAAAATGCGACGAGGAGGATGACGAAGTGCGTCATCCCGTCAATCAAGGAAGGAGGACGGCGATCAGCAGCAAGAGGGGGATAAAGGAGCAGAAAATGAGCCCGCTCATCTGGCCAACCAAGGTAATTAGCATACCCAACGGCCAAGTTTTATAAAGTTATTTTTGGGGTCTGGAAGGGGAGTCAGGAACAAGGTGCACCTTCATAGAATGCAGCCCAGGAGCTGCAGAAGCTGATTCTTTTAGTTTAATTGGGAAAAATCTGGTGACAGGTTCCCTTTAATAATATCTCTAATGTGTGTGTGTATGTCAGTGTATATGACTGTATATAGATTTATGTCTCTTTATATGTATTTTTTGTGAATTTGTCTTTAAATATGTATATGTATGTATCTGTTTATGTGTGTGTCTGCGTGTGCATGGGGCCCACTGAGACTCTTTCACCCAGGGCCCACAAAAACCTGGAGCTGGCCCTGTATAGCAGGGACACATATATAAGATTATCCAGCACAGGGACATTTTTTTTAACACATCCAATTGTGGGAATTATTATTAGTACTCCAAGATCTATTGATTAAAATTAACTTTTTGTGGAAAAAAAAAAAGCTTTATTATTACTAATGCTGCAGTAATCAGACTAGACCCTGTATTAGTCTATTATACTTCTGTATACAGCAATACTGGGCTTTTTTTCTATTTCAATTCTTGTGAATTTCTAAAGAAATGTAAGAAAAACGGATTGGGTGCATCACCACTATTCGATGTCCTTATGTCAGTTATTCAGATTGTGCATCTTGCATGACCCTTATTATTGCAGCTTTTCAATATTATTTAACCACGCAAAGGCGTCTGTCAACAAACTTGTCCTTAATACCACATAAAAGAAACCCACCCTCCCATCCTCGCATGTTTGGTGAAACCATGTGGGAGTTTAGATGGTTCAATCTGCTGCTTATTTTTTATTAGTATTTTTATTTATATAGCATTGACCTTGGACCCTGTTGGCCTAAAGATGCAGCTGTAACCCCTCCCCCACACACATAACAATAAGCTTTAGATAAAGGTAGATGATTGATCTACTTTGCTACAAAGGTCACATATTGAAAACATTTACATATTTATACTCAAAATAATATATATATATATATATATATACAAAAATATGCACATATTATATGCTATACTATTGGATTGTTAGTTTCGTTAAACCATAACCTTTGCATATTCACTACGACTGCAATAAATGGCTTTGTAATTTTATATTTGTTTCATATATATGTATATTTATATATATTTTTTTATATATATATATATATATATATATATATATATATATATATATATATAATGTATATGCTACATATGATAAATTATTTGAAAACTAAATCAATGATTAATTACATTTTTAAGCAATAATATTATAATGCTTATTTATCTGAATATTTCTCTTTTCTTACCGTGATACCTTTAGAGATAGGATGAACATTGACCTTATTGTCATGTTTTTGTAACGTCCTTCTTGATAATGTAGTCTATAATTTGAGTATTAGTTAGTCAATCACTTGCCCCTGATTTAAATGCATATTTTTATTTTAGAGTTGCTAAACATTGGGTCATAATTCTTTCCTATTTAGAGTGATTTATGCTCATTTCTAAATATAGTTATTTCAAATGTATGTAGACAAAATAAAACCAGAATACATTCTAATCACATAGCTAATTCTCCTAAAATACCAATATACTTAAACTTGCAGCTGTTTAAATGGCCATTAAAGCACAGTTCAGATGGCATTGTCCAAACAATATATATTCATGAAACGTGGTCATCCTTTGACTGACAGATAACAGCTGAGCCATGATTGAGGTCAGTGGAGTCAAATAAAATAAATCATCAATACAATAGTTTTCAGAAGCAGGGGATTGTAATGTGTTGTATTCTGCTGGTGTTTGTATTAAATCAAACTATACGATAACTATTGTTTGAGACCAATATTCATTATATACCATGATGGGAAAATGATCCAAATATAATATTTTATCAAACCAACATCGGCCATCTGTGTGATTGTTGGACTTTGAGTACTTGAAAGTTTGAACTAAATAGGTCAAAAGGCTGATGTCCAGCTTTATCGGGTATTAGATTCATTTTTTATTAGATAGACATGTCCTTATGTGTTGAGAGCTGATCCCATATTATCATAGTAAGTGATGGCATCACTAGGTTATACCATTATGTACTCATTAAAGAGGATCCAACTGCACAGTGGTAATCCGCACCACTATTTACTTAAGCGGGCTTTACACGCTATGATATATCATACGATATGTCGTCGGGGTCACATCGTTAGTGACGCACATCCGGCATCGTATGACATATCGTAGCGTGTGACAGCTACGAGTGACTGTGAACGAGCAAAAATACCTTATCGTTGCTTGTTGACACGTCGATCATTTTCAAAATATCGAACGTCCTTCTGCGCGCCGGTTGTTCATTGTTCCCGAGGCAGCACACATCGCTCCGTGTGACACCCCAGGAACGATGAACACAGCTTACCTGGAGCCCGCCGGCAATGCGAAAGGAAGGAGGTGGGCGGATCTCCGCCCCTCCGCTTCTAATGGCCAGTCGCTGTGTGAAGTCGCTGTGACGCCAAACGTCCCTCCCCCTTCAGGAAGAGGATGTTCGCCGCTCACAGCGAGGTCGTTTGGAAGGTAAGTACGTGTGATGGGGGGTTACAACAATGTGCGACACGGGCAACAAATTGCCCGTGCCGCACAAACAATAGGGGTGGGTGCGAACGCACTATTAATTGCAGCGTGTAAAGCAGGCTTTAGGCCCCCTTTACACATCTGTATAAAAACATGTATGTGTAGCGTGGTTTGTTTTCACCTTCAGTGTTTGCTTTTAATCACCCATCCATGTGTATGTTTTTAAAAACGTGTGCCATCTGTGTTCATCCGGTATGGATCTATGAAATGTCAAAGTTTCTCCTATACTTTCAATGTTAAACACGTACAGTACACAGTCACCATACGGATGCCATCCGTGTACTCTACATGTTTACATGGACCCATATACTTACATGTCATCTGTGCTGCTGGAAAAAACAAACTTCTCCATGTTGTTTACAGGGACACATGGTCATGTGAAGACCACCATAGGTTATAATGGATACATTTGTTATCACACATACGGATACCACACGTACCGGAAACATTGACGAGTAAGGCTGCTTTCACACATCCGGCTTGAGCTCTGCGGCTCAATCCGGCTGTGCAAGCTATGCAACGGATGCGGTGAACACACCGCATCCTTTGCATAAGTTTTTCCTTTGCGGCCAGTCCGGTCTTTGCCGCTTGCGGCATGCTACTGAGCATGCGCAGTGGCAAAAACCGCATGCGGCGGCCGGATGCGGTTATTGCCGCATCGCGCCGCATCCGGCCGCCATAGGCATACATTGAAAAATGCGCTGCATCGGCCGAATGCGGCGCGATGCGGGTTTTTTTTGCCGCACGAAAAAACTTGCCAGGCAACGTTACATCCGGCCGCCGCATCGGCTAAATCTGCCGCATGCGGCAAAAACCGGACGGAATGCAAGGCCATGCGGCACAATGCGGCACTAATTAAAGTTTATGCAGGAAAATCGCAACCGGCAGCAAAAAAAAACGGTTGCGATTTTCCTGCAAAGTGCCGGATTGTACCGCATTGCAGAAACAGGAGGTGTGAAAGCAGCCTTAGGCATCCGGTTTTCGGCGTCAGGCACAATCCGGCGAATTGCGCACAAAAGTGATCGGGCGTCTATTGTCGCTGGATCAGTTTTTTCCACATAGACTTTTAATAGTGCCGGATTGTGCTGCTTGGCGTCGCATTTGCTGGTCCGGCTGCTGGAAAGGACGCACACTGGGACATTTTTTTTCTCTGGCTTATTGGATAATAAAAGCCTATGGGCGCTGGATCCGTCGTAATGCGGCAAAAAACACATTCCAGTAATGGATCCGGTTTTTTAATCTGAGAATGCTCAGATGAGATGTAAACTCATTTCTGGCCTCTCTCTCTCTCTCTCTCTCTCTCTCTCTCTCTGTCTGTCGGTCTCTGTCGGCCGGTCGGTCTCTCTCTCTCGGTCTCTATCTCTCTCTGTCGGTCGTCCTCTCTCTCTCTCTGTCGGTCTGCGCTGCACAGCTGTCACACTACTCTGGCGGCTTCTCCTGCTTTTGAAAATGCTGGCCGCTCATTAATCCATCTTGTATTCACTGCTTCCCCTGCCCACCAGAGCCTATGATTGGTTGCATTCAGATGAGTCCCCACGCTGAGTGACAGCTGTCTCACTGCAACCATGAGATGTAAACTCATTTCTGGCCTCTCTCTCTCTCTCTCTCTCTCTCTCTCTCTCTCTCTGTCTGTCGGTCTCTGTCGGCCGGTCGGTCTCTCTCTCTCGGTCTCTATCTCTCTCTGTCGGTCGTCCTCTCTCTCTCTCTGTCGGTCTGCGCTGCACAGCTGTCACACTACTCTGGCGGCTTCTCCTGCTTTTGAAAATGCTGGCCGCTCATTAATCCATATTTTATTCACTGCTTCCCCTGCCCACCAGAGCCTATGATTGGTTGCATTCAGACGAGCCCCCACGCTGAGTGACAGCTGTCTCACTGCAACCAATCACAGACGCTGGTGGGCGGGTCTATATCTTGCAGCAAAATAAATAAATAAATCATTTTAAAAAATGGCGTGCGGTCCCCCCAATTTTGATACCAGCCAAGGTAAAGCCACACGGCTGAAGGCTGGTATCCTCAGGATGGGGACCCCCACGTTATGGGGAGCCCCCCCAGCCTAAAAATATCAGCCAGCAGCCGCCCGGAATTGCCGCATCCATTAGATGCAACAGTCCCGGGACTCTACCTGGCTCATCCCAAATTGCCCTGGTGCGGTGGCAATCGGGGTAATAAGGAGTTAATGGCAGCCCACTAAGTCCTAGGTTAATCATGGCAGGTGTCTATGCGACAACCCCCATGATTAACCTGTAGTGACAGTAAATAAACACATACACCGAGAAATCTTTTATTTGAAATAACAGACAAAAAAACACCCTGTTTCACCACTTTATTAATCCCCAAATATCCCTCTAGGTCCAACGTAATCAACACGTGATCACACGACACTTTCAGCTCTGCTACATCAGAAGCTGACATGAGCTGCCGTAGAAAATGACCACTCACTATGAGCTCCACAGAGCAACTGAAGTGACTCGTGCTGTCAGCGGTGACCTCACTCAGGTAGTGCCGGTGTGTGCGGCGATGATGGGGGCGGTAGTGCCTGTGTGTGTGTGCATTGATTATGGGGGCGGTAGTGCCTGCGTGTGCAGTGATGATGGGGGCAGTAGTGCCAGTGTGTGTGCGGTGATGATGGGGGCAGTAGTGCCTGTGTGTGTGCGGTGATGATGGGGGCGGTAGTGCCAGTGTGTGCGGTGATGATAGGGGCGCTAGTGCCTGCATGTGTGCGGTGATGATGGGGGCAGTAGTGCCAGTGTGTGCGGTGATGATGGGGGTCTCTCTCTCTCTCCCCCTTTGGCATGAAAAAAAAAAAAAATCTGGATGATGCTGGATCCATCGCATCAGTTTTTACAGAATCTGCGACGGATCCGTTGCATCAGGCACAAACTGGATGTGTGAAAGTAGCCTAAATGGAGCCTTAGGCTACTTTCACACATCAGTTTTCTGCATTCAGGCACAATCCTTTTTTTTCCTGATCCAAAGGATCCGGCAAAAAAATGTAAAACCGTATCCACCGGATCCGGTTTTTAACGGATCCGTTATGCCGGATGCGTACAAAACCGGATCCGATGGATACGGTTTGCATCCGTTTTTGCATCCGGTTTGTCCTTTTTTTTGAAGGATCAGCTTTTTTAATTAATTTGGTGCATGCGCAGTTTACAAAAACGGATCCGGTAGCCGCATCCATTTTTTACCGCATTGCGCCGGATCCGGCGTCCATAGGCTTTCAGTGTAAAACACGCCGTATTGCGCCGGATCCGGCGCGATGCGTTTTTTTTTGCCGGACAAAAAAACGTTGCAAGACACGTTGCCTCCGGCCGCCGCTTTGATAAATTTTGCCGCATCCGGAAAAAAACGGGTGCAACGCAAAGCCATCAGGTACAATCCGGTAACAATGCAAATCTATGGGGATAAAACGGATGCGGTACCGGATCCGTTTAACCCAGTTTTTTCCGGATTGTACCTGCTGGAAAAAAACTGATGTGTGAAAGTAGCCTTAGAAAGAGCTATGCTGAAATTCCCTGCAAAGACAGTGGCAATCTCAAAGTTATTGCATATACTAACAATATTACATTTAAAAAAGGTTTTTCATCAAATTTCACAATAAAACAATAAATTATTACACAGATCGCATGCAACTGGGATTGCTTTTGTATATATTTTGAAAATCTAACAATCCTGCCATTAAAAGTATATAAAATGCTCATTTTAAAATTAAGCGGAGACATTTTCACAAAGTACTATATAGCCTACTTATATGGGTGTATTAGCACACAAGACTTCTTAGGGTATGACCGCACTTTGCTTTTTACCTGCTTTTTTGCTGCTTTTTCAACTGCAGCGTTTAATGCCAAAATGGATGTGTTCTGCTTTTCAAGCAAAGTCTATGGAAATTTGGGTTTCTTGTCCGCACTATGCTGTTCAAAATGCTGCCTTTTTGTGGCTGAAATTTGGGCAAAAACTCTGCTTTTCAAAAAAGCAACATGTCAATTGTTTTTGCCATTTGGGTTTTGCACTGCAAAGCAGAGTTTTTGCCCAAATTTCTGCCACAAAAAGGCAGCATTTTGAACAGCATAGTGCGGACAAGAAACCCAAATTTCCATAGGCTATGCTTGAAAAGCAGAACACATCCATTTTGGCATTAAACGCTGCAGTTGAAAAAGCAGCAAAAAAGCAGGTAAAAAGCAGGTAAAAAGCAAAGTGCGGTCATACCCTTAGTTCTAAGCCCTCTCTATAATAATGTATGCAGTTTGTATTGTGCAATCTGATGACAGATCAGCTTTAAATGATGACTATACCACTTGAAATCTCCCAGAGCAAAATTTTTAACTGAACATTTGATGATACAGCAAATACTAACAAAACCTTTATCTCAGAATATCTATTCACCTGATTGCTGCAGCCAATCACATGCTGCAGCCGTCTTGATGCAGGTGGAATGTCTCTTCCTGTGTAAGAGCAGACCATGGATCCAGGTGGGTGCTGGTAGGAGAGTATCACTAAGGCTGGGGTCACATTAGCGTATGACATCCGATGCGAGAGCAACAGATGCGATATGCTAATGACCCTCGGCTCCCATTCTGCTGCAAGCATGAACCGAGTGTCATGTGACTGTGATCTGATCTTTCGATCGGATCACAGCTGCAGAGGAGGGAGCGGGAGCTACGGAGGAGAGGGAGGGATTAATCTTCCTATCTCCTCCATTGTCAGCCTGTGTGTATAGACTTCTCTGGGTGCGAGTGACACGGCTCTCGCAGACAATCGCAGCATGCTGACATTTTTAATTCAGTCTGATTAGGACTGAGGAAAATCTCGCAGATCTGAGCTGCAGCATTGTCTTAAATGGGGCTGAGTGCAATGCGAGATTTTCTCGCATTGCACTCTTGTGAGTCATATGTCAGTTTGAATCTGCCCTTAGTTTGTTAGTTTTAACAGATCCAACGTAATTTTAACCCGGAATGTGACGGTTACATGTATGTTTATAAATGTTATATATACCTAACACAGAAATTCACTTTTTGAGATTTTTGGGTGTCAGTGTACTCTGTGAAATCAGATGAGATTCATAGACATAAGATGGAAATATGCAGCCAAATGAGCATACAATATAATCTATATATATAATTGCCTTATTCTGTCTGTCTGTCTTGCTGCAAAATGACGTCATTACAGTTACAACCTCGCCCCCCGCATGCATTGGCCGCTCGCCCGGACCCGCCCCCCGCACACTTTGCCCGCTTGACTCGGCCACGCCCCCAACACATTTTGACGCTCGGTCACCCCCCCACACACTTTGCCTGCTCGGCCATGCCCCCCGCACACTTTGCCCGCTCGGCCACGCCCCCTGCACACTTTGCCTGCTCGGCCATGCTCACACATTGGGCACCTATACACCTCCCCCCAGGACTACGCCACCTATTAGACTCCTCCCCCCAGGACTACTCCACCTATTAGACACCTCTCCCCAGGACTACTCCACCTATTAGACACCTCCCCCCAGGACTACTCCACCTATTAGACATCTCTCCCCAGGATTACTCCTCCTATTATCCTCCTATCTCCCCAGGACTACTCATCCTATTATCCTCCTCTCTCCCAGGACTACTCCTCCTATTATCCTCCTCTCCCCCAGGACTACTCCTCCCATTAGGCTCCTCCCCTCAGGACTACTCCTCCTATTAGACTCCTCTCCCCTCAGGACTACTCCTCCTATTAGACTCCTCTCCCCCAGGACTACTCCTCCTATTAGACTCCTCTCCCCCCAGGACTAGTCCGCCTATTAGACTCCTCTCCCCCCAGGACTACTCCTCCTATTAGAGTCCTCTCTCCCCAGGACTACTCCTGCTATTAGACTCCTCTCCCCTCAGGACTACTCATCCTATTAGACTCCTCTCCCCCCAGGACTACTGCTCCTATTAGACTCCTCTCCCCCCAGGACTACTCCTCCTATTAGACTCCTCTCCCCCCAGGACTAGTCCTCCTATTAGAGTCCTCTCTGCCCAGGACTACTCCTCCTATTAGAGTCCTCTCTCCCCAGGACTACTCCTCCTATTATACTCCTCTCCACCCAGGAATACTTTTCCTATTATACTCCTCTCACCCCAGGACTACTCCTCCTATTATACTCCTCCCCCCAGGACTACTCCTCCAACACACACACACTGCACAAAACATACCTCCCCCCAAAACACACACACCCCACACCCACTCAAACCGTGCAACACACACAGCACCACACACACACAATGCTGCAGACACACAGCGTTCCACAGACAATGCAACACACACAACGTAACACACAAACAACACCACTCTCACACACTGCCACACCCAGACAACACCCAGAACATTTACAGCACCCTACACAAACACTTGGCAACTACACACAACAACATCCATATATATAACAAAAATCATACATTAACTACACAATAAATTCTAGAATACCCGATGCGTTAGAATCGGGCCACCTTCTAGTACTTTATATAATACTTTGGTACCTGTGATTGAATACCACCTGAAAAGCCCAACATAGTGCATTTTTATCATTTAGATCATTCAACCGATTACAGTAATTCTATGATTTTTTTTACATAAGTTCGTCATTTGTTTCCACGACCAAGGTTTAAAACCAATTATAATACCGTATGTATTGATGGTGTAAGGGCTAATGCAAGTCAGTGATTTATCTTATATGCAAACCATGGTCAGGGTTCCATCAATGTTTGATCAGTGTCATCAGAGTTTTGATCAGAGTGTCCAGTTTTACCATAAGAGTTTGGTCAGGGTTAGTGATGGACGGACCCGGACTGTAAAAGTTTGATTCCACACGGTTTCAAACATACCCAAGTGCCGGGCCTGGAATTCCTGGTATTGATCCGGATCAACTCGGGAAATAAAAAGAAATAAAGGAAAAATAAAGAAAATAAAAATGAAGCAAGGCTCCGGCTTGGCCAAAACTGCTCCCATGGCCGCTCATTTAATTTTGGGGCCGCTCATTACCTTCATTGCATATGCACTGCTTAACTCACCCACAGGTGTCTGTGGTTGGTCAGATGCGCCCCCAGCCTGGGTGACAGCATGTCTCACTGCAACCAATCACAGGTGCTGTCTGCAGGTCTATCACACAGTAAAAATAAATAAATAAAATATTTGGCGTAGTCTCCCCCCATATTGTGATACCCAGCACAGATAAAGCATACGGCAAGAGACGCGAAACCGCAGCCGTGAGCTTATCTTGGCTGTGTATCAAAATAGAAAGAACCGCATGCGTCTTTTTTAAAAAAAATTATAGGATACCCAGTCATGAGGAAGCCCGACAGCTGGGGCTGGGGGCTACTATTCTCAGACTGAGGAGTCCCTTACTTATTGGGCCCCCCTGGCCTAAAAAAAAGTCCCATCCATTAGATGTAACAGTTCCAGAACTTTACCCGGCTCTTCCCGATTGCCCTAGTGCCGTGGCAATCGAGGTAATAAAAGGTTAATGGCAGCTCACAGCTGCCACCAAGCCCTAGATTAGTAATGGGAGGCGTCTATGAGACCCCCCATTTCTAATTTGTAATTGAAAATAAATAAACACAAACAAAAAAAATCCTTTATTTGAAATTAAATACAAAAAAATCCTTTTTCACCACTTTATTAACCTGAAAAAAAAACATCCTTGCAGGTCCGACGTAGTCCAGACGTGGTCCCACGACAATTCCAGCCCTGCTGCATATCTGATTTCACAGAGCATGATCATGGAACATGACTGCCTGCTTACTTCAGGCAGAGACTGAGCAGTAATCAACGGTGAAATCACTCAGGTAAGATGCGGTCACAGCTGGATGTTAACACAGTCCTCGACCTGTGACCATAGGTAACCTGACCTCAGGTGACCTCAGTAAAGTCAGTGACTTTACCTCAGGTGAGACTTGCATCTCCTTGCAGAAAATTGCATTTTTTTGCAAAGAGGTAAATCTCTTGGTCCAAAACTGCAAAAAAATGTTTTGACACCGTTTGGGTGTAGTTTTCTGCCAGGAGGTACAAATTTGGTGCTGAAGTGTCTGCACCAGATTTCAGCACCAAATTTGCACCTCCTGGCATAAAAAAACCCTTTGTTTTGCATGTTTGGGCAGGAGATGCCAATTTGGTGATGACATTTTTACAACCTATTCATGCACCCAATTTACACCTCCTGGCAACGCATCAAAATCACATCTAGTGTGATGTGGTAGGGATGCGTTTTTTTGCCAGGAGGTATAGATTGGGTACAGGAATATAGTGTAAAAATTCAGCACCAAATCTGCATCTCTTTGCAAAAAAACATGGTTTTCTTCCAGGAGATGCAGGTCTGTGAATCTGAGTTTACTAAGGTCACCTAAAATCCTCTGAGGTCAGGTTACCTGCGGTCACAGGTGGAGGACCGTGGGAACCTCCAGCTGTGACCTCAACTAACCTGAGTGACATCACCGCTGATCGTGTGGCTCATTCATTTTCTACCTGAAGCTGATAGCGGGCGATCATTGTTCTATGGATGAACTCAATTCAGTTCAATTCAGATGTAGCAGAGCTTTAATCGTCATGGGACCTCCCATGGTGGATTACATCGGTCCTGGATGTTTTGTGGGTTAATAAAGTAGTGAAAGAGTATTTTTTTTGTATTTTATTTCAAATAAAGGATTTTTTCGGTGTTTGTGTTTATTTACTTTTACCTACAGATTAGTAATGGGCTGTCTGATAGATCCTCCTAATCACTTATCTAGGGCTTATTGGCAGCTATGAGCTGTCATTAACCCCTTATTACCCCGATTGACACTGCACCAGGGCAATTTAGAGCCAGGTAAAGTGCATGGATTGTCGCATCTAATGGATGCAACAATTTTGGGTTGCTGCAGGCTGCTATTTTTAGGCTGGGGGCCCAATAAGCATGGGTCTCAACAGCCTGAGAATACCAGCCCCCACTTATCTGCTTTATCTTGGCTGAGTAACAAATTGAGGAGGGCCCTATGCTGATTTTAAAATTATCTATTTAACAGCTGTCTGGCTGTTTCATGGCTGGGTATCAAAATTGGGGGGACCGCAAATTGGTTTTTTTAATTATTTATTTAAATATTTACTTTTAAAAAAGCCACATGTGATTCTTCTTATTTTGATACACAGCCAAAATAAGCACATGGCTAAGGGCTGCAGCCATATGTTTTATCTGTGTTGAGTATCATAATATGGGGGAACCCTATGCTAATTTTTTAATTTATTTATTTTTATACCAAGATAGATGCACATAGTGCCTGTGATTGGTTACAGTCAACAGCCATGGTGCCACACATGGTGGGTGGTGCGTCTAATGCAACTATTCACAGATGACAGTTGGCGGGGAAGTCAGTGCATATGCAATGAAGGTAAATGAGCAGCCCTTGAAGTGAATGAGTAGCCATGAAGCCAGATGAAAAATAAAAAAAGATTTTTCAAGCTTCTCCAATTAAACAGTCAGGTCTGTTTTGTCAGGCTTGGTATTAATTCAGTCCCTCATCTATATTAATGTTTTTGGATCCCAGTAACATCAGTAACATCAGAGTGCTGATATAGTGGGGGTGAGGCCGTTTGGTCTAAGGGTTTTTCCATATCAATATCTATAAAGATAGTTTGGGCCTCACCTTTGCTAAACCTGTTTTTCTAGATTTGTATTCTGTTTTCCTATATCACCGTAGTTTTTACATGTGGGGGGCTATCTATATCTGTGGGGGAGTGTTACGTCACCGCCGGAGTCTGCTCCAGCGACTTCTGCTCCAATCGCCAGGCGACGCCGTGTTCCTGCCATGGATGGTGCTGGTGATGGGAGAGAAGTCAATGCCAGCGGCACCAGTGGGCGCAGGCTCCGATCATCCACTGGGCTGGGTTATCTTGGGATCTGCAGTACCGCTGGATGACTGTAGGTGGCATGTGTCTTCCAGCTGAAGTTGCCAGCGTTCAGCTACAGCCAATGGGAAGACACCACACCCTTCTTATTTCCCCTCCTGTCACATGATTACTGCCAGATATAGTTCTGATTTTCCTGGCTCCTGTTACGTCCTATTCTGTTGGTGATTCCTGTGTTGACTTCTGCGTGTTTTGACTACTCTTCTGCCTACTGTTTTTGTACCTTGCTGCCCGACCCGGATCTGACCTCTGCTACGTTTGCTGACTACGTCACTGCCTGCTGATTCTGTCCCTGTTCCGCTATTCCTGGTTTGACCCTGCCTGACTACTACTCTCATCGGACTGCAGCCTTCCACAGGTAGTGATCTCCAGTTCCCTGTGTAATTTCAAATTCCTGTATAGGGGTTAAAGGGTTTCAGGGTTCTGGGGGTCCTACTTGGTGAGTGGCTTCCCTCTAGCCTCCCCGTTACAGCCCATCTGAGTCTGTGGATCCAGGCAGGCGTTACAGGGAGAAAGAGAGAGAAAGAGAGAGAAAAAAAAAAATTGCCGAATACGGATCATGCAGCCGAATTCCTGGGTCCAGGTCGGACCCGGATCGGACGCTGAAACCATGCGGATCCGGACTTATCAAGTTCGGGTCTGCTCAACACTATTTAGGAGATGATGATGGGGATAGTTTGTCTTGTGATGCCACCTGCGGTACGCGGCCAGGGAATAGCCGCTGCTGCTGTCGTTGTCCTCCGGGGCGGATCTGTGACGCCCTGGCAAAACCAGGTAGTCACAAAAGTGTACATTCTCCTTGTTACGATCCGGTCGCGGGAGACCTAAAGTGGACCGGGGCAGGGTTGTAGCCCGCCAGTGCCGACAGCGGGAATCCGGTCCAGAGGCCGTGCACAGTCAGGGTACCTGGACCAATTCACCAGCTGGGGACAAGGTTTCAGGCCTGGTTCTATAGAAGCCCAGAGAGCGAAATGGAAGCCCAACGCGGGGGATAGGGTGTCCGTCAGAACCCACAGAGATCCCAAGAGTCAGATTTCGCAGGTCACAGCTCCCAAATACATACAAAACCGGGAGTGGACTTCTACGCTCCATGCGAAGTCGTCCAAAAGGAGACACAAACACAGCATGCAGGAGGAAGGGACACCTGTTCACTAACCAGGGTGTGGGATCCGAATACACCCTCAAACGGCAGACGGTCACTGGCAACTTGGTTTACCACTGGACTTGTGTGAAATTACTGAACTGTGAGTACACCACTGAACCCCGGTCCAATCCGGCGCGCCACTTCCAGCAGCCATTGCTCCTGTGTACCGACACAGGGCCCCGGAACTACACCTCCTCTACCCGTGGACGGGATCCCATCTAGCTGCCCCGTTCCACCAGCTCCGGGCGCCCCATCACCAGGCAGCGGCGGTGTCACCATCCCTCACCGCAACCCACGGGTGGCGTCGCAGACAATTCCCCCTGTACATAACCCGCTTTTTCGACGGTTGTGAGGACGGGCAGCCGTGCGAGTCCGGGTCCGATCACCACTCGAGCCCAAGCAGCGAACCCGGATCCGAGGGGGCCCCAGGGAAGCGGCAGCAGCCCCCCGCCCGCAACAGATGGTTATAGCAGTTAAGATGGTTCTGCTCCCCACAGGTGGAGCGGGCCCCAGGGAGGATGATGAGGGGAGTAGTGGCCGTTGGCACTGAAGTGGGACGCCGGCAAAGACAGGCGGACACAGTCTCTGTGGTTTCAAGGTTTCTTTACTCACAGTTTCGATTGCCACTCCCGGAGTATTGGTTTCCACCGTGCTGGGCCCCAGTCGATCCTGAGCAATTCGAGGTCCCTCCAATCCCGGTGTATGTGGATTTGTGGAATGGGCTACGGATATTTCCTGTCCTTTCCGTAGACCCTGGAATCCCGTGCAGCTGTAGAGAACCCGGGCTGAGCTATTGTACCGCCCCGGGGCTCAGCCGACTGCCGAGCCGCTCGGATCCGTGCTCGTCGGTGGGTGGCTCGAGCTCTTCCACGGACCCAGGAGTCACGTCGCTCTGAAAGGGGGTTGGCGCTACACATATGGACTTCGGTGGGGAGGTCCACGACCGGAGCCGCGGTGGTTTGCAGGGGATTTAAGTTCATGACTCCACCCATGGGTTGTGGTGAATGGATGGACACCACCGCTGCCATTGACTAGGGTCCCGGGGACGGTGTTGCGCAGCTTGGTGTCGACCCCCTTCGTGGGTAGGGGGGTTGATGGTCCCGGGGGCCCGAGGGAGGTGCTGAGGCGAGGGGATGGATGCGTGCTGGAGTGCTGGTGCGGTGCGGCGTGGTGTGCGGTCCGAAGGCACTGGTGTACTCACTATGATAAAACACGATGGAGTCTCTGGTAAACCAAACAAGATGATGAATGGTGTCCGCAGCCGACTGCAGCTTCCCCTTAACAGGTTGGTGGTTTCCGCCTTTTCCTGCACCTCTTTAGTGTAAACGTTATGACTCTTATGCCTAAGCAACGGTAGTCCGCTCCCCGGCTTGCTGTATGTCAGGAGAGCCCTGTGTACCCGCAGATGCTGGCCCCTTGGGTCTCTATGCCTTGGCGGTGGCTTTACTCTAATGGTTGGGCTGTTGTCTTCAGTCAGGTCATGTGTGGGAAAGGTCCTAAAGTCCAGTCCTCAATCAGTTGATTCGACTTAGCCTAGTTGTTTCTGGGCCTCGTACTGGGTCTGAGTACCCTTCCTGGTGCTCCGGTTTCCAATCGGTTCCCCGGTTCGGCACCGGTGGGCCACCGCCCGTCCCCGATCCCTATGGTTCCACCGGCTGTAATCCCAGCTCCTGCAGGCGGCCCTCACCATCTGCCTCTTTGTCAGGCCTGAGCACAGGTCTTCCCTTGAACTTGACTCTCCTCACTCCACTGTCAAGACTAATCTACCACTCACTAACTGTTTTTCCCGCCTCCGGGCCTAAGAAACTCCTCGGTGGGCAGAGCCAACTGGCTGGCTCCGCCCCCTGGTGTGAACATCAAACCTGGAGGGTGATGACAAAGGTTTGTAGTTTGGCTGCTGTCACCTTTCTAAGGGGAGGGGTTTGTGTGTGTGTGTGTGTGCACGGGACTACCTGGGACGACCTGACTAGTCCAGGGCATCACACTATCTGCTCCAAGCCGCGGGTCCTATGGCGCTCCCAGAAGTGTGAGGTAAAAGAAGATTAGACCGAGGTCCCAACTGTGTCCCTCACCTCAAGCTGTGTCTGGGGTTGACTGCTGAAGTGTGAAGATGCTCCTTCCCTTTTCCCCAAGTGATGCCCGCCCCCACCACTTCTTTAAATCCTTCCTAGCAGTTGTGAGACACCTCCGCTTCCCACCCACCTTCACCTTCTTTGTTTGACTGCCCACACTTTAAAGTAAAAGCCCCTTTCCCCTGACGCAAAGAAAAGACCAACTTTAGCAAATCAAATAACTTTACTTGGAGAGTATATAAAAAACTTACAACCACTCTCATCTTTTTTCTTTTTACACAAACATTTGGAAGGGTAAGGTCGCAGCTCACAAAATTGACCACCGGAAGAGCTGGGGCTATGCCGCCGGACTCCTGTTACCCATAGCTGATCTTCCGCCATCCGCTGCGACTTTCAACACCATTAATCTCAACACCAAACAGCACCATAGAAAAGGAGGGAGGGTGGGCATCTCTCGATCACAGATCAAAGAGGCCAGAAGGATCTCGGGCACTGAATATATACCCCCACAGGGGGGGAGGAGGACTGAAGCACATCCGGATCCAGGAAACCTAGGAAACAGGTAACAAACAAACACAAGGGGAGGGGACATGCAATGGAGGATTAACCCTTTACAATGCGCCAGGAGAAAGAGGGCATAATAAGCCACAAACGGGCTGGCCAGTCAGGGGCTCCCAGGCATATACAGCTGGGCCCCCACACTCTGTATGTGACCATGCAGCTGAAAATATAAGTTCTGCTTTATAACAGGGAAGTGATATAGTAGGTGAGTCTGTAAAATAACTGAATGCATTAAAAAAAACCAAACTTACAGAATGTGTGTATAACTTTAAGGGGTACTTTGCACGTTGCGACATCGCTAGCATCGACTAGCGATGCCGAGCGCGATAGTACCCGCCTCCGTCGCACATGCGATATCTTGTGATAGCTGCCGTGGCGAACATTATCGCTACGGCAGCTTCACACGCACTTACCTGCCCTGCCACGTCGCTCTGGCCGGCGACCCGCCTCCTTCCTAAGGGGGCGGGTCGTGCGGCGTCACAGCGACATCACACGGCAGGCGGCCAATAGAAGCGGAGGGACGGAGATGAGCGGGACATAAACATCCCGCCCACCTCCTTCCTTCCGCATAGCCGGTGGAGGCAGGTAAGGAGATGTTCCTCGCTCATGCGGCTTCACACACAGGGATGTGTGCTGCCGCAGGAACGAGGAACAACATCATATCTCCTATTGGTGCGACATTATTAAAATGACCGACACTACACAGATCACCGATTTTCGGCGCTTTTGCGATCGTTTATCAGTGCATCTAGGCTTTACACGTTGCGACGTTGTTACCGGCGCCGGATGTGCGTCACTTTCGATTTGACCCCGATGATATCGCAGTAGCGATGTCGCAACGTGCAAACTACCCCTAAGTGCTGTGTGCAGATTCTTCCATGTATTTCTATTAAATGCAGCTTCTCACAGCTAAAAGCTGACATCTAATAACTTATCACCAGCAGGAAGCAACAAGGACAGACAGGTTGTAGTGGGATGGCACAGGATACACTGAAGGCTGCTTTACATGGTACGACCGATTGTGCGATTTCACAATCGATCGTACCCGCCCCCGTCCTTTTTGCGTCACGGGCAAATCGCTGCCCGTGTCGCACAAAGTCAGTAACCCCCGTCACATACTTACCTCTCGTGCGACCTCGCTGTGGGCGGCGAACGTCCACTTCCTGGAGTGGGAGGGACGTTCGGCGTCACAGCGACGTCACACGGCCGCCGGCCAATGGAAACAGAGGGGCGGAGATGAGCGGGATGTAAACATCCCGCCCACCTCCTTCCTTCACATAGCCGGCGGCGGCCGCGTGACGCAGGTGAGCTACTGTTCATCGTTCCCGGGGTGTCACACGGAGCGACGTGTGCTACCCCGTAAACGATGAACAACTAAATTAAACGATATTATGGAACCTAGCGAGCAGTACACGACTCACGATTTGTGAGCGATACTGCGTCGCTAGGACGTGTCACACAGGCCGGCATCGCCAGCGATGCCGGATGTGCGTCACAAAAACCGTGACCCCGACGATCTATCGCACGATAGATTTTCTGGTGTAAAGCAGCCTTGAGACTGGAAAAAGAACCAAAGGACAGAAGTTGTATTTCAGTGATCTATTGCTGGGGGCCCTTTGGAGCAAGAGCAGTATGATAAAGCTCTGTCCCCTCTGCATGGCTAAAGGCATCATGGGAAATGTAGTCTACATTAGTGGAACATAAAGGCGCAAACAACCCAGAAATGGCACAACAAATGAAACAGGTATATACAAAGCATACGCAATACACTATACAAACAGAAAAAAACTTTAGCTCATCATACATACAGTATGTTGATTTCAGGAAGCTTAGCCCAGGGTGGTGCAAGGAAAAAATGTAGGCACATGTATAAGGCTGCTTTCACACATCCGGTTTGAGCCGTGCGGCTCAATCCGGCTGTGAAACCTATTATGCAACGGATGCGGTGAAAACACCGCATCCTTTGCATACGTTTTTTACATGCGGCCCGTCCGGCTTTTGCCGCTTGCGCATCGCACCGCATCCGGCATCCATAGGGATGCATTGAGAAAAGCGCCGGATGCGGCGCGATGCGTTTTTTTTTTTTTGCCGCACAAAAAAACGTGCCAGGCAACGTTCCATCCGGCCGCCGCATCGGCTAAATCTGCCGCATGCGGCAAAAACCGGACCGAACAAAAGGCCATGCGGCACAATGCGGCACTAATTAAAGTCTATGCAGGAAAAACGCAACCGGCAGCAAAAAAACGGTTGCGTTTTTCCTGCAAAGTGCCGGATTGTGCCGCATAGCAAAAACCGGAGGTGTGAAAGCAGCCTTAAAGGAACATAGGTAAAACTCCAGCAACAACGTTTTCGGACAGGTGAAGTAAACTAAAGATCCATTTTTTTCAGATCATATTAAAACAAGATCCAAAACATGTAGAGAAGAGATTTACTCAGGTCCTCCATACATGGACGTTGTTGCTGGAGTTTTACCTTTGTTTCTTTGATACATGTACCTCAATACACTATACAGTATTCTTTAAATAATAAACACTTTGTAAGCAAACAAATCATCTTTAAAGGCATCATTGCAATGTCTGGGAGGCTCCTTAATAAAGGAGAGATTTTCTGGTATCCTGGAAGAGTTGGCTAGTCTCCTCACAAACTTTCCGTAATACAGAGCTATTCCAAAACTTCCTCTATCGTGACTGTGCAAAAATGATGATGTGATCATCAGCTATGGTTTAGTTCATAACTATTGATTGGTGAACCCAAACTGTAAAGTTCAGGGTCCATATGAGACACCTAGTGTCTGTGCAAGAACCAACAACACAGACTTTTCATCAAAGCAAATCAAAACTGCCGGTCTGTGTGATTTTTTTTTAAATAAAGGATTTTTCTAGGTATTTTGTGCTTATTTGTTTTCACTTACACGATTAGTAATGTTGAGGACTCATAGACCCCTCCTCATTACTAAACTTGGCTTGATGGCAACTGTGATTTTTTGACAAATCACAGCTGTTATTAACCCCTTTTATTACCCCGATTGCCACCACTCCAGGACAATTGGGAAATGCTGGGTAAAGCACCAGAATTGGCGTATCTAATGGATGTGCCTATTCTTGAGGTGCTGCAGACTACTGTTTTTAGGCTAGGGAGGGCCCAATAACCATGGGCCTCCCCAGCCTGAGAATGCCAGCCCCCACTTATCTGCTTTATCTTGGCTGAGTAACAAAATTGAGGGGGGCCCTATGTTGATTTTAAAATTATTTATTTAAATAATTAAAATAAAGCGGCATGTGGTCCCTGATATTTTAACACACAGCCAAGATAACGCACACAACTGGTGGCTGCAGCCTCCAGCTGTCTGCTTTATCTACTCTGGGTACTAAAATACTGGGACCCTATTCCATTTTTTCCTACAATTTATTTTTACACTCCACTTCAGGGACCCGGACAGCTAGTGTGAGGGCAACCAATCACAGACGCCGCCACGTTGGCAGTCTGACTGCAATGAATCGCAGTCATTGTCAGAGAAGGTGGGAGGGAGAGGCAGTGAATATTCATGATACTTAATGAGCGGACCCGGAATCAGTGTGACAGTCACGCGGAAACTCTGTAAGTATAACTGTCCTGCTCGTACCCTCATTTTGCTTTCTTTTGCAGCCACCTAGCCCTTACTTACACCATTTTATAGCACACAAGTTTGCATTCCCATAGATTTATATAGGATTTGGGGTCCGTGATCAAGTTTGGGTTTAAGTCGGTCCCTATATGGACTTTATTTTTATGGAAGTCAATGGTGAACTCTAGCATTTTTCTGGTAGACCCCCTAGGAGGATTGGGTGGCTGGAAAATAATTTAAATGGATGGAAACAGTGCTCAAATTGGGGGTGTCTGATAGGCTCTTCTCTATTACTAATCCCTTGGCTTGATGCCAGCTTACATTACACAGCTGACATCAATCCCAAAATATATTACTTTAATTACCACTGCACCAGGGAAATCGGAAACAGCCAGGGTGAAGTGCCAGAGCTAGTGCAACTAATAGATGCGCCAATTTTGCAGTGGTTGCGTGCTGTGTGCCCTCCCAGCCTAGTTATACCAGCCGCAGCTGTCTGCTTTACCTTGGCTGGTTATCAACAATAACTTTAAGTTAATCAAGGCTAAAAACATTCTTTAGTGCCACATGAAAGGCACTAAAGGGTGCAAGTGTACAAACCCTGCTCTAATCTAAGCTGTCTCTCCTAGATCTACTCTGCCTGAACTGCTTCCAAAGGATAGTGTGCCAAGCATCACGCACCATGGTCCCATATAAGACCCGATGATGTGATACAGCCGGCCAATTATAGTAATGCCAGTAGCCCATATGGCTACGGCATTAATGTGTATGGCTGGCAATCCCCGCATGTTACATGGCTAACAACCGCAAAACTTGCAGGATGAGATTTCAAGCTTTCGCTCGAGCACCCACAATACTCGATTGGGTACTGAGTGTACCCGAGCATTCGGATGCTCGATCCAGTATCGAGCAGAGGCAAGCATGCTCGCTCATCACTATTAATCAGTCCTTCACATTGACTTGGAGGAATTTTAGTCCATTCCTGCCTATAAAACAGTTTTAACTTGTATATTGGTGGGATTTCCCCATGAACTGTTCACATTAGGTCCTTCCACATTTCTATAGAGTTAAGGTCACGACATTGATTTGGCAATTGTAAAACTTCAATTTTATTCTTCTTTAACAGCTCTTTTGTAGAATGACTTGATGATCACCCCATGACCCACATTTCCTTGAGATTTATCTCACGGTCAGATGTTCTGACATTTTCCTTTAGAATTTACTTGTATAATTCAGAATTCATTGTTTCATTATTGATGGCAGCCATCTTGACCCAGATACAGCAACTCTGGCCCAGACCATGATATTTTCACCACCGTGTTTCATCGATGACATTAGTTTTTATGCTGTAATGTAGTGGTTTTCTTTCTCCAAACATAATGCTTATTATTTAAACAAAAAAAAACACCCTATGCTGGTCTCATACATCCACAAAACATTGTTCCTTCAGCCTCCTGGCTTGTCCAGGTTATCTGATCTTTAACAAACTGCAGCTAGGTAGCTATGTTCTAGAGTAAAGACTTTCCCTTTCGAATCCTGCCATACAAACCAGTTATTCAGTGTCCTCCTTATTGTGGACTCATGAACTTTTACATTAGCTAATAAGAGAGGCCTTTAATTGCCTACAGGTTACCTTGGGTTCTTTTGTGACCCCACAGACTATTGTATGCCTTTCACTTGGAGTGAGCTTTGTTAGTTAACTACTCCTGTGGTAATAATGGTCTTGAATTTCATCCATTTGTACAGAATCTGTCTGCTTGTGGACTGGTGTAGTCCAAATATTTAGTTTTGTAACCGTTTCCAGCCTGATGAGCTCAATAACTCTTCTGAGATCCTGAGAAATCTCATTTGGTCATACCATGATACACTTCCACCAATTGGTGTACTGAAAATCTGACTTGATAGATCCTGTTTCTTAAAAGGGAATCTATCACATGGAAAAATTCTATTAATCTGCAGATATGGAATTAATCTACAGGTAAATTCCATTCTGAACCTGCCTGCTGCCTGCACAATAAACCCCGCTGCCAGGAGGAAATTAACTTTAATCCTCCCGGTAGCATTCCAGTTTTAGTCTCAGAGGTGGTCCCGGCGTGGGTTCAGTCACCACTCTGTATATGAAGAGCACTGCTTTAACCACCTCCTCACTGACCAACAGCCACTCATCATTAGCACCAGCTGTCTATTAGTGGGGGGATGCGGTTACAGCCTCCACCCTCCATACATAGAGCGGTGACTGAACCACACCGACACTTCACCGTGACTGAAGCCAGAATGCTGCCAGAAGGATTAAAGTTAATTTCCTCCCGGCAGCGGGGTTTATTCTGCAGGCACCGTGCAGGTTCCAACCTCTAATAACCTGCAAATTAACCCCATATCTGCAGGTTTCCAACATGACAGGTTTCAAATCTAATATATCACCCACTCACACCTGACTGTCATCCCATTGATTGAAAACACTAGACACTAACTTTACATTGAAGCTATCTGCTAATCCAAAAGGTTCACAAACTTTTTGCCACCCATTGACATGATACTGGATCCTTTCCCTCCTTTATTAAATGATAAAGTCGAAGATTTTTTTTACCCAATTGTTTGGTTTGTCTACTTTATTTACTTTTAGGACTTATGTGAAAATCTAATGTAGTTTTAAGTCAAATTCATGCAGAAATATGGAAAATTTTCAAGGGTTCATAAACATTGAAGCACCACTGTGGGTCACAGTTTTTAGTCGAACTCCTCAGATTCTACCCTTGCTCTAGAGCCGCTAGATAAAGGTCTTCAGAGTCATCCGATACCTTAAGGGTATGTGCGCACGTTGCTTTTTACCTGCTTTTTACCTGCTTTTTTGCTGGTTTTTCTTCTGCGCTGTTTAATGCCAAAATGGATGTGTTCTTCTATTCAAGCAAAGTCTATGGGAATTTGGGTTTCTTGTTCACACTATGTTGTTCAAAATGCTGCCTTTTTGTGGCAGAACTTTGGTCAAAAACTCAGCTTTTCAAAGAAGCAACATGTCAATTGTTTTTGCCATTTGGGTTTTGCACTGCAAAGCTGAGTTTTTGACCAAAGTTCTGCCACAAAAAGGCAGCATTTTGAACAACATAGTGTGAACAAGAAACCCAAATTCCCATAGACTTTGCTTGAATAGAAGAACACATCCATTTTGGCATTAAACAGCGCAGAAGAAAAAGCAGCAAAAAAGCAGGTAAAAAGCAACGTGCGCACATACCCTAAGTTCTTCTGCTGGGCAAATGCATTACCCTTCTTATAAATAGTGGCAACACCTTGCTTGCAGCTGCAAAAAGACGTGGCACCCCAGAGTGGTAGGACAATAGCAAAGAGTGAATGAACTCCAAGCCAGAGTGTATCATAGTCAAGATTTTTACAAAAGTTGCCAAAACATAAAATAATAGAGGTAAAAGTAAAGCAAATGGGGTGTTGTCTTTAATGCTAAGACTTCACCAACAGCAATTCTCTGAAAAGATGTGCAACAATTTTAGAAGTCAGATTTTGCTGTAAATTAATGTCATGCGGTGTTCAGGTCCACACTCGCTTGGTGCTGCGGTGTCGTTGGACTCAGTTCTCATTGGAGAGTCTAGCAGGCAATCTGAGGTCTCCTAGTTGCTCAGCCTCAGCTGGGTGTTGGCTCTTTGCCACTGCTTTAAGCTGGGTTCACACATAGCGACAGCGACAACGACGTCGCTGTTACGTCACCATTTTCTGTGACGCAACAGCGACCTAGTAAGTCGCTGTTATGATCGCTGCTTAGCTGTCAAACACAGCAGACGCAGCAGCGATCATAACGACATTACCCATATTAACCATTACCCGATATTTACCTTGGTTACCAGCGCACACCGCTTAGCGCTGGCTCCCTGCTCTCCTAGCCAGGGTACATATCGGGTTAATTACCCGATGTGTACTCCGGCTCCAGCTACGTGTGCAGGGAGCCAGCGCTAAGCGGTGTGCTCTCATGCTGCCAGTGCCGGCTCCCTGCTCACGTAGCTGGAGTACACATCGGATAATTAACCCGATGTGTACTATGGCTATGAGTGCATGGAACAGGGAGCCGGCATTGGCAGCGTGAGAGCGGCGGTGCTAGTAACTAATGTAAATATCGGGTAACCAAGGAAAGGGCTTCTTGGTTACCCAATGTTTATCGTGGTTACAGCTTACCGCAGGCTGCCATATGTCGGCTCCTGCTCCCTGCTCGCTTCAGTTCGTCGCTCTCTCGCTGTCACATACAGCAATGTGTGCTTCACAGCAGGAGAGCGAGGAGCAAAAAATGAAGCAGGACATTCAGCAACTAGCAGCGACCTCACAGCAGGGAGCAGCTCGTTGCTGGATGTCACACACAGTGACAGCGATGGGACGACGCTGCTACGTCACAGAAAATGGTGACATAGCAGCGACGTCGTTGTCGCCGTCGCTATGTGTGACACCACCTTTTCAGTCCTGCAGGAGTTAATTCTTGTGGAGTTGTGTGGGGCTATTGGAGACTCAGGTTGATAATCCCTATTCAGCTGTCTCCTCCATATTTAAGGCTGGGGAGTCTGTTTGTTTACTGCTGATAATAGCTTCAGCTTTTGCTCCTGCGATTCCGGACTTTGTGGCAAACCTATTTTTGGTGACCTATAGTTTGCTGTTTGAGTGGTGTGGATGTTTTCCCATTGTGCATTTACTTCCTTCCGTATACTTTATTAATAATAAGTTTTATTTCTATAGCGCCAACATATTCCGCAGCGCTTACCTCCCATACACATATTGTCTATCTTTTGTGTTTGTGTGCAGTGTGTATGAGTTTTGATTGTTTCTCCTTAATGTGTCATTTGTGGGGTTTGTTACGGTGTGTCCATCCCACTCCAAGGGTGGGGGAGTAAGAACAGAGCTCGGACGGGAGTCAGGGTCATGCTGAACCCAGCTTGAAATAGGAATCTGTACAGCAAGATACACCTCCCCCATAGCCCACCATCACAGGGTCATGCTGGGATCTCAGACCTGGCTACCATCAAGCCTACCTCTGAGGTAAGGGACAGTGCAGGGACCTCAGTCTGAGGGCCAGTATAGGTGTTTCTATTTAGTAATTTTATACTCCGTGATAATTACACAGCCAAGTTGCAGATAAGTCACACACGCATCTTGTATGCAACTTGCATTGAAGTCTATGGCAATTGTTTCGTATACGACATGTGACAGAAAATCCAGCACATTTGGAAACATTTGCGACTCTCTGCTGCAGCTGCAGCATGTTGCAGATCACAACATGACACAATAGGAAATCACTAAATCCAATGATACAGCGTATCACTATGATTTAAGGGTCGCACCACACACATCGCCGTGTAGCCTTACCCGAGCACTGAATTCACACAACTTAAAGAGGTTGTCCAATACTTTTGCATTGATGGCCTATCCTTAGAATAGGTCATCAATGTTTGATTGGCTGGAATCCGACACCCTGCACCCCCACCGATCAGCTGATCTCTATCCCGGCGGCTGCAGAAGGCAGTCGGACATGCTCAATTCTGGAGCTGCCCGGTCTTCTGATAGTATCTGTGGCTGGGTACTGTACATCTGCCTTTCATTTAGATGAACTAGAGGCAGATGTGCAGTGCCTGGCCTCCGCTACTATCCAGAAGATGCGGCAGCTCCGGAACTGAGCATTTCCAGCCGCCCGCTGCAGCCACAGGGACTGAGAGCAGCTAATTGGTGGAGGTGCCGGGTGTCATACTCTGGCCAATCAGACATTGATGACCTATCCTAAGGTGGGCTTTGCACGCTGCGACATCGGTAACATTGTGTTACCGACGCTGCAGCGATAGTCCCCGCCCCCGACGTAGGTGCGATATCTTGTGATTGCTGCCGCAGCGAACATTATCGCTACGCCAGCTTCACATGCACTCAGATACTCTGCGACGTTGATCTGGCCGGCGAACCGCCTCCTTACTAAGGGGGCGGATCATACGGCGTCATAGCGACGTCACACGGCAGGCAGCCAATAGAAGCGGAGGGGCGGAGATGAGCGGGACGTAAACATCCCGCCCACCTCCTTCCTTCCACATAGCCGGCCGGGACGCATGTAGGAGATGTTCCTCGCTCCTGCGGCTTCACACACAGCGATGTGTGCTGCCTGCTGGAACGTGGAATAACATCGTACCGTCGCAGCAGCGGCATTATGGAAATGTTGGACCCTACACCGATCATTCGATAACGACGCTTTTGCGCTCGTTAATCGTATGTAAAAGGCTTTATACACTACGATGTCGACAGTGATGCCGGATGTGCGTCACTTTCGATTTGACCCCACTGACATCGCACCTGCGATATCGTAGTGTGCAAAGTACCCCTATGGATAAGCCATCAATGTAAAGTAACGGACAACCCTTTAATAAAGTTGTTGCATCTGACTCCAGCGCGCTCTCAAGTATTAAGCAAATTCCTTACCCTAATGTTATTTCTTTACCTTTTTATGCCACTTATATGAATTCCCCTCTTCCTCTTTTCGCCATTAGTAGAATATGAGATTTTAAATACATACTCCTTTGTGACAGCAGAGAACGGATGGTTTAAACTGCAAATTCCCCCAAATAGAATTACAGATAAATTTTGGATTACCTGCAGGAGTCTTACGCTGTCGGCTCATTACACATCAATAAAAATATCCCCCTTTATGAAATTCTTTGCATCAATGAATCAACTTTAATATTATGGAAGCAGAAATGTAATGTTCCTGTGCAGCAATGCAAATTCTGTAAGGAACCAGACTTTGTAACATTAGTGACGCCATTGGACCCCTCCAGGCTGCTGATACACCGCTCTATGCTGCATATTATATATATACATATACATATATATATATATGTATATATATAGATATAAAAATACATACAATATATACATACGGTATATAATACAATATATATACACTATATATATTTATATATAATATATATCTATATATATATCTATATATAATATATACATATACATATATATATACATAAATATATTATATATATATATATATATATATATATATATATATATCAGTGTATAAGGCTGAGTTCACATGACCACCAATCATCCATTGGAGAGGATCCAGCTGCAAACACAACTTTTTTATCCATAAAATTTTTTTTAAAAAAAATAGATTTTTGCAGGATCCGTTTTTTTCAACATGGGAGTTTATGGAAAACAGATCCGTTAACAGATTGTTATTTATCTTCTATTTGAACCTGATCCAGACACAAACATCCTTTACAAAAGAAAGAAAAATAGATGATTAAATAGCAATCCGTTAATGGATCTGTTTCCCATGTTAAAAAAAACCCCAGATCCTGCAAAAAATCATTTTTTTTCAAAACAGACAAGGAAGTTATGTTTGCACAACTTTTTTGCCCATGGATCTGATCTGACGAGGACAGGACGTGTGTGTGAACTCAGCCTGAGCTGCTTTGTTCTAAAAATGAAACTTCCAGAAAATGCAGATTTAAATGTATCATTAAACTGTGTATGTATGGATGTCAGAGACAGGGAATTGCTGATGATGAAGATGCCACTCAGCCTCCCTGCTACATATTGCCCTTGGGCTGCACATGGCAGGAGATTGCCCTGCACTTGCCTTTAGCTACAGGTTCTAGGTGCCAAAAGGGGGTGTGAGCCCTGCTCCAAAGGTGGGTGAGGAGGGACAGTGCTACAATAAGGAGGCTTTGTGTCTTTAAGATGTGTCACAGGCGCTGAATCCAGAGTAGTCCCTTTGCTCCTGTTCTCTTCCTCTCTCTTCTCTCGCTCCCTGTGTTTTACTTTGTTGACAGCCCTGCTAGGGGCCTTTTGTTACCTCTCCAGCCAATGAAAGCATTTTACGACAGAGAACAGTTGGGATATAAAAAGAAGGAGTCCCTGTGCTTAGTACATGATCTGTGGTTGCCTACCCCTCCCCTATAAAGACCTGCACAAGGCAGCTGTCCTCTGCACCAGCAGCACTCCTCAGCCTGGGCACTCAGCTATGCTGTCTCAGCGCTACCCACTCTTCTTCTGCATGCTGGTCCTGTCCCTGGAGTTTTCCAAAAGTGGAGGAGAGTCTATGATGGAGAAAGGAGCCCTGCAGGTGGAGAGCTCCCTGGGAGAAAGTGAGGAGCAGGACTGCCCGGTGTGTATGTGGAGGAAACACAGCAAGGAGATGAGGCTGGAGAGCATCAAGTCCCAGATCCTCAGCAAACTCCGACTCAAGGAAGCCCCCAACATCACCAGGGAGGTGGTGAACCAGCTGCTGCCCAAGGCGCCCCCTCTGCAGCAGATCCTGGACCAGCACGAGTTCCAGGGAGACTCCTTCCAGAATAATGCTTTTGTGGAAGAGGATGAGTATCATGCCACCACGGAGACTGTCATCAGCATGGCACAAGAAAGTAAGTGCACCCTCCTTTCTATGCCACTGCTCAGTATTGCATCAATCACTATTGCTATTGCTACTGCTTGTCATGGCACTTACACGTGCTTTGTACCCACGTGTGACAGCTCACCCACCCATCAGTGCAGGCAGTGGAAGGCAGGGACTGCCTGCAATTCACTAAATGGCAAGTCAATGCAATCACCTGACTATATATGTGGTATAGTGATGCCCTGAGCTGCTATATCCATTAACTGCTTTCATTGTTTTACACTGGTGCCAGTTCCACAGTGGGTGAGTTACCCAGATATATGGTTGTGGGGAGGCTCCTTTGTACTCCACAGTAAAATATTTATTGGGAAAGACACCCAGAACTGCAGGTCTTGTAGTAGAACCTTTATAGGTCCAGCTGCATTTGTGCAGGTGAGTGTACACTCAGATAAGTAACTGAGTGCAGACTCCCTAGTAGCAGGATATTGACTGCATAATCGATATTTGTAAATAACGTGTTCTGTTGATGATAGAAATGAAGGGGCTCCAAAAGTCAGACCCCAAAATAAAGGAACAGTGCCCAGTGCATATGCCATCATCATCATTATATGTTCTCAGAATTGTTCTGTGTTCGCCCCTTTGTAGGGAGTCAATTGTTTATTGCTCTAAATGTAAATAAATAAATACAAATCTCACAATAATGATGATGATGATGATGATGATGATGATGATGATGATGATGATGATGATGATGATCATAAAGCCAATCACAGGCCGAGCTATCAGCATGTCACATCCAGAGGGTGGAATGGTTTCAGATGTATAGCAAGTTGTGGAGAGATTTCTGGCCAGCTCTGTTATCTGTAGAATTAGCTATTGCTTTAATTTTGTTTATTGTGCATTTCGTTTTATTGTGAAAAGTATAGAAGATTTTAGAATTCCATCTTTTACCTGTAAAAACCTAAATGGCTCTGCGGTCAGTCAGGATACCCACTGGATGTTACTTACTGTGCTATTCCTCAGTATTGCCCTCACTGGATGTTACTTACTGTGCTGTTCCGTAGTATTGCCCCTCACTGGATGTTACTTACTGTGCTATTCCTCAGTATTGCCCCTCACTGGATGTTACTTACTGTGCTATTCCTCAGTATTGCCCCTCACTGGATGTTACTTACTGTGCTATTCCTCAGTATTGCCCCTCACTGGATGTTACTTACTGTGCTATTCCTCAGTATTGCCCCTCACTGGATGTTACTTACTGTGCTATTCCTCAGTATTGCCCCTCACTGGATGTTACTTACTGTGCTATTCCTCAGTATTGCCCCTCACTGGATGTTACTTACTGTGCTATTCCTTAGTATTGCCCCTCACTGGATGTTACTTACTGTGCTGTTCCTTAGTATTGCCCTCACTGGATGTTACTTACTGTGCTATTCCTCAGTATTGCCCCTCACTGGATGTTACTTACTGTGCTATTCCTCAGTATTGCCCCTCACTGGATGTTACTTACTGTGCTATTCCTCAGTATTGCCCCTCACTGGATGTTACTTACTGTGCTATTCCTTAGTATTGCCCCTCACTGGATGTTACTTACTGTGCTATTCCTTAGTATTGCCCCTCACTGGATGTTACTTACTGTGCTATTCCTTAGTATTGCCCCTCACTGGATGTTACTTACTGTGCTGTTCCTTAGTATTGCCCCTCACTGGATGTTACTTACTGTGCTATTCCTTAGTATTGCCCCTCACTGGATGTTACTTACTGTGCTGTTCCTTAGTATTGCCCCTCACTGGATGTTACTTACTGTGCTGTTCCTTAGTATTGCCCTCACTGGATGTTACTTACTGTGCTATTCCTTAGTATTGCCCCTAACTGGATGTTACTTACTGTGCTGTTCCTTAGTATTGCCCCTCACTGGATGTTACTTACTGTGCTGTTCCGTAGTATTGCCCCTCACTGGATGTTACTTACTGTGCTGTTCCTTAGTATTGCCCCTCACTGGATGTTACTTACTGTGCTATTCCTTAGTATTGCCCCTCACTGGATGTTACTTACTGTGCTGTTCCTTAGTATTGCCCCTCACTGGATGTTACTGACTGTGCTGTTCCTTAGTATTGCCCCTCACTGGATGTTACTGACTGTGCTGTTCCTTAGTATTGCCCCTCACTGGATGTTACTTACTGTGCTGTTCCGTAGTATTGCCGCTCACTGGATGTTACTTACTGTGCTGTTCTTTAGTTTTGCCCCTCATCGGATGTTACTTACTGTGCTGTTCCTTAGTATTGCCCCTCACTGGATGTTACTGACTGTGCTGTTCCTTAGTATTGCCCCTCACTGGATGTTACTTACTGTGCTGTTCCGTAGTATTGCCCCTCACTGGATGTTACTTACTGTGCTGTTCCTTAGTATTGCCCCTCACTGGATGTTACTTACTGTGCTGTTCCGTAGTATTGCCCCTCACTGGATGTTACTTACTGTGCTATTCCTTAGTATTGCCCCTCACTGGATGTTACTTACTGTGCTGTTCCTTAGTATTGCCCCTCACTGGATGTTACTCACTGTGCTGTTCCTTAGTATTGCCCCTCACTGGATGTTACTCACTGTGCTGTTCCGTAGTATTGCCCCTCACTGGATGTTACTTACTGTGCTGTTCCTTAGTATTGCCCCTCACTGGATGTTACTTACTGTGCTGTTCCGTAGTATTGCCCCTCACTGGATGTTACTTACTGTGCTATTCCTTAGTATTGCCCCTCACTGGATGTTACTTACTGTGCTGTTCCTTAGTATTGCCCCTCACTGGATGTTACTCACTGTGCTGTTCCTTAGTATTGCCCCTCACTGGATGTTACTTAATGTGCTGTTCCTTAGTATTGCCCTCACTGGATGTTACTTACTGTGCTGTTCCTTAGTATTGCCCCTCACTGGATGTTACTTACTGTGCTGTTCCTTAGTATTGCCCTCACTGGATGTTACTTACTGTGCTATTCCTCAGTATTGCCCTCACTGGATGTTACTTACTGTGCTGTTCCTTAGTATTGCCCCTCACTGGATGTTACTTACTGTGCTGTTCCTTAGTATTGCCCCTCACTGGATGTTACTTACTGTGCTATTCCTCAGTATTGCCCTCACTGGATGTTACTTACTGTGCTGTTCCTTAGTATTGCCCCTCACTGGATGTTACTTACTGTGCTGTTCCTTAGTATTGCCCTCACTGGATGTTACTTACTGTGCTATTCCTCAGTATTGCCCTCACTGGATGTTACTTACTGTGCTGTTCCTTAGTATTGCCCTCACTGGATGTTACTTACTGTGCTGTTCCTTAGTATTGCCCTCACTGGATGTTACTTACTGTGCTATTCCTCAGTATTGCCCTTACTGGATGTTACTTACTGTGCTGTTCCTTAGTATTGCCCCTCACTGGATGTTACTTAGTGTGCTATTCCTCAGTATTGCCCTCACTGGATGTTACTTACTGTGCTATTCCTTAGTATTGCCCCTCACTGGATGTTACTTACTGTGCTGTTCCTTAGTATTGCCCCTCACTGGATGTTACTTACTGTGCTATTCCTTAGTATTGCCCCTAACTGGATGTTACTTACTGTGCTGTTCCTTAGTATTGCCCCTCACTGGATGTTACTTACTGTGCTGTTCCTTAGTATTGCCCTCACTGGATGTTACTTACTGTGCTGTTCCTTAGTATTGCCCTCACTGGATGTTACTTACTGTGCTATTCCTCAGTATTGCCCTCACTGGATGTTACTTACTGTGTTATTCCTCAGTATTGCCCCTCACTGGATGTTACTTACTGTGCTGTTCCTTAGTATTGCCCTCACTGGATGTTACTTACTGTGCTATTCCTTAGTATTGCCCCTCACTGGATGTTACTTACTGTGCTATTCCTCAGTATTGCCCCTCACTGGATGTTACTTACTGTGCTATTCCTTAGTATTGCCCCTCACTGGATGTTACTTACTGTGCTATTCCTTAGTATTGCCCCTCACTGGATGTTACTTACTGTGCTATTCCTTAGTATTGCCCCTCACTGGATGTTACTTACTGTGCTGTTCCTTAGTATTGCCCCTCACTGGATGTTACTTACTGTGCTATTCCTTAGTATTGCCCCTCACTGGATGTTACTTACTGTGCTGTTCCTTAGTATTGCCCCTCACTGGATGTTACTTACTGTGCTGTTCCTTAGTATTGCCCTCACTGGATGTTACTTACTGTGCTATTCCTTAGTATTGCCCCTAACTGGATGTTACTTACTGTGCTGTTCCTTAGTATTGCCCCTCACTGGATGTTACTTACTGTGCTGTTCCTTAGTATTGCCCCTCACTGGATGTTACTTACTGTGCTGTTCCTTAGTATTGCCCCTCACTGGATGTTACTTACTGTGCTGTTCCTTAGTATTGCCCCTCACTGGATGTTACTTACTGTGCTGTTCCTTAGTATTGCCCCTCACTGGATGTTACTTACTGTGCTTTTCCTTAGTATTGCCCCTCACTGGATGTTACTTACTGTGCTGTTCCTTAGTATTGCCCCTCACTGGATGTTACTTACTGTGCTGTTCCTTAGTATTGCCCTCACTGGATGTTACTTACTGTGCTATTCCTTAGTATTGCCCCTAACTGGATGTTACTTACTGTGCTGTTCCTTAGTATTGCCCCTCACTGGATGTTACTTACTGTGCTGTTCCTTAGTATTGCCCCTCACTGGATGTTACTTACTGTGCTGTTCCTTAGTATTGCCCCTCACTGGATGTTACTTACTGTGCTGTTCCTTAGTATTGCCCCTCACTGGATGTTACTTACTGTGCTGTTCCTTAGTATTGCCCTCACTGGATGTTACTTACTGTGCTATTCCTCAGTATTGCCCCTCACTGGATGTTACTTACTGTGCTGTTCCTTAGTATTGCCCTCAATGGATGTTACTTACTGTGCTATTCCTCAGTATTGCCCCTCACTGGATGTTACTTACTGTGCTGTTCCTTAGTATTGCCCCTCACTGGATGTTACTTACTGTGCTATTCCTCAGTATTGCCCCTCACTGGATGTTACTTACTGTGCTGTTCCTTAGTATTGCCCCTCACTGGATGTTACTTACTGTGCTGTTCCTCAGTATTGCCCTCACTGGATGTTACTTACTGTGCTATTCCTTAGTATTGCCCCTCACTGGATGTTACTTACTGTGCTGTTCCTTAGTATTGCCCTCAATGGATGTTACTTACTGTGCTGTTCCTTAGTATTGCCCTAACTGGATGTTACTTACTGTGCTGTTCCTTAGTATTGCCCCTCACTGGATGTTACTTACTGTGCTGTTCCTTAGTATTGCCCCTCACTGGATGTTACTTACTGTGCTGTTCCTTAGTATTGCCCTCAATGGATGTTACTTACTGTGCTATTCCTCAGTATTGCCCCTCACTGGATGTTACTTACTGTGCTATTCCTTAGTATTGCCCCTCACTGGATGTTACTTACTGTGCTATTCCTCAGTATTGCCCCTCACTGGATGTTACTTACTGTGCTATTCCTTAGTATTGCCCCTCACTGGATGTTACTTACTGTGCTGTTCCTTAGTATTGCCCTCACTGGATGTTACATACTGTGCTATTCCTTAGTATTGCCCCTAACTGGATGTTACTTACTGTGCTGTTCCTTAGTATTGCCCCTCACTGGATGTTACTTACTGTGCTGTTCCTTAGTATTGCCCTCACTGGATGTTACTTACTGTGCTGTTCCTCAGTATTGCCCTAACTGGATGTTACTTACTGTGCTGTTCCTTAGTATTGCCCCTCACTGGATGTTACTTACTGTGCTATTCCTTAGTATTGCCCCTCACTGGATGTTACTTACTGTGCTATTCCTCAGTATTGCCCCTCACTGGATGTTACTTACTGTGCTGTTCCTTTAGTATTGCCCCTCACTGGATGTTACTTACTGTGCTGTTCCTTAGTATTGCCCCTCACTGGATGTTACTTACTGTGCTAGTCCTCAGTATTGCCCCTCACTGGATGTTACTTACTGTGCTATTCCTTAGTATTGCCCCTCACTGGATGTTACTTACTGTGCTATTCCTTAGTATTGCCCCTAACTGGATGTTACTTACTGTGCTGTTCCTTAGTATTGCCCCTCACTGGATGTTACTTACTGTGCTGTTCCTCAGTATTGCCCTCACTGGATGTTACTTACTGTGCTGTTCCTCAGTATTGCCCTAACTGGATGTTACTTACTGTGCTATTCCTTAGTATTGCCCCTAACTGGATGTTACTTACTGTGCTATTCCTTAGTATTGCCCCTAACTGGATGTTACTTACTGTGCTGTTCCTCAGTATTGCCCTAACTGGATGTTACTTACTGTGCTGTTCCTCAGTATTGCCCTAACTGGATGTTACTTACTGTGCTATTCCTTAGTATTGCCCCTAACTGGATGTTACTTACTGTGCTGTTCCTTAGTATTGCCCTCACTGGATGTTACATACTGTGCTGTTCCTTAGTATTGCCCTCACTGGATGTTACTTACTGTGCTGTTCCTTAGTATTGCCCCTCACTGGATGTTACTTACTGTGCTAGTCCTCAGTATTTCCCCTCACTGGATGTTACTTACTGTGCTATTCCTTAGTATTGCCCCTCACTGGATGTTACTTACTGTGCTATTCCTTAGTATTGCCCCTCACTGGATGTTACTTACTGTGTTGTTCCTCAGTATTGCCCCTCACTGGATGTTACTTACTGTGTTATTCCTCAGTATTGCCCCTCACTGGATGTTACTTACTGTGTTGTTCCTCAGTATTGCCCCTCACTGGATGTTACTTATTGTGTTATTCCTCAGTATTGCCCCTCACTGGATGTTACTTACTGTGTTATTCCTCAGTATTGCCCCTCACTGGATGTTACTTACTGTGTTGTTCCTCAGTATTGCCCCTCACTGGATGTTACTTACTGTGTTATTCCTTAGCATTGCCCTCACTGGATGTTACTTATTGTGTTATTCCTCAGTATTGCCCTCACTGGATGTTACTTACTGTGCTATTCCTCAGTATTGCCCCTCACTGGATGTTACTTACTGTGTTATTCCTCAGTATTGCCCTCACTGGATGTTACTTACTGTGTTATTCCTCAGTATTGCCCCTCACTGGATGTTACTTACTGTGTTGTTCCTCAGTATTGCCCCTCACTGGATGTTACTTACTGTGTTATTCCTTAGCATTGCCCTCACTGGATGTTACTTATTGTGTTATTCCTCAGTATTGCCCTCACTGGATGTTACTTACTGTGCTATTCCTCAGTATTGCCCCTCACTGGATGTTACTTACTGTGTTGTTCCTCAGTATTGCCCTCACTGGATGTTACTTACTGTGTTATTCCTCAGTATTGCCCCTCACTGGATGTTACTTATTGTGTTATTCCTCAGTATTGCCCTCACTGGATGTTACTTACTGTGCTATTCCTCAGTATTGCCCCTCACTGGATGTTACTTACTGTGCTGTTCCTCAGTATTGCCCCTCACTGGATGTTACTTATTGTGTTATTCCTCAGTATTGCCCCTCACTGGATGTTACTTACTGTGCTGTTCCTCAGTATTGCCCCTCACTGGATGTTACTTACTGTGTTGTTCCTCAGTATTGCCCCTCACTGGATGTTACTTACTGTGTTGTTCCTCAGTATTGCCCCTCACTGGATGTTACTTACTGTGTTATTCCTTAGCATTGCCCTCACTGGATGTTACTTATTGTGTTATTCCTCAGTATTGCCCTCACTGGATGTTACTTACTGTGCTATTCCTCAGTATTGCCCCTCACTGGATGTTACTTACTGTGTTGTTCCTCAGTATTGCCCTCACTGGATGTTACTTACTGTGCTGTTCCTCAGTATTGCCCCTCACTGGATGTTACTTATTGTGTTATTCCTCAGTATTGCCCCTCACTGGATGTTACTTACTGTGCTATTCCTTAGTATTGCCCTCACTGGATGTTACTTACTGTGTTGTTCCTCAGTATTGCCCCTCACTGGATGTTACTTATTGTGTTATTCCTCAGTATTGCCCCTCACTGGATGTTACTTACTGTGTTATTCCTCAGTATTGCCCCTCACTGGATGTTACTTATTGTGTTATTCCTCAGTATTGCCCCTCACTGGATGTTACTTACTGTGCTATTCCTCAGTATTGCCCTCACTGGATGTTACTTACTGTGCTGTTCCTTAGTATTGCCCTCACTGAATGTTATGGACACTTGTTATTAAAGCTCCAGAGCTACAGTCAGTGTGTGATTAGTGGAAATCGGTCGCCTCACCTGGTCCTCCAAACTGACAGGGTCTGACATGGCCACAGTCACTTACCTGAAAACAAGTGTTCAACAAGTGAGAAGTGATATCATTCTACCTTCTGATAGAACAGGTTTATTCAAGCAGCCGGGGTCATTCAACCACAAAGCTCCTTGTCTATAGCTGGATACTGCGGTGTCATGCTTTACAGCCTGTGTGCAACATATGCTTTACTGTTTGTTAATACCATTTCTCTGCCAAGAACCTAAAATATCTATCATCTATCTATTCATTTATTTATTTATTTAACATCTATCTATCCATCCATCTATCCATGACTCTATTTATCCATGACTGTCTATCTATATCTATCTATCTATCTATCTATCTATCTATCTATCTATCCCTCTCTCTATCTATCTATTTATCTATTTATCTATCATCTGTTATTTCTATCTATCTATCTATCTATCTATCTATCATCTATTATCTCTATTTATCTATATATTTATCAATCTATCCCTCTATCATCTATTATATCTTTCCCTCTATCTATCTATCTATCTATCTATCTGTCTATCTATCTATCTATCATCTATCTTTTCCCCTTCCTATCTGCTTATACAGTGCCTACAAGTAGTCTTCAACCCCCTGCAGATTTAGCAGGTTTGATAAGATGCAAATAAGTTAGAGCCTGCAAACTTCAAACAAGAGCAGGATTTATTAACAGATGCATAAATCTTACAAACCAACAAGTTATGTTGCTCAGTTAAAGTTTAATAAATTTTCAACATAAAAGTGTGGCTCAATTATTATTCAACCCTTAGGTTTAATATTTTGTGGAATAACCCTTGTTTGCAATTACAGCTAATAATCATCTTTTATAAGACCTGATCAGGCCGGCACAGGTCTCTGGAGTTATCTTGGTCCACTCCTCCATGCAGATCTTCTCCAAGTTAATATAGTTTCTTTGGGTGTCTCATGTGGACTTTAATCTTGAGCTCCTTCCACAAGTTTTCAATTGGGTTAAGGTCAGGAGACTGACTAGGCCACTGCAACACCTTGATTTTTTCCCTCATACACCAGGCCTTGGTTTTCTTGGCTGTGTGCTTTGGGTCATTGTCTTGTTGGAAGATGAAATGACGACCCATCTTAAGATCCTTGATGGAGGAGCAGAGGTTCTTGGCCAAAATCTCCAGATAGGCCGTGCTATCTATCTTCCCATGGATGCGGACCAGATGGCCAGGCCCCTTGGCTGAGAAACAGCCCCACAGCATGATGCTGCCACCACCATGCTTGACTGTAGGGATGGTATTCTTGGGGTCGTATGCAGTGCCATCCAGTCTCCAAACGTCACGTGTGTGGTTGGCACCAAAGATCTCGATCTTGGTCTCATCAGACCAGAGAACCTTGAACCAGTCTGTCTCAGAGTCCTCCAAGTGATCATGAGCAAACTGTAGACGAGCCTTGACATGACGCTTTGAAAGTAAAGGTACCTTACGGGCTCTTCTGGAACGGAGACCATTGCGGTGGAGTACGTTACTTATGGTATTGACTGAAACCAATGTCCCCACTGCCATGAGATCTTCCTGGATCTCCTTCCTTGTTGTCCTTGGGTTAGCCTTGACTCTTCGGACAAGCCTGGCCTCGGCACGGGTGGAAACTTTCAAAGGCTATCCAGGCCGTGAAAGGCTAACTGTAGTTCCATAAACCTTCCACTTCCGGATGATGCTCCCAACAGTGGAGACAGGTAGACCCAACTCCTTGGAAAGGGTTTTGTACCCCTTGCCAGCCTTGTGACCCTCCACGATCTTGTCTCTGATGGCCTTGGAATGCTCCTTTGTCTTTCCCATGTTGACCAAGTATGAGTGCTGTTCACAAGTTTGGGGAGGGTCTTAATTAGTCAGAAAAGGCTGGAAAAAGAGATAATTAATCTAAACATGTGAAGCTCATTGTTCTTTGTGCCTGAAATACTTCTTAATACTTTAGGGGAACCAAACAGAATTCTTGTGGTTTGAGGGGTTGAATAATAAATGACCCTCTGAATAAACTTTTCACAATTTAAAAAAAAAAACAATAAAAAAAGAAATAACATTCTTTTTTGCTGCAGTGCATTTCACACTTCCAGGCTGATCTACAGTCCAAATGTCACAATGCCAAGTTAATTCCGAATGTGTAAACCTGCTAAATCTGCAGGGGGTTGAATACTGCTTGTAGGCACTGTATGTACCTACAGTATATGCAGTTAGAGATGTGAGCTTGATTTTATTTCCTATTCTTTCCCTCTTCCTAACAGCTTTGATTTCATTTCCAGCCTTTTTTCCACACTATTCCTGGTTATCCCGTCTGCTAATTCCTTGCTGTTATCCCCTTTTATTTTCACTCTGGTTTTGCGTTCTCCTTGGCTCATTCTCTCTAGTCTTTTGTTATCCTCAGGTCACTTCTGTTGGTTTTTCCTTTTTACCATGTGCAGTAATAACAAAGCCTGGCTGTGGTTACCCCCATGGGGTCCTTGTGTTGTCCTTTTCTTTGGTTTTGGGAGGAGATGGACAGATCCATTTGGCAGTGTTAAAGGAATGCGACTGGAAGCATTTCTAATCCCTTATGTCTATTCCAACTCATGCTAAATACCTAAACCCGTATAATGTCACTAGATCCACTTCTTCTTTGTTCATGTTTGCTCAAGTTATATAATAGGGGCAAAGAGTCATAATACCTGTGCTCTAAGTTGTCATGTGGAACCTTATCTTGTGAATTCAATTCCAATGCATTGACCTAATTGCTTGTTATCCATCATTAAGTTTACAAAAGCAATCATATTTTCTACTTCTATGCAATACTTGTAAAAATGTATCAAGCCAGTGATTGGCTGCAGCATTCACTAAGTATTTAGGAACGTCATCGCTACAGCACAAAGACCGTCAGTGGAGTGGCGGCATGGGAGCACAAGAGTAAATGCATTTTCTGTTGCACAATTTTTTGCATATTTACTGTATTATATTCATGTTTTGTTATGATATTTGAAGTTTCATTGACAAATTGATCGTATATTGAGGACATTACAGCAGCTCCAGTGTGACACAGGAATTTGACAATGTGGATTTATGTAAAATGTATCTGAACCCAATGTCTATGTCCATTTTTGCAATGTAACACTGTATCAAGAACGAGGTGATGGCAGTGACCTGCTTTAATATCTTTATGCTTTAATAGACTTGTTTTTATGTCACAATCTATATCTATTATCAATGAGCGTGATCAGAATTAAGTGCTTAAAACAGAAGTCAATGATGAGAAATAAAATATTTCAATCGCTAATACACTGTTTAGCCATAACATTCAAGCCACCCTGCCTAATATTGTGCAGGTCCACAATTAGAGAATGCCATGGCCACGAAGAGGTGTTCTTGGTCTACAACAACATTTACGTAGGAGGTAGGTGTCAAAGTAACATACACATGAAGGCCAGGACCAAAGGTTTCCAAGTAGGGCATCACACTACATCTGCCGACATTCATCCTGGCGCCATCTCTGTCCCTGGAGGGGGACACTCATGCATTCATTTATTAACGAAAATGAGACCAAGCCGCCTTCTTATCTTGATCCATAGTTCAGTTCTGATGCTCATATGCTAAATATAGGAACTTTTCGGTGGTGTACAGGGGTCACCATGGTTAGTCTCATTGGACTACATCAAATGGGGATATTTTTTGTGTTCTTATAACTTTCTATCATAGCCAGCATTAAGGTTTCCAGAGATTTGTACTGCAGGAGATCTTCAGAAAGATCAAACCAGAGGGGCTAGGATATGCACCTCATGTGCTCCAATACGATACTACCATTTTGCACCAGTTGTCCTTTCTCAGATCACTTTTTGGAGGCACTAAACATTACTTACTAGGAACAAGACCTGGCGTTTTGTAAACGGTTGTTTGTATATCAGTTGTTTGGTTATCACAATTTGGCTTTTGTCAAAGTCACTCAGATCCTTACACTTGGCCATTTACCTTGCTTCTAAGACATCAACTTCAAGATCTCACTGTCCACTTGCTGCTTAAAATATCACACCACAGTGTCAAGTGCCATTGTAACGAGATAATGTTATTTACAATGTCTGCACACAAGGGTCATGCCTAGAGTCTTATGTTCAAAGGGTGATGCCTTACCAATGCGTAGGCCATGTCTCTATGTTCAGTAATCTGCTCCTACCTATTCTATAGACATTCTACCAACAGTTTCAAATGGATTTTGTATGGCAAATCTGGGCCATGTAGCCTAAAAAGTGTATATATAACAGCATTGTTAAAGCACCACTCCAGCATTGTTGTTCAGCCCTGGAACAGCACTTTATTATTAATAATAATACTTATTTATATAGGACTATTAATGCCACAGCGCTTTACATACATCAGCAACACTGTCCCCATTGGGGCTCACAATCTAAATTCCCTATCAGTATGTCTTTGGGAGTATAGGGGGAAACCAGAGAAAACCCACACAAACATGGGGAGAACATACAAACTCCTTGCAGATGTTGTCCTTGGGGGGATTTGAACTCAGGACCCCAGCGCTGAAAGACTGCAGTGCTAACCTCTAAGCCACTGTGCTGCCCTTTAAATATAACCCTTGTGTTACGGTAGCTGTGGCACTGGAGACTATGTTCGGATTTCTTGCTACTTGCTTTATTTCCTAATTATATTTCTCTGTGAGTTTAACAGAGGTATTGCACTCTGCACTTGTGCTATTACTATTTACAGTGGCACACTTATATACCCCTTATCCTCTGCCATAGTCTGCAGCAAAGTCTTTACACGGTGGACCCTGACTGTCTGATATTCCTTTGGGTTTTATTATCAGACAGCCCCCCGTAACACCTTGTCATATGCTTACCTTCTGGCTTCTTCACCTTTTTCCAACGCTGCACCATCTTGTGACAGTAAATTCTGACTGGCCGGAATTCAGAAGTTACACCACAAGCTCCTAATGCATCTGGGAGCCAGAACAAGGCCAGAACGAGGCTCAATAGAGTTACATTGATTTGTGACCTCTGGCGCGCCTCATGAAACACTAGAGCTGCCAGAAGATCACAAATCACCGAAACAGACCAAAGCGGCAGGGATAGAAGATGAAGCCTCCAGAAGATGAGTATAAAAATAAACGCTAGAGTGGTGCTTTAGTGTTACATCATAGCAGGAAAACGTGTTGTAAGACCTGTCACCACCTCTGACATGTCTGTTTTAGTAAATATTAAATATATACATTTACTAACACTTCGGAGTACGTTTTCTGCATTGTTCCATTACACTTTCTTGAATATTTAGGAATAATTTGACAACTGGGCATTACTATTTCCCTTGTCAAAGGGGTGTGTCCCTCCACAGCGTAATACTGATTGGACAGTGCAAGCATACACGGACACCCCAGCCAACTGGACACACCCAGTTGTCAATATGCTGTAATGCTTCAGAATTATTTCATGGGGAATTCCATTATATACTACAATTGACCAGTTGTCAAGAGAGCCAATAACCACATGTCAAGAAGGGCAACAGATTATCTTTAAATGTGCTATTGTTAGTAGCAATGCCTTTGTAGTCATTTCTATAGGCCATGTTTGGCTAGTAGAGGATGTGAAAAGTTGGATGGATATGGCAAAATCCACCTAAAATCCACCACCTATCACTCACCCACTTGTTATTAATTTCTGTTAGAATGTTGGAATATTTAATAAGAAATTGTGGGAACATAAATCAATTGAGGTGCTAAGTTTCGTTAGTGCCATTGCTACATGTCATGGTCCTGTGAGCTATATACTAGATGTTATATACATTCTGAACTTCAGACTTTCGTTATGCCTTGAATATACTCGATGAGAATGCTAACACAATGAAACACTAATGCTGCATCATCCGTAAAGAATTTATTCTATTTCCAGCCTGAAACTTGTTCTTTCATTAGATCTTTTCATCATGTGAAATCTCTGCCATAACCTTGTGCGGGAATGAGGCGATCGCAGTACCTTGCTTTAATATCTGTTATGCCTCAATAGGCTTTATGTAATTCTGTAAATCGTTACTCAATCTCTGCCAATGGAAAAAGAACTCACTCATTCAGTGTTATGCACGTGTTGTAGGCATAGTAACAAGTTTCAAGGATAATTCCTGAAAATTGAACTTATATCGTGGTGTATATAAAACATTTTTCCCCTTATATGTAAGACTCATCTGGCAAAAATGTGTCTTCTATTGTATCTGTAAATTTCATTTAGATCTGCACGAAAAATATCTGCAGTAGGGGTTTGCTCAAAGAGGTTATCACATCATCTATAATGGTTAAAATTGTAAAATTGTAAAATACTAACAAAATCAAGCAACTTTGCAATTTTAATCTTATTACAAATCATCTCTGCTCTCAATTTTGTTGTTTAATGCTTGTTGTCTCGGTTACCGACCAGAGGATGCACCATGGTCGAGCATGCCAGTGCTGACAAGTACTATTCAAAAGAGCCTTGTTGTAAGCAAAGACATAAAGCTGTCACTGGAATGTACGAGGCTGCCAGCTTTAGTACTCCTCCGATGATGTAGCAATACACATTTTAGGCCATGTTGCTGGTCCGAACTGTCAATTTTTAAGAACTCACTGCCTCAGCACAGGACGTTTGTAGGCAGGGGAGCCATGCGCTTTCTAAGGGGTACTTTGCACGCTGCGACATCGCAGGCCGATGCTGCGATGCCGAGCGCGATAGTACCCGCCCCCGTCGCAGCAGCAATTTCCTTGTGATAGCTGCCGTAGCGAACATTATCGCTACGGCAGCTTCACATGCACTCACCTGCCATGAGACCGTCGCTCTGGCCGACGACCCGCCTCCTTGTTAAGGGGGTGTGTCGTGCGGTGTCATAGCGATGTCACACGCCAGGTGGCCAATCGGAGCGGAGGGGCGTAGATGAGTGGGATGTAAACATCCCGCCCATCTCCTTCCTTCCGCATATCCTACGGAAGCCGCAGTGACGCCGGTAGGAGATGTTCCTCGCTCCTGCGGCTTCACACACAGCGATGTGTGCTGCCGCAGGAGCGAGGAACAACATCGGACCGTCGCGTCAGCGTAATCATGTATTACGCCGACGCTGCACCGATGATACGATTACGCCGCTTTTGCGCTCGTTAATCGGATCATCGAGCCTTTACACACTACGATATCGCATTCGATGCCGGAAGTGCGTCATTTTCAATTTGACCCCACCGACATCGCACCTGCGATGTCGTAGTGTGCAAAGCCCGCCTAAGATTAAACCTAAGAACAACCCTTTAAGCAGTGGTTTTCTATGTACATTACTATCAGACTAGCTCTATTGTTAAAAGTGTTCTGGAAGTGGATTGTGCCAGCGAGGGCAATCTAAAATGTATTGAGTCGGATACTCACCAGTAATCTAGACTGTTCATAGTTGACAAATTGGAAGTAAACTATGGCCTTTCTGAAAGCATTCCTCTTATTGCAGGGATAAATTGAAAAATAATATATCTTGTACTATGTTGTTATGGAGCTCAGAATGATTTATGTGCCTAAATAAATGATTTTCATGGTTGGGGGTGAAGATTTTTGGTCATGTGCCTAAACTAGGTCACCAGTTCATTTGAATGAATACATGTAAAACACCTTAAGGCTATGTGCCCACGGGGAAAATGTCCTGCGGATATATCCGCAGGACCTCCCAAAAAACCGCAGCGCAACTTTGTCTGTTTCCATGCTGCGGATGTATTGCGGAATGTCCTGCGGATATGCTGCGGGCATTCTGCATTGAGGATACAGTACCATGGCTTCGGCACTGCATCCTCAATGCAGAACAAATGCTGGAGTGATCGGGGCATTCATACTTCCCTCCATCACGCAGAACTTCACTCTCCGGCCGTGTCTGTCTGCACATTGCAGGAGAAGGTGGGCGGGCCTGAACTAGCTCCGGCTGTCACATGACCGGAGCTCGTGCAGGCCCTGCCCACCTCCTGTTTCCTGCTCCTGGCTCCACTGCGCTCCTCCCGGTGTCTTCTATCAAGACAGGTAAGTATGGGATCGTGCGGAAAAATCCGCAGGAATAATTGACATGCTGCAGATTTTTCCGCAGGGAAATCAGCATTATTTCCACTGCGGAAAAAAACGTAGCATGGGCACAGCAGTTCCAAAATGCCATAGAAATGGCTGGGGACTCGCTGTACTGCGGATTTTTGAAAAATTCGCTGAATTTCCGTGAAAAAATCATGGCAAATTCCGTGAATTTTTCGCAGTGTGGGCACATAGCCTAAAAGTCACAAAATGTTGCCACAACATGGAGTTATACAGAAAGGTAGCGGTTTTAACACCAGTTTTGGCCAACTCCACAATTTAGGTGGAGCTGGAGCAGGACGAGGGCATAAGACTGCCCATCCATCTAATTTAATGTCAGTTTTGGCGTACCTTACACCAGGAATTTTACTCCCGTCTTTTACTGGGGTAACATTTCTGGCACATACGTGTACGTCACTTGTAAAACGTGCCTGATTCATTAAGTGCGTCTCTTAATGAATCAGGTGCCTTCTACTCCATTGAGACTGGCGCATGCAATACCCATCTTAATCAATCGAGGCCTAAATGTTTTTAATTCTATCGGTGAACGTCTTTTATCTCTATGCTGTTTGATGCCAGCATGGTTATTCTCATAAGGGGCTGTCCAAGAGTAGAAAGAAGGTTTTGCTTTTTTCTATACATACCACTCTTATCCAAGGGCTCACCTGGTTTTGTAGGCACACCCATGGACATGAAAGTCATTGTTTCTGGAGAAAAAGCAGAACCTTTTTCTAGTTCTATAGAAGCCTTTGATGTGTTTGAATTAGGGAGCTCCTCTAACACTTCTGCTTTTTGCAATTCGAAGTGAAGGTGGATGTCAATTTGATAAAGTGGATACATATTTATCCATATGGGGTCTCTTCTATCTATCCTGATAGTGTTTGGATATGTGATATGCTTGTGCAATAGTAAACTAGAGCAGAAATACCAATCGCTTTGTGACTGGGGTTATTAACAGTACCTGTCAGGTCTTTCTGTTCCTCAGACTAGTAACACTATTCAATATATGTGATTCTGGTCATATAAACATGGGACTACTGCAACCTCTCACTGGCCACAGAGATGACATGTTGTTCACCACTGCTGCCAATAATTGGCTGCAACGGTCATAACATGTCTCCAGTGGACGAGAAAGCTTGCATCTGGCAGCTGTATTGAAGGGGATCAGCAGGTGAGTAGAGTATGTATATATTTTCATTCTTGGGCTATGCTGGGATGGTTTCCAAAAAATGGTACTGGACAACACTTTAAATGCCTGGATGTGCTGTTTGCTAGTTAGTTGAATCCAGTCAAAGAGATGAGGATGTTGTACGTATACCCTCTTTCACTTGTAAAGCGCCATGGAATAAATGGCGCTATAATAATAAATAATAATAATAATAATGAGGATGCTGCCTAGTAAGGTCAAGCTGTCCACATCCTATTTCAACCTTCTAGTGATTGAATAACATTCCTGAGCTCAAGACTTGAGATAATGTTCCCTGCAGGGATGAGCGAACCCAAACAGTAAAGTTCGGGGTTCATATCAGACACCCAGTATCCAGGGCTCAGACCCGAACACGGACTTTTAAAAAAAAAGTCTGTGTCAAAGTTTGGTGTTCGGGTAATGTTTGTATGTTAATAAAGTTTATTGATGGTTATTTTGCCCTTCCCAACCTAAAAATAGCACCCTGCTGTTACCCCATAAGTGACGCATCCATTAGATGTTCCAATTCTGACACTTTACCCGGCCCTTCCCGATTGCCTTACTGCAGTGGCAATCTGGGTAAAACTTTTGGGATTGATGACAGCTGTGAATTGACAGCTGGCATCAAGTCCAGGGGTTAGTAATGGGTAGGCGTCTTTCAGATACCCCCATTACTAACCTGAAAAGAATAAAATAAAAAAAACCACAGACACAGGAAAAAAAAGTTTATTTGAATAAACACTCCCACCTATGCCCTCGTTCACCAATTTATTAATTAAATATAAATTCTGAAAGTTCCAACTTAATCCAAAGAGTAATGTCCCACAACGTCCATCGATTCCTATGGAGCTGCGTTCTGAGAGCTTTCAGTCAATCAGTAGCAGCTTGGAATTTCTCATGCTTGTGAGAAATTCCATACCTACCACTGACTGACAGTATCCACTATGCAGCCTCATTCTGAGAATGTTTTCAGAACGAGGCTCCATAGGTTACTGTCGGAAAGCGACAACCTGGAATTTCCCACGTGTGGTCAAATAATCTTTTGGATGGATGCTCCACTTCTGGGGTGGCTGCAGGCAGCAATTTTCCTGCTAATAGAAGCCAAATTATGATAGCCTTCCCAGCACGATTATACAAACCCCTAGCTTTCTGCTTTACCTTGGCTGGTTATCAAAAATAGGGTGAAGTCCACAATGTTTTTTAAAATGATCTTTTAAATAATTTCAAACATGCTGTGGGATTACTTCTATTTTTGATAACCAGCCAAGGTAAAGCTGACACCTGAAGATTGCAGCCCACAGCTGCTGCTTTACTCACGCTGGTTATCAAAAATAGGCAGGATTGTTCGTCTTTTTTTATTTAAGCCCTTTCAGCATTTGTTTTCAGGGCTATTGCTCCCATTCCTTTTCAGCCCCTAGCCCTTACTACGATCATTTTACAACCATGTTTGGGTCACCATTGACTTATATGAGGTCAAGTTCGGATCCCAAAACAAAATTTTATTTAAAATCCGGCCAAAACCAGAAGACCCGAACTTCCACGAGTCCGGTCATCTCTAGTTGCCAGTTGTAAGAGGCATTTAAACCTAATTAGCATATACAGTTAGCGAGTAATAAACTTTAATATTAGCACTGGGGCTATTAAGGACACCTTCAGAAACAGCAGGAACAGAAATATTTTGGCTTGGTTTAAATAGATGTGACAGGTTTGTATTAAAGAAAGCTTAACTGTCCTTATTAAGCACTGTTCACATATCAGTTTATCCTTTCCTTTGTCTGTTTTACTTCGAACAAATGGATTTAGGATGTGTTGCATTTCTATTTCAAATGGAAGCAAACAGCTCTCTTTGAATTATATGGGGTTCGTCGGGTATCTGCTTGTTCTTTAACTTTAGAAGGGAAGAAAAATTTTAACTATATAACTTTTTCCTTCTCTTGTAAAAAACGTTCAGAAAACAGAAATCAGACGGTTTGTATCTGCTTTAGTTTGAAACAGGAATGCAATAGATCATCCTTCCGTTTAGCTGTTCTTCTTATCTGTCTTACACAAATCAGACAAAAGGAAAGATTGACTAACGTGAACAAAGTCTTACAGAATATCATAACACCACAGCATGTTATACTCCTTCACAACCTCTTGTAATCAGCTCTGCAATACACGGTAAGGGGTTTAATACCAGTGAGATTCCCGTAGATTGAAGACATGACTCTTTATACTTGTACTAATGCGTTGTCGTAACTCTTATGGGTAGTTTGCACGCTGCAACATCGCTAGCATCGGCTAGCGATGCCGAGCGCGATAGTACCCGCCCACGTCGCACATGCGATTTCTTGTGATAGCTGCCGTACCGAACATTATCGCTACGGCAGCTTCACACGCACTTGCCTGCCCTGTGACATCGCTCTGGCCGGCAACCCGCCTCCTTCCTAAGGGGGCGTGTCGTGCGGCGTCACAGTGACATCACACTGCACGCGGCCAATAGAAGCGGAGGGGCGGAGATGAGCGGGACGTAAACATCCCGCCCACCTCCTTCCTTCTGCATAGCCGGTGGAGGCAGGTAAGGAGATGTTCCTCGCTCCTGCGGCTTCACACACAGCGATGTGTGCTGCCGCAGGAACGAGGAACAACATCGTATCTTCTATTGGTGCGACATTATGAAAATGACCGACGCTACACAGATTTTCGACGCTTTTGCGATCGTTTATCAGCGCATCTAGGCTTTAGACGTTGCGACGCCGTTACCGGCGCCGGATGTGCGTCACTTTCGATTATTTGACCCCGACAATATCGCAGTAGCGATGTCGCAGCGTGCAAAGTACCCCTTAGGCCAATATTACAGGGCAGTTTCTTCTGGATATCTCCAGGGATAACAGGTGCCAGCTTTCCATATAAATACTATCAATGCCTCAGTGGGCCTGCTTTCCACTCGACAGTGATATGGTCCCACTATAAGACCCAGGACATTGTTTCCCACATTATTCTGATTTGCAGTGCTTAACAACAGGCTTTTAGAAATCACCATTTACTAAACATTGGAGCATGGTTACAAAGTGGCATGGTATTGTGTTATTCTCATCACATCTGTATATTACTCTACTATAGTTTTTGCTTATTGCAGGGGCAGAGATACCATTTGGGCAACCTGTGCAGCTGCTCACGGGCCTTAGAGGTATGTAGGCTCATTGCACCAAGTAGCATCTGCCAGACACACTGTAACGCTTGTGGCCGGTGTAGGGGCAACGAGTGGGATTAGTGAACCCACTGGACCACAGGGGGAACCAGGGCTTACCCATTAATGGGTGGGCTTAACTAACTGCCCACCGCGAGGCGGATGCCAGGTTCCACTCCCAGGGCAATGACTGGGACTGTGTCAGCTGACCTCCAGGACAGGTGCCGGACTCTGGTATAAGCACAGGTGCACACAGGTACAGGCGGGATGTCTGAGGGAGACAGGCAAGTGGGTATGGACAGGTTTGGTGGGCACGGTAGGGGCAGATAGGTACGGAAAGGCAGACTCAGGTACACCTGATTGACAGAGGGATAATGGAAAAGGAGCACAGGAACCTGACAACTAGCTAGCAGAAAACTGGTACACTGACTAACTAGGAGCATTGCGCAGGCACTTACCCTAATGGGAGGGTACCTTAAATACATAAGTGCCTCTCAGCCATAGGCTGAGAGGCATTTTTGGAAAATGGCAAGCTGTCCCTTTATGAGGAGGGTCGGTGTGCACGCGCATTTTAGGTGCACTCCAGGAACCCTGTGTGGCATCTACAGGGCCTAGGAGAGTAAGGTGGTATTATAGCATATAGGAAGGTTGTGCAGCAACAGGGGAGAATGGGACCCAGCTGAGGTGGAGAGAAAGTCAGCGTAACTGCAGGGACTCCAGCGCTACGGACACATTATTGCACTGTTCCTGCACAGGGTCCCTCTCCTGACTTTGTCTGACCGTGACTTTTAGGCTCCGGTTCATAATTTGCATTTTTTTTGTCACTTTCCTTTTTTATCTTGTGGTAATGTCATTTTTGGAAACAATTCATCAAAATGGCACACTTAAACTGTTTTTGCCACTTTTTGGTGCCAAAAAGTCAAACATTTTGCAAAATGGGGCAAAAATTGTGTCTAAATACTGGTGTGCTCAAAAATACACCAGGGAGGACTGGGGTGGAGTTGGGCCAATTTTTTGTGACTTTTTACAAAGTGGCCATTGATAAATTAGATGACAACATCCATAATCACTAAACTCTGCCCATAAAGTAGAAAAAAAAACAAACAAGCGAACACATACGTAAAATAGACAAATAATAGGTACAAAGGCAATGATGATCGGACCATAGTGTGTGACTAATTAAAAATATGTGGGGGTCTCTCTTTTCATAAATTTATACATGATCAGCCGTAAAAGCTGCATTGGGAGTATGAGGAAGTCTGAAATTTCCATGTGTTGTATAAGTAGATTAGATTTTTCCTGTGCCCAAATTTTTTTTTATACATCGGGTCAATTGCTGTATAAGAAAGATGATCAGAATTTGCATAAATGTATCAACAATTTCTAAGAAACATACCAAGAGTTTTGTATGTATTAATAATCCACCTATGACAGCTATGTGGATTTTAGAACAAACGACTTTTAGGCTATCTGCACATGTTGCTTTTTTTTTGTGTTTTTTCATGCGCTTTTCCTTGTAGATTTTAATCAATACTGCTAGGAAAAATGCATCCGAGCAAAGTCTATGAGAATCCTGACTTGCTGGGCACACACTGCTTATTTTTTCCTTGCATATTTTGTTGCAGAAAAAAGAAGCAGTATGTCAATTGTTTCTGCATTTTTTTCTGTGTTTCTATAATCCCCAACAATAGTTTATCACTACAGGGGATTATGTTGCAGCACTTTGCCTCACACACCATGCATACAGCATGGTTCGTGAGGGTCTACGTAGCTCAGTAACCTGGGGTCGTCATGGTGATGACCCAGGATTGCCATGGCAGTGATCAGGTCCCTGTGATTGCATTTCAGGGATCCGATCACCAGGGAAAGGTAAGCGATCCCTCTCCCTGCCTCCTGAATGCTGCGATCACATTGATTGCAGCATTTATGGGGTAAAACTACTGGAAGCAGCACGGGCACCGCTCCGGCCAGTGAGACACGGGTCCCGGCTGTAACATCAGCGGTGATAACGGGGGTACAGCTATGACTAAAAAAAGCAGGAAAATACGCAAGTGAAAAAAGCAGAAACGAAATAAAAAAATGTGGGTTTTTTCAGCTGATTTTTTGCTGCCAAAACAGGCTTTTTATGTGCATAAATGAAGCACATAAAAAGCAACGTGCGCACATAGCCATACCAAGACGTAAGTTGTTAATTATTTGTTTGGATTTTATTCAATGTTTGAAGCTTATTAGTTAAGTAATTATGTTGCTCCTCAAAAGTAAACTTAGAGCCAGATGGGTCATGACACTTAATGCTTGGGAGCCACTGTAGTAAATGTTTCCAATTACACAAATATCTTGGTTTAATTGTCTATGAAATGTACATGACACCCATGACCCCTGACCTCTACCCTTGCTTGAAGGCCTAAAATAACACTAATTTGACCTGTTTAGATATAGAAGTGTGCAGAGACCTGGCATGTGTGTTTAGTGAACTATAAATGTAACATATCGGGAGTAAATATCAGATGTGGTGGCTTTAAGTTACTGCTTATAAAATGCACATTTAATAAGACTTGCTAGTCATCTTTTTGTAGAACTTTTACTTGTAACGACAAGTATATTTTATATGTTGCTCCATGTTTTTCCTCTGTGAAAAGAAATAAAAAATCTGTATGACGAAAAATATTTGACAAACATTTTAAAGTAATGTACAAAATGTACCAAACTGATGACAATAAATATTCCATGACTCACGGGGCTCGGAATGTATATCTTGTATGTAACCTAAACTTAGATACAGTTCTGTATGCTAGTAATTATGGACATATTGTTAGGAAAACTACATTCTTTCATATAGTGTAGTAACTTTAGATTGCAACATATTTTTAACCTCTTATGCCTCAATCCCAATATACCTTTTTACATCATTTATGAGAAGGCCATGCCAAACACTCTACTATGCTACAATGGCTACCACCTCCATTGGTTTCTGATATGAAAATGTGTCTAGGTCTTAGGCTAGTTTCACACTTGCGTTGTGCGGCATCCGTCGCATTGCGTTGTGGGACGGATGTAACGGATGCATTGCATATAGTGGCACAACTGATTCAACGGATCCTGCAAAACAACGCAATCCAATCAAGCTTTTTTTCAGCGATTTACTCAACTGAGCATGCTCAGTTGTGTAAAGACGGATCCATCACGGGAATCCGTCAAATGACGGATTCCACCGGATTCCGCTACCATAGGCTTCCATTATAAAAATGACGGACGCCGACGGAATCCTGCACATTGTGTTTTTTCACTCTCTGGGAAGCGCAGAAAAGCGCTACATGCTGCAATACAACGCAAGGCCATCCGTTGAAATGCGTCGTCAATACAAGTCTATGGGAGACAGTGTACATCCGTTAACGGATTGCGCTGTTTCCTAAAGTGGCGGATGTTGATGGCTGCCAAACAACGCAAGTGTGAAAGTACCCTTAGGCTAGAGTTACACAGTGACATTTGTCTCGCGACACTGAAAGGGAATATGAGAGCAGGTTTTTGCTATGTAATCTGACAGCAGGATGTAGAATTAGAGATTCTGATTCCAGTAATGTATCACTTACTTTACTGGGTCCAGCAGTTATTTTAGTCACAGTTTTCTCTGCTGCAGATCTCAGTTATTGAGCTGTGTATAACCCTTCCACACCACAACTTTTTTGTGTACATTGTATAGTGACACAGAGAGCTGCTAATCAATGCTGGGGGCGGGGTTGGACTAGGAGGCACTAGGCCAGTTGTCCTCTAGTGATAATTAACTGCTGATAACACACTAATTGTGCTGAAATGTCAAGACAGTATAGTAAGGGACACATCGCTGGGGTCAGGGTCTCTGCTTCTACATTATGCTGCTCTCAGTTTACATTGCAAAAACCTGCTGGCAGATTCCCTTGAAAGGATAGTCAAAATTGAGAGTCCAGTAGTTAATATGTTCAATTAGCCATTAAACAGTAGCCACTACCGAGAACTCTCAAATTTGACGATTTTGTATCTATTGGCTAACACAATACAAATCTATATTTTTTTCTATACAGAAATTATAATGTAGCATTGCAAAACCGGATATAATGATTTCCTATGTCACCTGAGACCTCTTGGGACTGTCGACTAAGTTTCCAAATGGATTGGATTTTCTGTCATAAGTTGCACATGACTCACATGCCATAGACTTTCATGCAAAATACTTGCTGTGGCACCATGTAGCTGGGCAACTTCCCTTATTCTATCAGCGGCATTCCATACAGTTTCATGTCTGCAATCGGCCTGATGAAGGTCTTGTGACCGAAACGTAACACAACATATTTCAGGATTGCAATTTCCATTAAAATCCATATTTCTTGTTAATTTATGAGTGCCAGGTTCCTTTTCTTTATTTGTATATGGAGCGGTATCCTATCCGGGCCTCATATCTACGTACAGTGATGTATATCCCACCTATATTTAATGTATTTTTGGGATTATAAGACACACTTTTCCTCCCAAAAATTTGGGAGAAAAATGAGGAGTGTGTCTTATAATACAAATCTAGCTTACTGGGAGGTGGAGAATGGGTGCTGTGCTGGCTGTGGGGCGCTGCGCTGGCTACAGTGGGGGCTGTGCTGGCTGCGGTGGAGGCTGTGTGGAGCAGGGTGGTGCAGCGGGTGAGATGCTCTGTCGGCTGTGCAGGATTCAAATAATGGCGCCCGGAGTCAGCACGTGCGCAGATGGAGCTTTCAGCACAAGATCTCATCTGCACACATGCCACTTCCGGCCCATTGATCTCCCAGCAGCGGACTTAAGGAAAATGGCGCCCGGAGGTGGCACGTGTGCAGATGAGATCTCGGCTCGTCAGTAAGCCCATACCACCGACAGAGCATCTGTGACACCCACCTTACTGCCTTGCTCCACACAGCCAGCATGGCGCCCGCAGCCAGCACAGACCCCACCACAGTGCCTGCAGCATCTCCCTGCTTCAGCACCTCCCCTGCCTCCTGTGACCTCACTCCACCATCGCTGCTACCCCCCCCCCCCTCCGGTAAGACATCACGGAGTATAAGACAGACCCCCCTTTATTTTTTTTATTTCTAAATTTGGGGTGCATCTTATAGTGCAGTGCATCGTATAAAATGAAAAATACGGTATATATGTCTCTCAACAGCTTTTTCATTTTATAGTCTATGTATGGCGCCTTATCCCTTTAAAGTTAGCAAATATAAAAATGTCTCCGTGTTATTATTCTGCCGGTGTTACTATTTATAATCAGTTCAGTTTGAAAAATACGAAAAATGATGTAGTTCTTATATCCTTCCACAATTTTTGTGCACACAATTATATTGTTAGTGCATATATTTGACATCTTCTATATGTTCAATGGTATCTTCATTCAAAATAAAAAAAACAAACAAATTAGCACTCCTCCAGAAGGAAGAAAACTGGCTCTAGTGCCAACTGTTAATGGTAGTCACCCTGTTAGGGGGCGAGAACTTAGAGGGGTGCCTTACTTGTGTAGGACACTTTTGGTAGAGGGCACCACAGAAATAACTGGGATCAAACCAATAACACACCAAAATACATAAACCAAGAAATTGACAAGAAAAAAAGCAGTGTGCAAAGCAATTGGGATCACCAGAAAATCATGAAATAGATAAATACTTTATTAACAAAATGAAAAAAAGGACACAATAGCACACTTAAAAACATTTAAACCCCCACCCCCAAAAAAAGGGGTATGAACATCACCTGTGTCCCTCAACGACACTCCATCCCCCCTTTAAGTGTACAAAAATACGTGAGCATAGACAGTATATGCATCAATCATAAATGTAGCAGGACATTAAACACTAGAGAAATATGAACTATTTACCTACAATAACTAACAAGATAAAAAAACAAATAAGGTAAAAGATTCCACTGCACACAAGATTATGACATGATATTGCAAAATAAACTGGTCCACAGTACCATATAGAGTGCCTTGCGAAAGTATTCGCCCCCCTTGAATTTTTCAACCTTTTCACACATTTCAGGCTTCAAACATAAAGATAAAAATGTTATTGTTATGGTGAAGAATCAACAACAATTGGTACACAGTTTTGAAGTTGAACATTATTTATTTCTTATTTTAAACTTTTTTAAAAAATAAATAACTGAAAATTGGGGCGTGCAATTTTATTCATCCCCTTTAAGTTAATTCTTTGTAGCACCACCTTTTGCTGCAATTACAGCTGCAAGTCGCTTGGGTTATGTCTCTATCAGTTTTGCACATCGAGAGACTGAAATTCTTGCCAATTCTTCCTTTGCAAATAGCTGGAGCTGAGTGAGGTTGTCAGTTTTCAGCTCTTTACACAGATTCTCAATTGGATTCAGGTCTGGACTTTAACTTGGCCATTCTAACACCTGGATATGTTTATTTGTGAACCATTCCATTGTAGATTTTGCTTTATGTTTGGGATCATTGTCGTGTTGGAAGACAAATCTCCGTCCCAGTCTCAGGTCTTTTGCAGACTCCAACAGGTTTTCTTCAAGAATGGTCCTGTATTTGGCTCCATCCATCTTCCCATCAATTTTAACCATCTTCCCTGTCCCTGCTGAAGAAAAGCAGGCCCAAACCATGATGCTGCCACCACCATGTTTGACAGTGGGGATGGTGTGTTCAGGGTGATGAGCTGTGTTGCTTTTACGCCAAACATATCATTTGGCATTGTGCCCAAATAGTTCTATTTTGGTTTCATCTGACCAGAGCACCTTCTTTCACATGTTTGGTGTGTCTCCAAGGTGGCTTATGGCAAGCTTTAAACAACACTTTTTATGGATATCTTTGAGAAATGGCTTTCTTCTTGCCACTCTTCCATAAAGGCAGATTTGTGCAGTGTACTATTGATTGTTGTCCTATGGACAGACTCTCCCACCTCAGCTGTAGATCTCTGCAGTTCATCCAGAGTGATCATGCGCCTCTTGGCTGCATCTCTGATCAGTCTTCTCCTTGTTTAAGATGAAATTTCTGAGAACGGCCGGGTGTGGGTAGATTTGCAGTGGTATGATACTCCTTCCAGTTCAATATGATCGATTGCACAGTGCTCCTTGGGATGTTTAAAGTTTTGGAAATCTTTTTGTAACCAAATCCAGCTTTAAACCTCTCCACAACAGTATCACGGACATCCCTGTTGTGTTCCTTGGTCTTCATGATGCTATCTGTGCTTTAAACAGAACAATGAGACTATCACAGAGCAGGTGCATTTATACGGAGACTTGAGTAGACACAGGTGGCTTATATTTATCATCATCAGTCATTTAGGACAACATTGGATCATTCAGAGATCCTCAATGAACTTCTGAAGTGAGTTTCCTGCACTGAAAGTAAAGAGGATGAATAATATTGCACGCCCCACTTTTCAGTTATTTATTTTTTTTAAAGTTTAAAGTAAGCAGTACATTTCGTTCAACTTCACAATTGTGTCCCACTTGTTAATTCTTCACCATAACATTAAAAATGTTATCTGTATGTTTGAAGCGTGAAATGTGGGAAAAGGTTGAAAAATTCAAGGGAGCTGAATACTTTCGCAAGGCACTGTACATGTTTTGGATAGAAACAAAAGTGCAGACAGATGATGAACCTAAATAGAGGAACACCTATAGCCTCCTGTTACATCACCTATAATAAGAGAAGAAAATTGGGGGGATGTGGGGAGACCCCACTCGTATCGCCACACGCCTGTGGCTTCCTGTCTTTCTGTTTTTCTGTCTGTCCATACTTAGCAGCAATATTCTACAGCTCCTTTTAGCTGTTCAGTGTGTTTGAACATGTTAATTTTGTGATAAACAACTTGGACGCTCTGCTTGCCAACATATCTGAAACGATCCAAGTTGCCCACAGTTCAGAGGCATTGAGCAGATCTGTATTTGGCAGCAACAAGATCATTTGGATAACTTACTTTCACAAAACATTGCCAATTCGTTGCTTGGGCTCAATAACCAAATCCTAGTGTGACTGAAAGCTTTTAAAGACTGTGTGGTTTTACTCATTTTTCAACCAGGGATTTTTTCCCCACTGATATAATGAAAGGTGAGCATTGGCATTGCCTCTTATAAGTGTAATTTATTACCTCTTGTTACTCACCCTGGAGGATTTCAACTGAAGTCATAGTAAGGCTCATTTAGACATCAGTGATCTTTCTCATTAGTGTTTTTTTAATCAGAGTTTCATCTTTGGTCAGAGTGTTCGTTTTTACAATTTTTTACCATCATAATGTGAGCACAATTTCATCATGTTTTCTCCAAAAATATGATGGAGGTTTCTCAAGCGTCTCATAATAAAGAGTCCATGAAAAGCGGACAGCTTATTGATTGCATTGTCGAGTTTGATCCAAGACTCAAATCAAAAACAGACATGTTTCCATGAATTTAGGTGGCACACTCGGTCTGAAAAAAATGTGCAGACATGTAAGTAGCCCTATAGACTTTAATAGGTATGAGTTGTACTCATGAAAACCTCGGATAGAAATCGTACAAGAAAAATTGACGTCTGAATGAGCGTTTAGACTGATAAAACATTTGAATTACATACAGAAAGTTCTAAGAAAACCAAAGATTGTAAGACAAGGTTATACTCAGCCAGCATGTCTAGTCTTATGCATAGTCTCCGTATATCCATATACTCATCCCACTGTAATACCTCTTTAATAAACCTTTAGAATCGGAAACTTCCTTTTCCATTAATTGTTAAATACTTAATGTGACGAATGAAGAATTTCAAAAATTTAAAATGAAACATCTAAAGGCCGCTTTACATGCTACAATAAATCTTACGATGTGTCGGTGGGGTCACGTTGTAAGTGACGCACATCCGGCATCGTAAGTATGACTGTAGCATGTAAAACCTCCGTGCAATTGTGATTGAATGAAAATCCGTTCATCGCATGCACGTTGTTTATTCCTCAAAGATTGAACATGCGGTTGTGCAATGTTCCCGAGGCAGCACACATCGCAGTGTGTGACACCCCGGGAACATTGAACGACAGCTTACCTCCGTCCGCGGCTCCTGCCGACAATGCGGAAGGAAGGAGGTGGGCGGGATGTTTACGTCCCACACATCTCCGCCCCTCCGCTTCTATTGGCTGGCTGCCGCGTGATGTCGATGTGACGCCGAACGTCCCTCCCACTCCAGGAAGTGGACGTTTGCCGCCCACATCGAGGTCGTATGAACGGGTAAGTACGTGTGACGGGGGTTAATCATTTGTGCGGCACGTTCAACAAATTGAACATGCCACACATACGATGGGGGCATTGCAAATCGCATACGATATCGTATGCGAAATTGCAACGTGTAAAGCAGGCTTTAGATGCAATTAAAGTGAAGATTTTCAGGTTTATATTTAAGGTGTTGAACTAAAAAGTCTTGGGAAATGTTTAGGAATTGCAACCATTTTTTTCTACAAAGCCTCCTCATTTTAGGGGCTCAAAAATAATCGGAGAAATTTACTTTACCATAAATAAAATGTTCATTTTTAATACTCTGTAGAGAATCCTCTGCAGGCAATGACTGCCTGAAGTCTAATAGCCATGAACGTCACCAAACGCCGAGTTTCCTCCTTTCTGGTGCTTTGACCAGGTAAAGCAGGGAGACCATATCTCCTGGCTCTGCCAAAGAGTTTAACTGTATTGGCACGCTGCACATGCCAATACACTTGAAAGTAGCCTATTCCGGGTGGGCCTCTCACAGCGCTGCCTCTGCTCCCCTGTTAGCTAATCTACTGCACAGAAGGTTGATGAAAATCAAAGAAGCTACAAAGATTGAAGAAAAAATCTTTGGATTTGGTTTGTATATTATCAGTGTACATTTATTGTGCTTTTTGAAAAATCTATGATTGTGGGAATAACTTTTTAATAATAGATAAAAGCTTATACTAACCTAGCAAGAGTCAAGAAATGATGTTGAATCCATAGGGGGTTTATGGACAGATTCAGCATATATGATGGGAGCTCTTTAGTGCAAGTACTATGTGAATAGACTCTAAAATTACCTTGGTTTTGCCATTTACATTTACCTTGTCTTTATTATACATTTTATTAGTAATTATTGTGTACGTAATTATTGTATTGTTGCTGTGTACACAGTGCTATTTCTGAATGTTTTTCTAACTACCCATAATAGTATTTTTTAATCACCTTTTATGCCATCTATGACCTTGCCCCTGTTCTTTGACCACACTATTGCTTGCTGATTGAGCATTAATGACCCTAATGGTTTCACTTGACCTTTTAACCCAAGTGAGTAATCTCTTTTGCATGCCACAATGACTGTCAATAGGCAGTAACCTAACTACAGATTTGCCAACTTCAGGTTTCACATCTGAATGCTCATATTTCTAAATAGGAATTCTCCTTTTTTCCGAAAATCCTGGTTCCAGTTTGTAAAACAAAAACAAAATGACGCTTTCTCCCAGTGTGTGATTTTGGCTGCAGCGATGACATCACATCAGAAGCGCCACAGCCAATTACCGTGCTCGGCGACTCTGTCTATGCAGTTTGTACCTATTGAGCCCAGGAACTGTAATTTTCTGAAAGATGACAGCCCTTTTAATAAAAGAATACAACTAATATACTGAGATAAACTAGTACTTCTAGTTTTCTACACTGTTAAAGAACCACAATTCACATTAATTCAATGGATCTGTCATATGGCCTAGTAAAGTAGTTGCTAGTATGCAGCTAGTGAATACCAGCCAAGAAAGGAGCCCTGAAACTTTCCTTTATCTTTAATTTTCTACCTATTCTCAAGAACTGTGCTTGCTGTGGGTGAGTGGAAACAGAAGCACAATTTGTTATGAGAGAGTTCTTGCATACTTGAAAATAGATCTAGTATACCGTAGAATAGTAATCCTCAAGTAAATGTCTGTGCAATGCTCGCGGCCGGTGTAGGGGCAGCGAGTTGGAGTAGTGGACTCACTGGACCACAGGGGGAACCTGGGCTTACCTTTTAGTGGGAGGTACCACTCCCAGGGCAGTGACCGAGACTGTGGCAGTTAATCCCCAGGGTAGGTACAGACACTGGTATGGACACAGGTAGAGGCAGGTACAGTCTCTAGTGTGAGATGAGTACAGCCAGGATGGCTAAGGCAGGCAGGACAATAGGTACTGACAGGAATGGTAGGCATTCCTACATCAGCATAGAAGAGGGTTCTTCACGGTAAGAGAAGTGAGGCTCTGGAACTCTCTTCCTGAGGAAGTGGTAATGGCCAACTCACTGAATGAATTTAAGAGAGGAATGGATGCTTTTCTTGATAGCAAAAGTATAGAAGGTTATAAATAGCATAATTTTACAGGTAGATAGAAGAGCGACCAAGATTATTAGAGGAATGGGTGGGCTGCAATACCAAGACAGGTTATTAAACTTGGGGGTTATTTAGTTTGGAAAAACAAAGGCTTAGGGGGGATCTAATCACAATGTATAAATATATGAGGGGACAGTACAGAGACCTTTCCAAAGATCTCTTTACACCTAGGCCTGCGACTGGAACACGGGAGCATCCGCTACGTTTTGAGGAAAGAAGGTTTAATCATAATCACAGATGAAGATTCTTTACTGTACGAGCAGTGAGACTATGGAGCTCTCTGCCGCATGATGTTGTAATGAGTGATTCACTACTAACATTTAAGCAGAGCCTGGATGCCTTTCTTGAAAAATTTAATATTACCAGTTATGTATATTAGATTTTATGACAGGGTGTTGATCCAGGGAACTAGTCTGATTGCCGTATGTGGAGTCAGGAAGGAATTTTTTTCCCAATTGGAGCTTGTTTGACACATTGAGTTTTTTTTGCCTTCCTCTGGATCAACATGTTAGGCTACGGGTTGAACTAGATGGACTTAGAGTCTCCCTTCAACCTTAAAAACTATGAAACTATGTTAGGCACAGACTAGAATTTGAAGGTGAACACTGGCACAAGTATAGTTAGTGGATGTAGGGCAGGAGCACAAGTCCTGACAACTAGCTAGACAGCCAGGACACTGACTAACTGAAGGTGTTGAGCAGGCACCTCACCTAATGGGAGGGTGCCTCAAATACATAGTGGCTCTCAGCCATAGGCTGAGAGGCATTTCCTGGAAATAGCAAATCGGCCCTTTAAGAGGAGGGCTGGTGTGCACGTTTGTGTACTAAGCACACTCCCTGGGATCCTGTGCAGGATGCACAGGCCCCGGGAGGAGAGGAGGCAGGAGAGCCTGTGAGCCACCATGGGGCAGCGGTGAGGAATGAGGAACCGGCCGCGGCGATAAGCAAGTCGGCAGGGAGGCCGGCACTACAGTCTCCTTGGAAAATTACCTATTGAATAAATTAGGGTTTTATGTTAATGTTTTTCTTCATTTTTTACACAGTTTTTTTTTATTTCAATATCTATATATTATATATATATTTATATTTAAAAAAAAAGATTCAGAAATCTTACAAGGTTTACACTGGTGCACATGACTTTTACAATGAAGAGCAGCATACAAATATTCAGTAGATTATACATGATACACTATGCACAGTGGGTGATGATCACAGCTCCCCCCTCTTTATGATGTTTGCCTTGGTCAGAGCATGCCAAGAAAATACCACTGTACAAATTAATACTGTAAAATCCAGTCTGTTCCTGCTTTTGTCAATGTAGCTGCTAGAAAGAACATGAAGTATGAGTCTAAGGGGCACTTTGCACACTACGACATCGCAAGCCAATGCTGCGATGCTGAGCGCGATAGTCCTCACCCCCATCGCAGCTGCGATATCATGGTGATAGCTGCCGTAGCGAACATTATCGCTACGGCAGCTTCACATGCACTCACCTGCCCTGCGACATCGCTCTGGCCGGCGAACCGCCTCCTTCCTAAGGGGGTGGGTTCGTGCGGCTTCATAGCGATGTCACACGGCAGGCGGCCAATAGAAGTGGAGGTGCGGAGATGAGCGGGACGTAAACATCCCGCCCACCTCCTTCCTTCCGCATAGCCGGCCGGGACGCAGGTTGGAGATGTTCCTCGCTCCTATGACTTCACACACAGCGATGTGTGGAGCCGCAGGAACGAGGAACAACATCGTAACATCGGTCTTTCCCAATTCATGGAAATAACCGAGGCTACAACGATGATATGATTACGACGCTTTTGTGCTCGTTAATCGTATCAAAAATGCTTTACACACTACGATGTCGAGAGCGACGCCGGAAGTGCGTCACTTTCGATTTGACCCCACCGACATCGCACCTGCGATGCCATAGTGTGCAAAGTGCCCCTAAGACTGGAGTTACTTGTGAGGGACTTGCGTGTGTCTCGCATTGCATCACCCAGCTTGGTCTGCCTTTCTTCCGACAGGAGCATCTCAGCTGCATATAAATAGATGCAGCCGACCCGCTCCTGTCAGGAGAGTGTGCAGCCATGCAAGGTGATGCAATGCTAGACACACGTGAGTCACTCACAAGTGTGACTCCGGCCTAATATTAAGCCTAATGGACATTGTGAAAATGTACTTACAAAGCATGACTTAGGATAGGGAGTTGATCTGGAGAAGCTGAGGGGGAAGGTGTGGGAGCAGCCATAGCTCCTGTATATAAATCAGAACACAGAGCCCCATTTGCAGATAATTGTGTGGTTAGGATTGTGCATACCAGCCAAAAGAGAAGCTAAGGAATAACTGCATCTGCCGTATAACCATATGACTACCCTGGAAAGTAACTGTGGTTGCTGAATAGGAATTGAGCCTGTGTGCAAAGCATCATACATTTTGATGTATTTATGTAAACTTACAACTAAATGTGTTGTTTTCTACTACTCAACTGGCTTCCCTGTTTTCTGGACTAATCGGGGTGCACCACTTTACACCACACTGCGAGTAAACAGAGCTAAAATAACAGCCCCCTGGCTACACAAACCCTCTTTTCTTTTTATTTATTTTCTTCATTTTTGTCACTACCATGGTGGAATGGTGGCATGGTAACTATCGAAGACAACATGGTCCATTCTTCGTGGCATATATACTGTACCATGTCACCATACTCCAGCGCAGACAACTCATAGCCACACAGCTAGCCAAGTCCAGATTACCTCCACCAACACTTTTGTGAGTATTAGGCAATCACAATAAATCACAACAGAAACACCGAATATCTGATGAAGATCCTTACACGTCATTAGCTGGTTTTTGTGGACTGTTCTTGTTTGTCAATAAAATCCACATCTTTTGCAAAGCATCCAGTTCAGTGCTGAATCTCACCAACTAAAGGAATGACTTCTGCCACAGCAAACTTAATTTATTAGCAGAATGTTGCACCTCCACATTTCTATTTGGATATTCACTGATACCTTAATTGATCTCTATTGGAACATTGAATCACCTGAGCTGGAATAATAAATTAGACAATATTACACTGGCCTGAACAATCAGCAGTTCTCATAATTGGTGACTTCTTTCTGTGGGGCTACATGAAGAATTCAGTGTATCTGCCTTATCTGCCACAGGATCTGAATGACCTGATATGACGCATCACTGAAACAGTGGAGTCCATATCAGAGGATAGGCTGACACGTATCTGGACAGGACTGGACTGCCGCCTAGACATCTGCCATATCACCAATGGAAATCACTTTAACCAATTGTAGATAAAACTTGGCTATATGATGTATCATTCATGTTAATAAATTTGTGTTATGTTCTTATGTTCTCTATGAATACTGAGGCTATAAATTTTCACCATCCTTTTTAAATTACCTTGTATAGTGCTGCTTGAAAGTTTTTGTGTAAATTTGGCCTAAGAGTATATCAGATTTTCCTGTAAGTCCTAAAAGTAGAGAAACAAAACCAAATCAAACAAATAAATCCAAAATATTAGATTTTGTCATTTTTGTATATGAGGAAATTTATCCAATGTGCTGTAAAGTACTGTATTTTTCAGATAAGACGCATGTTTCATCTCAAAACTTTGAGAGGAAAATTAGGGGTGCATCTTATAAACCGAATGTACCTTACCGGGAGGTGGTGGAGAATGGTGACAGGAGGTAGGGGCAATTCTGGATCAAGATCTCATCGGTACATGCGCCGCCTCCAGACCATTGATCTGCCAAGAGCAGACTTAATGAAAATGGTTCCCAGAGGTGGCACATGTGTCGCGGGCGGAGAGGCCGCGCTCGCTACGCTTGGGTCCGGGGCTGCTGCTGCTCGGTGGCTCGAGCGGTGGGCCGGACCCGGGGACTCGAGCAGCGATTCTCGCCCACGAATGAAAAGGGGGGTGGTTTGTTTTGGGAGATAGTTCGTGACGCCACCCATGGGTCGTGGTGATAATGGGCACTACCGCTGCTGATGACGGGGATCCCGGGAGCGATGGCAGGGAGCAGCTAGGATGTTGGTTCCCCCTCCGTGGGTAGGGGTTGGTGATCCAGGGGCCCGGGTGGTGGTACGGGGAGGCTGGAAGGTCGGGGTGCAGAGTTGCAGGGGCAACGCAGCGCGGTGTCGGATGGCACTGTTGTACTCACTCAGGTACAGATTCACAGAGTCTCTGGTAAACCAAACGGCTGGATGGACCGGTCCCACAGCTGGCTGCAGTGTCTTTGCTCTCCCCGGACAGGTTGATGGTGGCTGTCTTTCGCTGCACCGTTGTGTATGTATTGACTCCGATGGTTTCCCAACGGTAGTCCGCTCCCCGGCGTGTATGTACCGAAGGAGCCCGTTCTGCCCGCAGGCGCTAGCCCTTGGATCTCTAGCCTATGGCGGTGGCTTTTTATCCTCACTGTGTGGACTGTTGCCTTCTGTCGGGTCTTGGGTGTTAGGAAATCCCTGGGGTTCCGGTCACTCTCGGATTTGACCGTTGTCGGCGGCTCCTAGCCTAGTCGGGGTCTGATGGCCCTGCCTTTGTGCTTAGTACAAATCTGCTCCCCGGCTTGGTACCGGCGGGCCACCGCCCGTTCCCGGTCCTACGGTTCCGCTGACTTGCATCACCTCCTGCAGACGGCCACCACCGTCTGCCGACCTTGCTGACAGTGCCTGGGCTCCTACCCAGACACTAGCAGTTTCTCCACTCCAAACGCAACTCCTCACTCCACTTCCACTGAACTCCAAACTCTAACTAGAACTGAACTGCCTTTCCCGCCTCCAGGCCTGTGAACTCCTCTTTGGGTGGGGCCAACCGCCTGGCTCCGCCCCACCTGGTGTGGACATCAGACCCTGGAGGGAGGCAACAAGGATTTTGTTTGACTGGTGTTGACTATCCTGGAAAGGGGGGGTGTGTGATGTTATGTCTGTGACTACCTGGCTAGTCCAGGGCATCACACATGCGCAGATGAGATCTCGACTCGTCATTGAGCCAATAGCTCAATCTGCGCATGCGCCAACCACAGGCACCATTTCTTTGAAACCCTCACCGCCGAAAGTTTATAGATGTTCCTGCCTCACAGTGCCCACACCGAGCATCCGGGACACCCGCCGCACCACCCACAGCATCGCCCTGCTCCACCACCGCCCTTGCCTTCTGTGACCCAACTCTACCACTGCTGCCGCCGCCCCCTCCCAAATAAGACACCACTGGATTAAAAGACGGACACCATATTTTTTTACCTTTTTTTACTCTAAAATTGTGATGCGTAATATAATACGATGCATCTTGTAAAACGAAAAATGCAGTATTTAAACGTTTCCGATAATTGTTGATTAGTCCTGCACATCGGCTTGGAGGAATTTTAGCCAATTACTACCTATAAAACAGCCTCAGCTCTATTTTATTGGTGGCTTTTCTCCTTTAAGCTGCTTACTTCAGGTCCTTCCACGACATTTCTATGGGATTATAGTCAGAACTTTGACTTGGCCATTCAAAACTTTTAACTTTATTTTTTCTATTAACCATTGAATTGTGTGCATCAGTTTTTTTTCTTGCTGCATGACCCATGTTCTCATGGACAGATGTGCTGACATTTTCCTTTAGAATTTGCTAATGAAATTCAGAATTCATTATTACATTAATGATACCATTGGCAACCAGTCTTTGCCTAGATGCAGCAAAACGGGCACAAACCATAATACTAGAACCAGCACTATGTGTCACAGAGGGTGGGAGGTTTTTATGCTGAATGGAGTATTTTTTTTTCTCCAAACATTATGCTTCTTATTTACCCCTTCAACCCCTGGGCGATTTTCTGTTTTCATTTTTTCCTCCTCTTCTTCCAAGAGCCATAACTTTCTATTTTCTTTGCTTAAATATAGCCATATGAAGGCTTGTTTTTTGAGGGCCGAGTTGTACTTTTGAATGAAATCATTCATTCTGGGGAGATTGTACTGGAAAATGTGATAAAAATGCCAAGTGCAGTGAAATTGCAAAAAACGTGCAATTTTTTTTACATTTTTTTCTATTTACCATGTTTACTATATGGTAAAACTGACCTGGCAATATGATTCCTCAGTATAGGTCTGAGTTCATAGATACCAGATAAAAACTAAGGATAGAAAGTGCAATAGGGTCTTACTCAAAAACATGTAAAAGGTGATATAGTAAGATGGTGGTCGAATTCCTACCCCTGAAGACACCAAATGTGTTTTTATATATATATATATATATATATATATATATATATATACAGTGCCTACAAGTAGTATTCAACCCCCTGCAGATTTAGCAGGTTTAGGCTATGTGCGCACGTTGCGTACAGTCACTGCAGAAATTTCTGCAGCGATTTGAAGAGCACATGTGCGCTTTAAATTGCTGCAGAAATGTCCGTAGTGAGCGCCGATTCCATGCGCTCTGCCTGCAGCTCCTGCCATAGACAGAGCAGGAGCTGCCGGCAAAGCGCACGGAAGAAGTGACATGTCTCTTCTTAGAACGCAGCGCTTCGGCAGTAGCCGAAGCGCTGCGCTCTAAAACGCCACGTGCGCACGGCCCCTGCACAATCTCCATAGACTGTGCAGGGGACGCAGGACGCATGCAGTTACGCTGCGCTACAAAGCGCAGCGTAACTGCATGTATTTACGCAACGTGCGCACATAGCCTTACACATTCGGAATTAACTTGGCATTGTGACATTTGGACTGTAGATCAGCCTGGAAGTGTGAAATGCACTGCAGCAAAAAAGAATGTTATTTCTTTTTTTTTTTTTAAATTGAGAAAAGTTTATTCAGAGGGTCATTTATTATTCAACCCCTCAAACCACCAGAATTCTGTTTGGTTCCCCTAAAGTATTAAGAAGTATTTCAGGCACAAAGAACAATGAGCTTCACATGTTTGGATTAATTATCTCTTTTTGCAGCCTTTTCTGACTAATTAAGACCCTCCCCAAACTTGTGAACAGCACTCATACATGGTCAAAATGGGAAAGACAAAGGAGCATTCCAAGGCCATCAGAGACAAGATCGTGGAGGGTCACAAGGCTGGCAAGGGGTACAAAACCCTTTCCAAGGAGTTGGGCCTACCTGTCTCCACTGTTGGGAGCATCATCCGGAAGTGGAAGGCTTATGGAACTACTGTTAGCCTTCCACGGTCTGGACAGCCTTTGAAAGTTTCCTCCCGTGCTGAGGCCAGGCTTGTCCGAAGAGTCAAGGCTAACCCAAGGACAACAAGGAAGGAGCTCCGGGAAGATCTCATGGCAGTGGGGACATTGATTTCAGTCAATACCATAAGTAACGTACTCCACCGCAATGGTCTCCGTTCCAGACGAGCCCGTAAGGTACCTTTACTTTCAAAGCGTCATGTCAAGGCTCGTCTACAGTTTGCTCATGATCACTTGGAGGACTCTGAGACAGACTGGTTCAAGGTTCTCTGGTCTGATGAGACCAAGATCGAGATCTTTGGTGCCAACCACACACGTGACGTTTGGAGACTAGATGGCACTGCATACGACCCCAAGAATACCATCCCTACAGTCAAGCATGGTGGTGGCAGCATCATGCTGTGGGGCTGTTTCTTAGCCAAGGGGCCTGGCCATCTGGTCTGCATCCATGGGAAGATGGATAGCACGGCCTACCTGGAGATTTTGGCAAAGAACCTCCGCTCCTCCATCAAGGATCTTAAGATGGGTCATCATTTCATCTTCCAACAAGACAATGACCCAAAGCACACAGCCAAGAAAACAAAGGCCTGGTTCAAGAGGGAAAAAATCAAGGTGTTGCAGTGGCCTAGTCAGTCTCCTGACCTTAACCCAATTGAAAACTTGTGGAAGGAGCTCAAGATTAAAGTCCACATGAGACACCCAAAGAACCTAGATAACTTGGAGAAGATCTGCATGGAGGAGTGGGCCAAGATAACTCCAGAGACCTGTGCCGGCCTGATCAGGTCTTATAAAAGACGATTATTAGCTGTAATTGCAAACAAGGGTTATTCCACAAAATATTAAACCTAGGGGTTGAATAATAATTGACCCACACTTTTATGTTGAAAATTTATTAAAATTTAACTGAGCAACATAACTTGTTGGTTTGTAAGATTTATGCATCTGTTAATAAATCCTGCTCTTGTTTGAAGTTTGCAGGCTCTAACTTATTTGCATCTTATCAAACCTGCTAAATCTGCAGGGGGTTGAATACTACTTGTAGGCACGGTATATATATATATATATATATATATATATATATATATATATATATATATATATGATAAGATATGGAGGAATGTTACTTAGGAAAGTAGAGTGTAAGGTATTGTAATGTGTAAGATGTAGCAGAGTTAAGAATGTTACTATATAAAGGTGTAGCAATATTGATAATGTAATGTATGCATATTGGTATAAGGTGTAATGTTTTCTAGTATATAATGTAGGATGCTTAATATGGTATTATTAGTGTTATAGCTGCAGGAGAGGAGAAAGGTTAAATCTGCCCGGTGACAGACAGGTGACAGTTGGGCTTAGCCTATAGGGAAGAAGCTACTGCTGAGGGAGAGAAACAGTTTCTGTGGTGATGTCAGTTAGGGCCCAGCCTGTGACAGGAACAGACCTCAGGTCTGAGGAGCAGCAGAGTCGCATGATGTGGGTGTCATGAAGAGAGGGAAACCATTACATAGAATAGTGTGACCGAGGAAAAGAGAAAACAACTGAAAAAGAGAAGGAGGTGACCATGACACGGAGTGAGCTAGTGGCAGCACACTGGCAGAAGGCGCGAGTAACTGAGAAAGATGAGAAAGAGAAGGAGGTCCTGGTGCAATAACGGCAGGACAAGAAACAAAGTGAGTGTCTTAAGTGTGTGTTCCTGAGGCATCTTCAGTAGCTTATAGCTCAGTCCAGCCATATTGGCAACCTCCCTCTACGAGGGAAAAGACGTGGAACTGCTTGAGGAGGAGAATGATAGTCAAGGACTGTGATGTGGCACTAGGCTGGGAAGTGTTGGGAAGAAAAGGACTAATGAAGGCTGGAACAACTAAAGTGAAGAATGTGCTTAATGATCCTCTGTGACACTCAAATGACACTGAAATGCTTAAGATTTGTCTATCTAATATACATTGTTGTCAAGTTGATGTTCAGGAGAACTATGTTCATTATGAACTTGTGGTCTCCCTCAATGAACTGTGTACCATCCGGTCCTAGCCGGCCAAAACCATCGGCAACATGTGGCCTGCAAAGGCATATCGCCTCCGGAGTGCAACACCACACACCCAGCCAGGACCTTCATCTTCATGTAGCGTACTGGGGTGCGGTAGATGATTACATCGCTCACGACTACCTCCTTGTGTGACGTTACACTCACCTTGACTGATTATGTGACACACAAACAGTATATAGACACGTAATCAGCTGCTGCAGAGTCCACAAGCGCAAAAAAATTAACATTTTACCTGAAGTTGCTTTAGCACTAATTTTCTTACTTTTTCAAGAGGTAACATTAAAAATTGGACCTCACACTTTTTCACCCACTTGAGCACGCCGATATCCCACATGTGGTCAGAAACCTTTGTTTGGGCAAATGGGAGGGCTTGGAACGAAAGGAGCAATATTTGAATTTTGGAAAGCAAATTTGGCTGAAACAGATTGTGGGCACCATGTTGCATTTACAGATCCCCTAAGGTACCTAAACAGCAGAAACCCCCATCAAGTGACCCCATTTTGGAAACTAGACCCCTTAAGGCTTCTATCTAGGGGTATAGTGAGCATTTTAGACCCACAGGTACTTCACAGATTTTGATAACGTTACGTTGTCATATTGAAAATTGTCATTTTTTTCTCAAAAATGTTGCTTTAGCATCAATTTTCTCACTTTTTCAAGAGGTAATTCCAAAACTTTGACCCAAACATTTGTTACCCACTTTTTTATGAGTGCGGTGATACCTCACATGTGGTCTGAAACCTTTGTTTGGACAAATGGGAGGGCTTGGAACAAAAGGAGCAATATTTGAATTTTGGAAAGGAAATTTGGCTGAAAAAGATTGCAGGCACCATGTCGCATTTGGAGGACCCCTAAGGTACATAAACAGCAAAAAAACACCACAAGTGACCCCATATTGGAAACTAGGCCTCTCAAGGAATTTATCTAGATGTTTGGTGAGTACCCTGAACCCCCAGGTGTATCACAGAAGTTTATAATGTTGAGCTGTGAAAATAAAAAAAATACATTTTTACCACAAAATTGTTACTTCAACCAGATAGATTTTTTTTAACAAGAGTAAAAGGAATAAAATCAGCATAAAATTTATTGTGCGAATTCTCCTGAGTATGCTGATACCTTATGTGTGGTGGAAATCAACTGTTTGGGTGCACAGCAGGGCTCGGAAGGGAAAAAGTGCCATTTGACTGAACAATTGGCTGAAATAATTAGCGGACGCTATGTCGCATTTGGAAAGCCCCTAAGGTGCCTAAACAGTGGAGGTACCCCACAAGTGACCCCATTCTGGAAACAAGACACCTCAAGGCTTTTATCTAGGTGTATATTGAGCATTTTGAATCCACGAATACTTCACAGAATTTGATAAGCTTAGGTTGCCATATTGAAAATGTACGTTTTTTTCACAAAAATGTTGATTTAGCATCACATTTCTCACTTTTTCAAGAGGCAACAACAAAACGTGGACCCCACAGGTTGTTATCCAATTTCTTGTGTGCACAGAGTTACCCCACATGTGGCCAAAAACCTCTGTTTGGATAAATGGGAGGGCTTGGAATGGAAGGAGCACCATTTGAATTTTGGAAAAGTTGAAATAAATTGCGCGCACCATGTCACATTAGCAGGGCCTCTTGGGTACCTATACATCAGAACCCCCCCCCCCCCTCAAGTGACCCCATTTTGGAAACTAGACCCCTCAAGGATCTTATTCAGGAGTATAGTAAGCATTTTGAATCCACAGGTACTTCATAAAAATGTTGCTGTAGCAACAATATTCTCACTGTTAGGCTATGTGGCCATGATCCAGTGACATGGCATCTAGTATACAGTGTCAGCCTTCCTGCAGAGATGTGAGTGTTGTCCACAGGAGAACGCAGCTGCCCCATGGCCAGGATTTGGGTTCAGGCTGCTGTGGACTTTAGCTCTATTCTACCTGCAGAGAACACTCTTGTCTCCGTAATATAAAGCGACATGCTGAGGCTTGGGAAACTGCACCACAGGTCGGTTTATGCTGCGGAGAAAAGAAGCACAGTGGGCATGGGATTTCTAAAAATCCTTCCACTGTGCTTCTACTGCACAACGCAGCGTTATGGATGCAGGGAAAACACTCTGCGCCCAAAACGCTGCAAACCCTGATTGTGGGCACACAGCCTAAAATGCTACAATGGATGAATGGATAGATGTCAAACATATATAACGACCCACCTCCCTGCATATTCTAAGCTGGCGCCCTTTAGTGCCTTTTATGTGGCACTAAAGGGTGCCTAGCCTTGTATTTAGCCCCCCCCAAAAAAAAAAAAAATTAAAATAAATGACGTGGGGTCCCCCCTATTTTTGATAGCCAGCTAGGGTAAAGCAGACAGCTGTAGCCTGCAAACCACAGCTGACAGCTTCATCTTGTCTGGTGATCAATTTGGAGGTCTTCCCAAGCTGTTTTTTTTAAATTATTTATAAATAAATAATTTAAAGAAAAACAAACGTGGGGTCCCCCCAAACTAGATCACCAGCCAAGGTGAAGCTGACAGCTGGGGTCTGGTATTCTCAGGGTGGGAAGAGCCATGGTTATTGGACTCTTCCCAGCCTAAAAATAGCAGGCCGCATTCGCCCTAGAAGTCGCGCATCCATTAGATGTGCCAAACCTGGCGCTTCGCCCCAACTCATCCCGTTACCCTGGTGTGGTGTCAAATGGGGTAATATATGGGGTTGATACCAGATGTGTAATGTCACCTGGCATCAAGCCCAGCAGTTAGTGATGTCACGGCGTCTATTTGATACCAGACATAACTAATTAACAGTAATAAAAAAAAAATTGACAAAAAAAATGTATTTGAAAAAACACTCCCCAAAACATTCCCTCTTTCACCAATTTATTGAAAAGAAAAAAAAATTGGGTCCGCACTAATCCATTTTGGAGGTCCCACTATGATTCTGGACATTCTAGAATATGGGGGCACGTTCAGGGAACGTATCCCCCATTTTCTAGGAGTGCCGACCCTCCATTTGAGGAGAGTGAGTGCAAAGAATCTGCACCCACACTCCCCGGGTCACAGCAGCAGAGTGCGAGCAGTGAGCCAGCATTTCGGAAAGCAGGAAGCTGGCTGTCAGCTGCTCTGCACATGTGACCAGCGTTTATTGTGAAGGAGGAGGGATCGTGGTGGATGAAGGCTGTAAAAGGTACAGGAGACACAGGGGAACACTGGGGGGGAATAGGGGGTGACCTGGCAGGCCCTGGGGAGCAGTTTTCTGTCGCATGTGTCATGGTACATGCGACAGAAACCAGAGGAAAAGGGTAAATGCGGCTGATGCGCTGATGTGGTTTTTCAGGAGGAGGTTGGGGGTCGGGGGGGCACTTTGGCGACATCGGGGGACCGGGGAGGAGATTTATCTCCCATCTGGCATGTTTGATCATGCCAGGTGGGAGATAAATCATTTTTTACCGGCACTGTCATTTACTGTAACGTGATCATCGGTATACGGTGTATACCGGTGATCATGTGAGCGGAGACCGGAAAAAACGGTCTAAATCATGATCTCCAGGGTCTCAGCTACCCCCGGTAGCTGAAATCCCGGAGATTTTCTGACTCTGGGGGGCGCTATACCCTTTTTTACGGCGGTCGGAAGAAGTACCCTTAATTACCACCGTTAAAAGGCGTATCGGCGGTCGTTAAGGGGTTAAAGTGAGTCCTCACGTCTTCATCAGGAGATCGGTGGGTCTATATGGAAAATTGTTAAATAAAATCAATTTTTTAATACATTTTATTTTTAAACTTGATTTAATGTTAAATATTTAATTTTCTGCTAACATGTTCCCGTTTAATCTAGGAATTGCAAACTGGCTACTAAAAAGTTGGTTCTTGTCTTCTGCTTGGGATTATAATAGTTTATGCACAAGTGTCTGTAAACTTGTTTTGGCAGTGTACATTTTCAGTTTGAAAAGCTCAAGACATGTTGTTATTTTCTGCATCCTTTTACTATATTTTTTGGATTATAAGTCGCTCCTTTACTCCCAAAAATTTGAGAGAAAAATGGGGGATGCGTCTTATAATCCAGTTGTAGCTTGCCAGGGAGTGGGAGAGTGCGGTGAAGCAGGGTCAGATGGAGGTGGCAAGAGTAGAGAAATGCTGCGGGTGTCCTGGCGATGCAGGATCTATCCCCAGTGATTAAAGAATATGTTGGCAGTGCGGGCTTCAAAGAAATATCACCCGGAGTCATTGCATGTGCAGATTGAACTCTCGGAGAGCCGAGAGGTCATCTGCACATGCGCCGCCTCCAGTCCGTTGATCTTCCAGCAGTGGACTTATGGAAAATGGCACCTGCAAGTGGCACATGCATCGATGAGATCTCGGCTCTTTATTAAACTGAGAGCTCATCTGCGCTTGCGCCGCCTCCGGACCATTGATCTTCCAGCAGTGAACTTAAGTATACTGGCAACCGGAGGTGGCACATGCGCAGATGAGATCTTGGCTCTTCATTAAATGGACAGCTCAATCTGTGCACGCATTGACTCTGGGCACCATTTCTTTGAACCCTGCACTACTGACATTTTGTTATCTACAATCACCGAGAATGGCTCCTGCCTCACAGTGCCCACAGCATAGGCGAGACACCTGCTGCACCTACTCCACCAATGCCCCTGCCTCCCTGTGACCTTGCTCTACCACCGCTGCCTCCCCATTTTCACCAAAACTTTTTTCTGTATACTTTTCTTTCTCTAAGTTTGGGGTGCAGCTTATAAAATGAAAAATGTGGTAATTAAGGGCTCATTCAGAATTCAATGACCTTTCTCTTACACAAAAAAGAGATCCACTGTCCATCAATGTTTTTGATCAGCATTTCATCGTTTGCTTAGAGTGTCAGTTTCTACTATCAGAGTTTAAAGTTTCTTCAGTGTTTCTCCAATGAAAAAGAAAAATAATGAAGGATTTCTCATTGACCTACTCATAAATAATGATGAGCAAGCCTGTACGGTACTGCTCATTACTAGATTGAGAATCGGGATGCTTGAACGTTCACGGAGCTCGGCCGAGTATCGCGGGTGCTCGGATATTTCGTTTGTAAAATGACCACCACACATAGGCTGGCTTCACTGCATGATGTGTGTAGGCATCCCAAGGAGAGCCATTCGCAATCTTTGAAAGCCTCTCACGGCTTAGAAATAACGTTCTTGGATGTAGTGTGACCAAAAAAAAACAAAACGCTGACCTCCCTCCCACTAGAAATGCTCCATTTATGCCTGGCAGTATGTTGGCGGAGACACGAACAAGCCAATCATTGACATTCCGTAATGTTCGTTACTCGTGTCGAGCTCGTCTGAGCATCTGACCAGATCAAATTAAGTAACGAGCATTTGAGTATTTTACTGCTCGCCCATCACTAATTATAAACAGTCCGTGAAAAGTGTATAGCACATGAATGGCATCTGAGTGCTGTCCGATTTGTTTCATGGATCCATAAACTTGCATTAGTGAGTTTGATCCGACACTCGGAAAAATATCAGACAAGTTTCTGCTCTTTTGTGCTGACCACTTGGTCCCAGGGAAAAAATCAGACATGTGAACGACCGTATAAATTATCATAGATATGGGTGCTAATGGCAAAAAAAACCACATAGCATATGTATGAGAAAAATTGCTGTCTAAATGAGCCCTAATCCATTTGCTTACAATACTTTTGCAATAGACAAGCTTTTTTTTTTAAAAAAAAAAAAAAAGCCCTGTAGAATTGAAGGTTAAGCTTGGAAAAACTTTTAGTATGTCCTAGGTATACCCAATGATGCATAAGCATAAAATGTGATTAGTCAAGGTTTTTTTTGTAATTATTAGCAATCGTAAGTATACATAGAGGAGAGATACTTTCATTTTGTGTGTTCTTTACTAACAGAGTTTATATTATTCCACATATTAGCTGTTGGCTTAGCGGGAATTAGTGAAGCATAATTAAGTGCTCCTGTGAACAATAATTGGGACCCATCTGCTTTTCACATAGCAATACAAATGACATCCCGTAATCATGGGGAAGGTCATGGAAATGAATGGCTGGTGTCATGTGTGGATGAGGTAGTGCAATTGAATTGGAGATGTCATTATAAAACATGGACTGGAGAACTGTGGTCTTTAGATTTTGACTGCATGTAATGAAACCTTTATTGGGACAGAGAATTACAATAATGAGCGTTTTTTAGAAAACAGTGTTGCAAGCTGATTATGTAATACTGTGCGATGTACTTGATTTATTGTGAGTGTGACATAATGGGAATCCTAATTTCTGGCCGCAAACTTGATGTGTTCTCAGGCTTTGTCAATTGTTGGGACAGTATAGGCATCTAAATTGTAATGAAGTCTTAAAAGAAAGCCCTAAGTCACTGTTAAAATTGGCAGATACAACAATATAAACTCAGTAAATCAACCAAAAATACCTCTTTATATGTGCATGACACTAGGGAAAATTATGATTCACCAACAAACATTGTCCCAAATCAAGACAATAAAAGCGATTCATGCTAAAAATGTATATACTTTATTAAAATAATTACATATTATAAAACAGAGAGTATTACTCCTGAGAGGGACTACAATAAATACCAGCTATGTGATAAAGGGGAGAAAATGTAGAATAGCAGCAATATACAATAAAATTATTCTATGCAATATTTTACAAAAAATTTAAAACAGGTTTTTTTAAATATATAAGTGTAAATATTCCATTTTGCGCACCAAATAATAAATTAATAATTCATAAAATGATAATTTATGTGAAGCCAACTATATACTACACTAAGGCCATATATTAATTGGAATAATTGCACAAACCCTGATGATATACTGACCATATATTATTGCAAACAATTGCACGAACCCTGGCAGAGAATATTAACACTCCACTCCTGCTGCTATTAACCAAATTATACAGACACAGAGAAAAAGTATCAAAATTAGCCGCCACGGAAGATATAAAGGGCACTACACTGCTGCATAAAGCCAAAATCTAATCTCTCCCAATGTACAAATCAACCCAAGGATAGATCCTAAAAGGTGACCGTACAAAGCCTGGTTCTGGGTGAATAGGTCCCTCCAGGGCCGGAAGAAGCAAGGGCGAAACGGCGTTGGGGTGGAGGGACCTATTCACCCAGACCCAGGCTTTGTACTGTCACCTTTTAGGTAATTAATAATTAATATATTTTTTGTAAAGTATTGCATAGAATCATTTTATTGTATATTGCTGCTATTCTACATGTTCTCCGCCTTTATCACATATCTGGGTATTTATTGTGGTCCCTCTCAGAGTAAAGGGTGCTTTACACGCTGCGCCATCGCTAGCAATAGCTAGCGATGTCGTGCGCGATAGCACCCGCCCACGTCGCTGTTTCCTCATTGGGGTGATCGCTGTCGTAGCGAGCAATATCGCTACGGCAGCGTCACATGCACATTCCTGCTTAGCGACGTCGCAGGAGACACTGAACAATCTCTCCTTTAAGGGGGCGGTTAGTTTGGTGTCACAGCGGCATCACTAAGCAGCCGACCAATAGCAGAGGAGGGGCGGAGATGAGCTGCCGGAACATGCCGCCCACCTCCTTCCTTCCTCATTGCCGGTGGACGCAGGTAAGGAGATGTCATCGTTCCTGCGATGTCACACATAGCGATGTGTGATGCGCAGGAACGACAAACAACCAGCGGCATGCAACAGCAACAATATTATGAAAAGGAGCGACGTGTCAATGATCAATGATTTTTGACGTTTTTGCGATCGTTGCTCCTTTTAGTCACACACAACGATATCGCTAACGGCGTCGGATGTGCGTCATGAACACCGTGACCCCGACGATATATCGTTAGCAATATCGTTGTGTGTAAGTACCCTTTATACTCTCTATTTTAATATATGTAATTATTTAAATTAATATAGTATATACATTTTTAGCATAAAACGCTTTTATTGTCTTGATTGGGGACAATTTTTGTTGGTGAATCAATATAAATTCAGTAGTATAAAGAATATTTAATAGCGTTTTTAAAAAATAATATTGTTAAACTAATTTGCTGTTGTAACCATCATGGTGTTTTTTGCAATATATACAGCAGGTAAAATACCATAAGTATTGACAATGTCTCCAATTTTCTAATTAAATTGATTTCTAAATGTGTAATTGACATGAATTTCTCAACAGATGTCAGTAGCAAGCCATCCAATACACAGGAAAAGAAATCAATCCATAGATGTCCATAAATTAAGCTATGTATAATAATGAGAAATGACGCAGGGAAAAAGTATTGAACAGGTTTTCTAAAATTTAATTAATATTTCGTACAAAAGCTTTTGTTGGCAATGACATCTTCAAGATGTCTCCTGTATATAGAAACTGGTCGCATGCATTGTTTAGGTGTGATTTTAGTCCATTCTTCTACACAAACACTCTTCACATCCTGAAAGGTTCTGTGGGCTCCCTCAATGAACTCTGAGCTTTAGTTTCTTCCATAACCTTTGGACTCAACTCAGGTGATTGGCTGGGCCTGTCACACTGTACAAAGGGCTACTAAGACGTAGTACAGCGTATTCCCCACTAGGTGGCAGCAGAGTAATGAAGGAGAGTCAAAGTAACACTGTAACAGAAAGGAGGCTGAAGTACAGAAGAGTAACTTCAGCAGGCAGTTCCCAGGCGAACCACCAAGGGGCAATAGAGTAGTCAAACAGTCAAGGTCTGGCTGGGAAGTCAAGCCACTGTAGAGGGAGGATCAAGATCAGGTCAGAAAACAGAACCGAGGTCGGATGCCGGGAGATTAGGTATGTAGAGGGAAACACAAAGGGCACAGGGAACAAAAGACAAAACCGGAGGGTGAGGAGACACAAACACGTGAAGGAGGATGAACCAGGATGGGTAAACAAATGACAGGAGAGGGAAGTCAGGGACTGGAACAGACTGACGAACGGGGAAGGGTACAGGTCAGGGCATGGTAACAAGGAGTCAGATCAAACAGGAAATCTCACCAGAGCCAGTCACAGGCTTCAAAGCAAAACTATAACCAGCACTGGAATGCTGATGCAGCACCCAGATTTAGTGTCTCCTGAAACCGGAACAAGGCTGATTGGAGTTAACCCCTGACATGACCAGGCTGGGTCTGGGAGCAGGGCATACCGGTCTTGGATCATGACAGGGCCATTCTAGCAACTTTATTTTCTTTCTCTAACACCAATTGAGTGTATCCTGGGCTGAGTGTTTGGGATCATTGCCTTTCTAAAATGTCCAGCCTCATTTCATTTTCATCATCCTTGATCCCACCTTCAAATTTCACTGTTAGTATACTGTTTAAGGTCTCTAAACATGGTGTATATTATGGCATCCAGAGAGTTCTGGACGTCTGATAATTCTTTTCACTTCTCTGTCTGAAATCCTGTGGGAAGCGCCTGGTCATGGCTGGTTTATGGGGAAATGATGTTCTTTCCATTTACATATTCTGGCTCTAACAGTGCTTAGTGGAACCTTCAGTTCTTTAGAAATTATTTTGTACCAATGCCATCAGTATTTTGTACCAATGCCATCAGCAACAATAAGTTTGTGAAGGTCTTGAGACAGCTCTCTGACTTTACCCGTCATGAGATTTAACTTGTGTGGCTGGCACCTTGATAATGAGACACCTTTTTATAGGCCATCAGTTGAACCAGCTGATATTATTTTTCACTAAGTGGCAGGATTGCTTTCTAATTACTGATATATTTCAGCTGCTGTCATGACTTTCCATGGCTTTTTGCACTTCTCTTTCTTCATGTGTTCAATACTTTTAATCTGTGTCATTTTTCATTATTATACATGTTTTGATTTCTTTGTGAGAATTTCATCACTTTTAGAAATATATTTACTTAGATATTTGGTGACATGTTCAATTCTTATTTCACTTGCTGTATTATCAATAAAGTGAATTTTTGTCTTATGTCATTTTGTGATTTTTAGATACTATGCTAATTATTTTAATTTTAATAACAATAAAATAGTAAAATTCCATTGGCCCTCTACTGCTACTAGGAGGTGCTTATGACCACACTGCTCTTTGTTGTATTTTAACACAGGACCTTTCACCAGACCAGAAGTGAACAGTTTTTGCTCCTCATGTATTTCCACAGCTCTGTTGGCTACTCTTTTTTTTTATGATACCAGAGATATGGGCTTTTCTATTTTAGGCAATATGTTATGGTATTTACTAAAAGGGTGTGGCTCAATGTTTAGGCAGCTGTGTATTATTGCTCTTTGAGCAACGCCCCCTTGGTAAAGACCATAAAAACTATCACTAAGTAAAAATGTCCATATAAAGTGACGTTACTAAAGTTTGGTGGGCTTCAGTGCAAAATTTGGACCTGGGCTCCCACCTGCATGTTGGTAAGATTTATGGGACCTTGTAGCATTTTAGATTTTATGAAGACTTGCATATTCACCTCCCATGTAATAATGTCCCCCATGCTGCATCCATCCTGTAATAATCTTCCTCTGTTATGATTCAGTGATTGAGGAGGATCAAAGGGGTAAAAACTAGGAAACCCAGAGAATCACCAGAGTGGTTGGAAACTCAGCTGACTGCAGACCTCTAACTGACAACACAACTAGAAGTAGCTGTGGGGCGTGCCTACGATGACATGGTTGCCTCAGCACAGCCGGAGAGCTAATTGTTCCTAAAGAAAGAAAAACAAGGAAAGCTAACCTGCTTTGGAGCAGTTCCCCAAAGATTATAGGTAGCCCCCAAACATGTAAAGCCGGTGAGACAAGATGAAACACAGTACACAGGTAGAGAACAGATTCAGCAAAGATGAGGCCCAAACTATCTATATAGGAAAGGACAGAAAAGAGCACTGTCTGCAGCCACGCAAAACCCTAACAAAAAACTAACACACCTGATATGAAAAAAACTCAGACCACATGATCTCTCCCCCACTATATCAGTACTCTGGTATTACTGGGATCCAAACAAAACACCAATATAGAGGAAGGACTGAAATTAATACCAAGCATGACAAAACAAAAATATATTGCAGAATATGGAGCTGGGTACACAGACAATCCCTGCAGGGAATAATCCAACTCCACCCAGAGCTCCACAAAAACAGAAACCAGGAAACAAGCCTTAATAACAGAGAAATAAAAATGACAAGAAAGTGGAAACAAACCAGCAAATGGTACAAAGACGAAACTTATCTGCAAGGAGTTCAGGTGGAAACAGAAGATAGGGCAGGCTCCAGAATGTCACACAGCACCATAGGAGACAACATTGATCACCGGACCAGACCGAGAGAACACTACTTAGTTATATAGGCCCAGTCTGAGCATTCTGATTTCCAATCATCATCAGCTATTTGGCTTCTGTTAAGTAGACTAACTCTACTACCACCACTGGCCACAAGAAGGAGCCCCAAACCGGAACCCAGTCCAAATGTGTTCACAACATACCTCATCCTGGCCTATTCCTGTAATAATATCCCCTACCCTGGGCCCCTTCCATTAATATTGCTCTCCATCCTGGGACCCTTTCTGGTATAATATCCACCATCATGAAATAATGTCCCCATTTTGGGTCCCTTCTTAACATGATTGGCCCCTTCCAATAATAATGTCTCCATCCTGGGCCCTTCCAGTAATAATGACCCCATCCTGAAAAATTCAGGGAGGAGCAAGAAGAAAATAAGTGCATTGTATAAACAGATTTTATTACTTGCATGCCTCTGCATCTGAGCATGTACGTAAGATGGCAAATGCTTTCTTTTCCTAACACTCAAGCATAAAAGACTTATGGTATGTCATTAAAGGACACATATTTTGTTTACAGCTTCCCCTTAAAGGGGTTTTCCAGTCTAAATCCACAAATCTGCAGTCAATCTATGAGGTTACAGACTTGTGAATCTTTACATTGCAGACACTGTGCTGTGAGGATTCGCCGATGTAAGTCGGGAGAGTAGCTCATTCCGACTAGATGGGCATGACCTTTCTCAATACACTTGCATTTAGCGAGGTTGCCCCTATCTAGTTGGATTCTGCTTCGGAGTATGTATATTAAATACTTACGGCAATGTGACTGCTATTCCCGGCTCTGACACCAGCGAATGATCACAGTGCACAGTAGATGTGTTATAAGGATTCAGAAGTCCGCAGTCACTTAGTGTGACTGCAGACTTGTGGATTTAGACTGGATAACCCCTTTAAGGATTATCCCAATCCCGTATAGGTAAATGTTATATATATATATATATATATATATATATATATATAGTGAGGAAGTTACTGGAAAAGTCCTTGAGGGGAGATTTGATAGCCTTGGTGATGTAAGACTGGATGCAGGCATGGATAATGACATGTCAGGCCGAGGTATACAAGCATGGGTAGGAATGACTGAATGACTGCTTACATATCTTCACCCTTAGAACTTGGTGCCAGAGGTAAAATGGAGACCATGAGTCTCATTCAGGTGTCTATATGTGGAGGTGTGCAGACATTACCTATGCCACCGAACGTCTGCTAGCACATCTCACAAAAGGTTTAATTCGCAAAACATGCAATATCCTTCTCTACTTAAGGGTGGACTGTTTTTCTCCACTTGAGATAGCATGCAGGAACCCTTCTGGTTTCCGAGCTTATCATCATTGTCTCCGTCCGTAACTGTTCTTGCAGTAGTTCACCAAATGAAAATGATGTTCAACCACCCACTTTGTGTCTAACTAAGACATATGCTGTATTTTGGCAGCATATCAGCTATTGCCTGCTGTTGGGAAGACAGAACCTTATAAACACCCTGTATATGCAGGTGCATGCTTGGTCCTATGCTGCCCCTTGAACTAGTCATATCGCATGAAAGACCCAGTGCATTAATACATTACTCAATCATATACTGTGACTCTCGGCTCTTGCAAGCATCATCTGCTTCCTCACCATTCATCCTACCAGTCTGCCAGGCATACTGATCTGGGCTCTTCTGGAGAAATGACACACCATAGAGTTGCACCCCTTACCGTGTGACTGTGGTTGTTTGAGTTTTAATATTTTGCACATTGCTAGTAAGGGAATTTGATAATAGTGATTCAAATGGCAGGCTGTAACTACATTCATGAGGACTCCTCCTGAAGGACTCAAAGTACTGTACCGCCCCGTGCTCGGCAGCCGAGCCGCTCGGATCCGGACCTTCAGTGGGTGGCTCGAGGGTCTCCGGACCCGGGGGTCTCGCGGTCACTTCAACAGAAAAGGGGGTTGTGGTTTGGGGACGTAGGTGTACGGCCGGAGCCGTGTTAAGTTTGTGACGCCACCCACGGGATGTGGTGAAGGTGGACACTACCGCTGCAGTTACGGGGCACCCGGGGGAGATGTTCGGCAGTAAGTTGTTAACCCCTCTGTGGGCAGGGATAATGGCCCCGGGACCCGTTTGGATTGGTTGGCGATGCAGGGAGATGGGCGACCGGAGGGTGTTGATGTACTCACTGTTAGTAAACACACGAGTCTCTGGTAAACCAAGGTGATGGTGGTCGGTGCCCGCAGTCGGCTGCGGTCTGGTCCCCCACCCGGCTGGTGGTCTCTGTCTTTCTCCCGCACCAGTGTTGGATGGTGGACTGCCTGTGCTTGCAACTTCAGGAGTCCGCACCCAGCTTGTTGTTGCCTAAGGAGCCCTTTGTCCGCAGACGCTGGCCCGTGGGATCTTTGAGCCGTGGCGGTGGCCGTTTATCCCCCTCATTGGGCTGTTGCCTTCAGTCTGGACTTTGGGTGGGACAGGACCTCTAGTCCTTGCCGCAATCAGTTAATTAGCTAGCCCCCAGTAGCTTCTGGACCTAGCTTCAGGGCCTGAGTACCCCCGTTTGTGCTCCGGTTTCCGAGTCGGTTCCACGGGTCGGTACCAGTGGGCTACAATCCTATCCCGGTCCACCTCTGTTCCACCAAGCCGTCTTCCCAGCTCCTGCAGACGGAGACCGCCGTCTGCCTCCTAGCCAAAGGTACCAGGGCTCCTACCTCGGCACCTGCTCAAATTGGTTTTTCGTCTCTGCTGGAGCTGCACACAGCTCCAGCCCACACACCTCTCCAACTTGAACTCTCAACCTTATCTGGCTACTTTCCCACTCCAGGCTGTTTGAGACTCCTCGGTGGGCGTCTTCCAACCGCCTGGTGCCACCCCCTGGTGTGTCCATAAAGCCCTGAGTGGGGTGACTAGGGTTTAAATGTTTGGCTGTGTGTTACCTATAAGGGACAGGTGTAATTTGGGGCCTTATTTGTGACTACCTAGCCCGGCCAGGGCATTACAGTAGCACTGAAGGACTAGTGAAAGTTGCACCCAGAGTGATGATGAACCAGTTATGAATAATATTGTAATGGGATCAACAATTCAGACTGCATCATCAATGTAGAAATGGATTTGAACATTGCTTCAGCACTTGCCCACAAGGGGGCAGTGTCAGACTGTGCAATCACAGACACAGAGGCGGGAAATCCCCTACAGCTGGTGTGTCTGAACCAGGAAGAAAAAGAGCGGCAAGGGAGTACAGACCCGGAGCTCAGCCAGGACAGAGCTACGTGTGGTCTCCCTGAACAGAGGGCTCTTTTGCAACCGGATTCTTGGAAGAATCACCCTGTGGAAGTGGTTTCTGCCATCCCTGGTCTGCAGGACTTTGTTTTCACCGAGGATTTAACCGGACTGCAGAGCATCGCACCCGGAGTGCATATCATGGGGCTGTGACAACTTGACTGCAGAGCATCGCTCCCTGAGTGCAAGTGCAGGGGCCGTTACCGACACAAGGGAGCCATCCGTGCAACCGTGACCTCCCTCCTTCTGCTCGGTGTGCCCCGGGACTAAGAGACTGACTAGAATCCGTTACCAGCGGGAGAAGATCAAAGGAGAAGACCGAGGAGCTGCATCCCTTCAGCGCTGCACCGGGACCCATCATCGTGAGACTCCAGGCCTGCGACGTGGGAGCGGCATCTTCTTCTGGGATAGACTGGTACGTGACTGTAGGGAAAGTTAGGGAAAGTTGCCACCATTTCTTTGTTTTTTTCTCTTTTCTTTTTTTTCCTTGCTGCGTACCCGGAAGGAGTGAAGATCCGGGGACTCCACCATACACATGTGCGCAGATAGTTCGGTTGACTGTGTTATAAATATGTTTCATAGTAAAGAAATGTTACTACCGGTAAAATCTGAGTATGGGGATTTTGTTGGGATAGAGCATACACACACACCCGCGGCCCTACCACCGGTCGCTTCATGTGGCGTAGTCGGCAGGATGTGTGACCAACAAAATCATCCCCCGGTAGTAACTTATAACCGGACAGCTCCCCCGACGTCTATTGTCAATCAGGTGAGAAAGTTTAACGGACGGAACTATCCTGTAACTGAATGGACTGAACAACTTAAGATAGTGGGGGAAATGTATAACACTGATCCTAAGACCTTAGCAGAAATGGCCATGCTAACATTAGAGGGGGAAGCGTGGACGACAGTCAGGCTTGAGACGGTTAGGGGCCAGCGTACGTTGGATGACTTGGTGCGGGTGCTGGAGAACACCTATGGGCCGACCACATATGCGGGAACATTGCTCTATATGTTCTTCCGGCGTACTCAGCTCGAGTCGGAGGACATTCCTCAATATGCCAATTCCCTTCAAGTGCTGCTAGAGCAAGCCTGTAGAAAAGAAGAACAGATAGCTAGTACGGGTGCCCGTGACCTGGTGTTGAGAGATCAGTTCGTGACCGGATTGAGAGACACGTACCTTAACCGCTCATTGCAAGATCTACTCCGGATAAATCCGGCCTTTACGTTCGCTGAGGTCAAACAAGAAGCTATAGAACGTTCAAGGGGACCTGTCGTGGAGACACCGACATATACTGCGGCTTGCAGGTCCATATCTGGTATCGGGACTCCGAACAGCGACACGGAAGAACTGAAGCAGATGGTGGCGGAGTTGCAGAAACAGGTGTTACAGCTCACCCTAGACCAACAGGCGGGCAGGCAAGCGAGACAACAACCCAGCCGGCCGATGGGAAGATGCTGGACATGCGGCGATCCCCGCCATAGAGCCAACCGTTGCCCCCAGAACTTTCAAGTTCATCCACGGTCCAATCTACCAGAGCCAGCAAGTCATGTCCCACAACAGCGGCCGCCTTTAAACTAGACGCCCCTGCCAAAGAGGCTCACTCGGCAGGGGAGGCCAAAGAGAGGGGTGTAGGAAAACAGAGCCAGCCACGGAACAAACTTGCATCAAATAGCCCCACCCTGGAGGTATTACTGGAAGGGATCGCCGTACAAGGGTTAATGGATACTGGGTCTCAGGTATCCACCATCTCCGAGCAGTTCTACGAAGAATGTCTAAAGCCGCGGGTTGCCTATGACCCTGATACCGCCATCAAGATCAAAGCAGCCAATAATCTACCCATTCCGGTGACGGGAGTTGCCTGGATGAACACCGAAATCTGTGGCCAAGATCTCGGGAAGAGAGGGATAATCGTGGTCAGGGAAGGCTTTGGATCAGAAACGCCCATGATTATTGGGATGAACATCTTGAAAGACCTGAATCTGGTGTTGTTTACCAAGAGGGGGCCCAAGTACTGGCAAGAAGTGACCGCACATAGGGCCACCCGCCGTGCCTTTCAGCAAGTGATCCGGACCTGCAACCTCCAGTGAATGACAGAAGAACAACTGCCGCTGGCCACGATCACCGTACCCCGCCATACTAGGATCACCTTACCGGCTGGGAAAGAGACAGTTATCTCACTACCCCTTAGCACCACGAGACAGCTTGAAGGCGTGGAGGTGCTGATTGAGCCGCGCACCCCGAAGGAAGGGAAGCTGAATCCACTAGTCGCTCGAACTCTAGCAGTAGTGAGAAAGGGAAGAATTCCTGTCAGGCTGGGCAACACGGCTAACGTGAGCGTTGACCTAGAAGCCGGGACACAGCTCGCCCGAGTCTACGCTCTAACCGAAGAGGTGAACCCTATGAGCCCCCTCCAGTTTGTACCGTCTACAGAGGGAGATTGGACAGTGACGGTCTCTGCCATGGCCGCTGTCGCGGGTGACACCAACGCGGGGCGAGAACTACGAGAGAAGTGTCAGTTGGACGTAGCCCAATACTCCAAACGGGAGGTGTCCCAGGTGGAAGAGCTACTTCAAGAGCATCAGGCGTCCTTTGCCCGGCATGACACCGACTTTGGGTGCACCACCAGTATCAAGCACGAAATCCCCACAGGTGACACTGCTCCTATCCGTGAAAGGTACCGCCAAATACCTCCCCAGCAATACCAAGAAGTGAAAAATCTCCTGAATTCCATGCTACACGCTGGAGTGGTACGAGAAAGCCAGAGCCCCTGGGCTGCACCGGTGGTGATAGTCAAGAAGAAGGACGGGTCCCTGAGGTTCTGTGTGGACTACCGCCGTTTGAATGCTTGCACCACCCGGGACTCATACCCTTTGCCAAGGATCGAAGAATCCCTGACAGCCCTGAAGAAAGCCAAATACTTCTCTTCGTTGGATCTGGCCAGCGGATATTGGCAGGTACCCATGCACGAGAAAGATAGAGAGAAGACTGCTTTCATCCTACCCATGGGCCTGTACGAGTTTGACTGGATGCCCTTTGGTCTGAACAACGCGCCGAGGACTTTCCAGCGGCTGATGGAGCGCTGCTTGGGAGACTTCAACTTCGACTTCACCCTCATCTACCTGGACGACATTGTAGTCTATTCGGCCACATTTGAAGAACACCTGCAGCAGCTGGGCCGTGTGTTCAGTAGGTTGAGAGAACATGGCCTGAAGTTGAAACTCAGCAAGTGCCGTCTTCTGCAGCCCGAGATCAATTACCTGGGCCACCGGATCTCAGCCGAAGGTGTTCAGCCGTCTTCAGAGAAGATAGCCGCCGTACGGGATTGGCCGCAGCCTACAAACGTCAAGGAGGTCAGGGCTTTCCTGGGGTTGGCCGGCTACTACCGCCGGTTCGTCAAAAACTTCGCCCGGCTTGCTGCACCCTTGCATGACCTGCTTCGAGGGACCACCAACAGCCCCAGAGGACGACCCATCAGCTGGGGACCCAGCCAGGAAGAGTCCTTCCAAGCCCTAAAGGGTGCCTTAACGTCTCCCACCATCCTGGCATATGCGGACTACAACCTGCCCTTCCAACTACACACCGATGCCAGTCTACAGGGTCTAGGGGCAGTACTTTCACAGGTACAAGAAGGCAAGGAACGGGTCATAGCCTATGCCAGTCGGTCCCTACATGAGGGCGAGAAGAACCCCACCAATTATAGCTCGTTCCGGCTGGAGCTGTTGGCCCTAACGTGGGCTATGGCGGAGAAATTTGCAGGGTACCTCACGGGGACCAAAGTACTAGTCCTGACCGATAACAACCCGTTGGCCCACTTAGAAAATGTGAAGCTCGGAGTCATGGAGCAGCGTTGGATGGCTCGGCTCTCCAAGTTCAATTACAAGATCAAATATAGGGCTGGAGCTGAGAATCAAAATGCGGACAGCCTGTCTAGAGTGTCATACCCCTTACTCAACCGAGACCGGGATGAAGAATTAGAAGGGGACGAGACGCCTGACTTTGCAAAGCTCGCCCAACAGATGATGGATTACCGCCAGTTCGTTGTGGGCGAAGCTGGAACTCCAGTGGGGGTCGCCTTGCCACCCCAGGAGTGGTGCAGGCTCCAGGACCAGAACCCTGAATGGGCTCTACTCAAACAATGGGTGAAGCGGCAGCAGAAGCCTCCCGCCGATATACGGGCACGACTGTCTACCGGGACCTTGACCCTGCTCAGTCAGTGGGACCGGCTGATTCTGAGAGAAGGAGTGCTATACCGGAAGGTTCTCTTGTCGCACATGCTGGAGGAATGCACACAAGTTGTGGTGCCTGATCAATTGGCCCGTGAGATGGTGGCCAAAGCCCACAAAAGGAATGGACACTTCGGAATAGACAAGACCTTTCGGTGGATTCAACAGTCCATCTATTGTCCGGGGCTCCGCAAGCTGGTTGAAGACGTCTGCCAAACCTGTCGCACCTGTGAACTACACAAGTCCCCTGAGCAGCGTGCACCTGTCCAGACAATTAAAACATCCAGGCCCCTTGAGCTGTTGATGGTGGACTATCTGCTGATTGGGACGGCGAACAGTGGCTATCAGTACTGCCTAGTCATGGTGGATCACTTCACAAAATTCGCTGTCGCTGCTGCTACCAAAGACCAGACGGCTGAATCGGCTGCACGGGCCATCTGTCGACAATTCATCCACGTCTATGGGTGTCCGGAGAGGCTGCACTCCGACCAGGGGGCTTGTTTCGAAGGCCGAGTCATCGAAGAGCTGCATCGGATGTATGGGATCCAGAAGTCGAGGACCACTCCTTACCACCCACAAGGGAACGGTGCATGCGAACGCTTCAACCGGACTCTACTCCAGCTGATCCGCACCTTGGCCGATGATAAGAGAGACCAATGGCCCCAATTCCTTCCCGATCTAGTATGGGCCTACAACAACCAGGTCCACTCCGTGACTGGTTACACCCCACACACCCTTCTCTTTGGCCGCCCCGGAAAAGGGGTCCATGACCTGAACCTATTCCGCCCTGGAGATGATGTCTGCCATAACTACCCTCCCTGGCTAAATGCTCACCGACAGAAGATGGAGACTGTACACCGGCTGGTGAGCCAACAAATTCAGGGCCAGATACATGCTGACCCACTCCCCGTGCAAGAGCAACCCTTGAAGTTGGGACAGCTAGTCCTGCTCCGTATCAAGAAGCCACAAGGGAAACTTCGAGCCAAGTGGGAGATTGAGGTCTACCGGGTAATCGAACGCCCCTACCCCAACGGGCATGTATACCGAGTGCGGGGTGAAGACAGTCGCAGCATCCGCACTGTGCACCGAAATATGTTGCGTCCCTGCCGATCCCAGCCTGACTCCCCTACCACAGTACCCGGAGGGGGTGACGCTGCCGACACGACTGACGTCATGAACGTTTCCCAGCATAGTGATCGCGTCGACTCTGAGACCGGTGACCCACCTACACCACCCAGTTCTTCCCCCGGAGTGCTGACTGAAGTGGGGCGTAAAGACAGTGACGGGGAGGGGAACAACTGACCCTTGAGACGCACTGACCGCTCCACTGCTGGGATCCCGCCCGGGCGGTCTTACAGGGACCAGTATGTATGGCCCACTTCCCAACCAACCCCTGTGACGTTTGCAGTCATCACTGCCTGGGAACCGACGGTAGTTGACAGGAACTGCCAACCTTTAAGTGGGGGGGTATGTAATGGGATCAACAATTCAGACTGCATCATCAATGTAGAAATGGATTTGAACATTGCTTCAGCACTTGCCCACAAGGGGGCAGTGTCAGACTGTGCAATCACAGACACAGAGGCGGGAAATCCCCTACAGCTGGTGTGTCTGAACCAGGAAGAAAAAGAGCGGCAAGGGAGTACAGACCCGGAGCTCAGCCAGGACAGAGCTACGTGTGGTCTCCCTGAACAGAGGGCTCTTTTGCAACCGGATTCTTGGAAGAATCACCCTGTGGAAGTGGTTTCTGCCATCCCCGGTCTGCAGGACTTTGTTTTCACCGAGGATTTAACCGGACTGCAGAGCATCGCGCCCGGAGTGCATATCCAGGGGCTGTGACAACTTGACTGCAGAGCATCGCACCCTGAGTGCAAGTGCAGGGGCCGTTACCGACACAAGGGAGCCATCCGTGCAACCGTGACCTCCCTCCTTCTGCTCGGTGTGCCCCGGGACTAAGAGACTGACTAGAATCCGTTACCAGCGGGAGAAGATCAAAGGAGAAGACCGAGGAGCTGCATCCCTTCAGCGCTGCACCGGGACCCATCATCGTGAGACTCCAGGCCTGCGACGTGGGAGCGGCATCTTCTTCTGGGATAGACTGGTACGTGACTGTAGGGAAAGTTAGGGAAAGTTGCCACCATTTCTTTGTTTTTTTCTCTTTTCTTTTTTTTCCTTGCTGCGTACCCGGAAGGAGTGAAGATCCGGGGACTCCACCATACACATGTGCGCAGATAGTTCGGTTGACTGTGTTATAAATATGTTTCATAGTAAAGAAATGTTGCTACCGGTAAAATCTGAGTATGGGGATTTTGTTGGGATAGAGCATACTCACACACCCGCGGCCCTAGCACCGGTCGCTTCAGTATCTCTTAATCGTCATCCATGGTGAAGATCCAGAGGTTTATGCTTAGCATTTTATTGTAAGTATTTTTCAACCAAACTGAAATTGGTAGCTTGCTCAGCCATTTCTAGATTGCCACCATCCTGTGGCCAGAATACAGAAATATTTCCGCTTAGCCATTAATCAGTGAGAATGGGGTAATCCTTTCTTATTATATGCAGGTTATTTTGAGCTGTGTATGAAAAATATGATGTTCAACTATGATAAAGATAGATCAAAGAGCTAAAAATCAGAATGGAATTTGGTAATTTTTAAATTAAATTTAACATTTTGAAAATTGCAAAGAATTTAGCATTTTTGCATTTATGATAGTTGTAGTGTTATTGAATTGACTAAGTAATGAGTTTGTACTACTAAATCATAGAACACAGAAGTATACACTGACTTACCACTTTATTAGATGATTACTATTCTTACTTTATTTATTATCATCTTGTAGCACATTGGCCCTCCTTCGCCGTGACACATCTTTTTGCAGTTGATTACAAAATAGATGGCGGTATTAACATACTCACCAATTCATGGCTATGCAACTATTGTGACATGATGTATGGACCTGTTGAAAGTGTTCTTTTGCCAGAGCTTAAACTTATGCAATGAAGAAGGAATCAACTTCATTGGCTACAATGCTTAGGTATGTCCTACTGTCCAAGCGTCTATCAATTTATTAGAGGAAACAGGGGACCAAGAAAACATCTTCCATGTAATTATTCCACGTAATAGTCTCCGCTATTAAAACTAACTCCTGTAGGAAGAGTTTATTGATTCATGGTGTTTGTACCAAATTCTGACACTTACACCAATATTATGCAATAGAAATCTGGATTAATCTTATCAAACAATGTTTTACCACTGCAAAGTAATCCAAATTTTGCACTTTATTCGCCACTGTAGTTATGTTTTCCTTACCGTGGCACTGGTCATATACTGTCACAGTCCATCCTTGCTTAGGAATGAGTTGTGTGCTTGGACAGGTTAGTTGGAGCATCAGTATTGCATTTGGCTGCAATTTTGTTGACTATTCACAGCCAATGCTTCTTTCTCCCTTTAATCACTGAGTATTTTATGTCCACAGAATCTCCTTTCACTGGATTTCTTTTTTTAAACCAGTAAGGCTAGGTTCACACACTGCGTTTTTTTGACGCTGCGTTTTTGTGCGTTTTTTGCGGCAAAAACTGCACAAAACGCACTCGCGTAAAAAAAAACGCGGCAAAAAACGCACGCAATGCTTCTTTCTCCCTTTAATCACTGAGTATTTTATGTCCACAGAATCTCCTTTCACTGGATTTCTTTTTTTAAACCAGTAAGGCTAGGTTCACACACTGCGGTAAAAAAACGCGGCAAAAAAACGCAATGCTTCTTTCTCCCTTTAATCACTGAGTATTTTATGTCCACAGAATCTCCTTTCACTGGATTTCTTTTTTTAAACCAGTAAGGCTAGGTTCACACACTGCGTTTTTTTGACGCTGCGTTTTTGTGCGTTTTTTGCGGCAAAAACTGCACAAAAACGCACCCGCGTAAAAAAAAACGCGGCAAAAAACGCACGCGTTTTGCCGCGATTTGGTGCATTTTTTGCTGCGTTTTGCTGCGTTTTTGCTCACTGCGTCTTTATGCGTTTTTTATCAGTGAACAAAAAAAAAAGGTCTGATGTCATTTCCTTCTTCAATATGTTCTTCATTCTCCACTAGTGTATGCAGGAGAGCAGACAGCTGGAGAACTACAAGGCTCAGCATACTCCATCCAATAGTGTATGCAGGAGAGCAGACAGCAGCTGCAGAACTACAAGGCTCAGCATGCTCCATCCAGGACTGTATGCTGGAGGGAGAGTCAGGGGGAGCAGACCTACAAGGCTCAGCATCCTCCATCCAATAGTGTATGCAGGAGAGCAGACAGCAGCTGTCGAACTACAAGGCTCAGCATCCTCCATCCAATAGTGTATGCAGGAGAGCAGACAACAGCTGTCGAACTACAAGGCTCAGCATCCTCCTTCCAGGACTGTATGCAGGATTTCTTTGCCCCCCCAAACAAAAAAAAATGACGTGGGCTTCGCCATATTTTTGTATGGTAGCCGGGTACAGCAGGCAGGTACGGGCTGCCCCCAACCCCCAGCTGCCTATTTGTACCCGGTTGGGAACCAAAAATATAGAGAAGCCCTTTTTTTTAATTATTTCATGAATTTCATGAAATAATTAAAAAAAAAAATGACGTGAGCTTCGCCTAATTTTTGTGTCCAGCCGGGTACAACTAGGCAGCTGGGGATTGGAATCTATAGTGCAGGGTGCCCATGCTTTCTGGGCACCCCCGCTGCGAATTGCAGTCCGCAGCCACCCCAGAAAATGGCGCTTTCATAGAAGCTCCATCTTCTGGCGCTGTATCCAACTCTTCCAGCTGCCCTGATGCCGGGTGGCTCACTGGGTAATAATGGGGTTAGGGCTAGCTGTATATTATCAGCTGGCCCTAAGCCCGAAATTCATGGTGTCACGCCAATATTAGACATGGCCACCATGAATTTCTAGTAAAGATAAAAAAACCACAACACACTGAAAAATATTTTTATTAGAAATAAAACACAACACAATTAGTGACTCCATCTTTATTGAAATAAAGAACCCCCCTCCGCAGTAATCCTGGGTCAAGGGTCCCGCGCCGTCCAATCCGGATCCAATATCATCGGATCGTTTTGCTGGAAGGCAAAGCGATCAGATGATGTGTCAGGTTCAAGGCCCGAATCACATCACACATCAGCTGATTATATAAAAGCCGATTTTACAATCAGCAGATGCATCGGTGAAAAAAAAAAAAAAATACTTGTGTGCTGATTACCAGCAGCTCCTGCAGCGGAGTCTGATCCCGTCCGATCGCTGCAGCAGCTGCCGGTAATCAGGGATGAAGTCTCCTGAAGCATCCGCTGATAGGTGAAGCCGGCCGGCCGCTGGCGTCACCCCGAGACTTACGATCAGCTGATGCGTCAGGTGACTGCATCAGGTGATCCATCGCCAGGTCCTGCATCCATCGCACGTACCCAGGGAGACTGCACACAGCCTGAGTGGCGATACCGGGAGGAGGATCTGGGAGCGGGCATGGCACCGGGACCCTGCAGACAGGTGAGTATGACTGTTTTTTTTTCTACTGTTCACTTTTGATTTCGCAGCCGCTTCCACCTCCTGCCCGTACATGACGCCGCACGGCAGCATACATGCACAGGACTGGAGGTGGAAGCGGCGGTGATGGTACCGGGAGGATTCACGCTTCTGTGTTTACTGACAGAAGGAATCCTCTTCCTGTACATGTCACTTTACTTCCCACCTCCTGCGTTTATAGCTGCGTTTTTGGTCTTAGAAACGCACTAAAACGCACCAAAACGCACCTATTTGCGTTTCTCATTGCGTCTTTCAACATCCCATTGCACTCAATGGATGAAAAGTGCAGTGAAAAACGCGGGAATAATTGACATGCTGCGTTTTTGTGGCACCACAAAAACGCAGCTGAAAAAAAACGCTGTGTGCAGACAGCAAAAATGAAAACTCATAGACTTTGCTGGGGAAGCAAAATCATGCAGTTTTCTGAGCAAAAACGCACCCGAAAACTGCGCAAAAACGCACTGTGTGAACTTACCCTAAAGCTGGATTTACACACTGCAACATCTCAAACGACATCGCTGTAACGTCACCGGTTTTGTGACGCAATAGCGATGTCGTTTGGGATGTTGCAGTGTGTGAAACACATCAGCGACCTGGCCCCTGCTGTGAAGTTGCTGATCGCTACAAATCGTTCAGGACCATTCCTAGGTCCTTTGTTTCCCGCTGTGCAGCATGATCGCTACAAAGTTTCAGTGTGTGAAAGACTTTGCAGCGACTTTGTTAGCAACTTCCGTTTCAAAAAGCTGCTTATCAACATCCCCAACAACCAGCTAGGTCGCTCTGCAGGTCCGGATCGCTGTTGCATTGTTGGCCAGGTTTGCCTGTTTGACAGCTCACCAGAGACTCACCAGAGACTTAGGGAGGTCGCTGTTACGTCACAAAACCGGTGACGTTACAGCGATGTCCTTTGCGATGTTGCAGTGTGTAAACCCAGCTTAACAGTATTTTCTGCATGCTCTTGACACCGTTTCTGAAGCAAAGCCTATGAGGTTGTCATTCGTTTCAAATATTTGCTTTGCTAATTTTGTACTTAAGCCCATTACTTGTAGAGTGGTTTCACACTGAAACTGATCCATGAAAACTTGCTTCCTTGATTTTATGCTGCACTCTGTGGTCATGTGTTATATTTCTGCAGTGGGTGAGCAGACCCCCTGCGAAAAGGGAACATAGTTAACCCGGAAATGTTATTAATAAAAATGTTTTATTTGTATGTGCATGTGTATTGTGTTAGGGTACCCCTAGTGGCCGGGTGGGACGGCTGTCACCACAGTGGGGAGGAGGAGCCGGCAGAGACAAGGGGAGGAGAGAGCAAGGGTGTGAGGAAAAGATTAGATCAAGGGAGCAGTCGTCTCGGGGACAGGAGCGGAGCAGCAGAGCCGGGGCAGAGTGTGGGAGCTGGAAATCAGGGAAGCCGGTGAGAAAAGGAGCGGGCGGAACCTCATAGTGTGAAGCAGTCCGGTGTGGGTCCGGGCTGTGGGTAGCCAGAAGTGGGAGCCGGGCGAAGTGGAGTAGTCAGGCACATCCCCACTGGAGGGGACGCAAGGACAGGCTTCCCCCAGCTAAGAAAGCGTATCATCACCTTTATTGCTTTGTTTGGGACTTTGTGAAGAATAAAAGAATGTTTGTTCATTGCATCGAACCCTGCCTGAAGAGTGTTTGTGCGCCGGATAACATCTGCATCACCACCACACTCTGCCCCACCAAGTCATCTCCTGTCCCCATAGTGACGGTGGAACCAGGGGTAAGCCTGATAGCAAGGGCCACGACTACAAGGCCAGAGGCACCCCTGGCACCCCGTTACATGTGGCGTAGTCGGCAGGATCCGAGTCCCCTGCCGGGGACCCAGGAGGCTGGAGATCGGGTCGTGCCTGAAGCACAGGATCCGGACCGTGATACAGGATTTCCAGTCCCGTGGTGGGAAGAGAACCTAGTACCCGTAGCGTTGGACCGGGTACAAGATGGCGGCAAGGAGGCCGTTATCTGTGAGGAAGAAAAGGCGCGGAAAATTGGCGCCGAAAGAAGAGCCTGGGGCTGGCCGGTGCCGAAGAGAAAGCATGGAGTACTCCGCCCAAAGAGGGGAGGCGCCAGCTCCAGGGCATGGAAGAAGAAGAAAAAGAAGTACCTCAGCGGAGGAGTCAAGATGATGCGTGAGGCTGGGGGTGGAGTCCGTTTAAGAGCGGGAAACGAAGACCCGCCTCCACTCTTCCCAGTCTCAGCGTCGACACCACCGCCATCTCGGGCAGAGACGCCATCACCCCCAAGAGGAGCTGCAGCAGCTGTGCCGGTGGAGCCGCCTTTCGCCCCTGTGTCTTTCAGGCGAATCCGCCGCCAGCCGGGACAATCTCTGGGGGCCTATATCCAGGCTCAAGCAGAGGAGGAGAGCTGTGCACACTGGTGGCCGTCCAGAGGAGGAGAACTGGGCACACTGGTGGCCGTCCAGAGGAGGAGAACTGGGCACACTGGTGGCCGTCCAGAGGAGGAGAGCTGCGCACACTGGTGGCCGTCCAGAGGAGGAGAGCTGTGCACACTGGTGGCCGTCCAGAGGAGGAGAACTGGGCACACTGGTGGCCGTCCAGGGAATGGAAGAGGGCCTGGCCCCCAGAGTAAGTCACCACTGCTGATCTGTTGTTTAAGTCCGGTGCCGTTTAGCCGGCAGAAGTTCTTTTAAAGTTTCACGGGCCGTTGCCCCCTTCTGTGTGTTTGTACGGGCAGTCGCCCCATCTAAGACCGGGAGCGCTGTTGCCAAGCCTCCGGGCGCCCATCTAAGACCGGGAGCGCTGTTGAGCCTCCGGGCGCTAGTCGAAAGAAAGACCGGGAGCGCTGCAGAAACCGCCGGGCGCGGGACTGGTGCTCTCTGTGTGGGTGCTGCGCCTATTGTGGACGGTATTGCAGACTTTACGTGCTTCTGTGTGGTTTAAGTAAGAGCCGTGCCGGGAGGCTCGGGTTTTAAGAGGGGAGGTATGCAGTGGGTGAGCAGACCCCCTGCGAAAAGGGAACATAGTTAACCCAGAAATGTTATTAATAAAAATGTTTTATTTGTATGTGCATGTGTATTGTGTTAGGGTACCCCTAGTGGCCGGGTGGGACGGCTGTCACCACAGTGGGGAGGAGGAGCCGGCAGAGACAAGGGGAGGAGAGAGCAAGGGTGTGAGGAAAAGATTAGATCAAGGGAGCAGTCGTCTCGGGGACAGGAGCGGAGCAGCAGAGCCGGGGCAGAGTGTGGGAGCTGGAAATCAGGGAAGCCGGTGAGAAAAGGAGCGGGCGGAACCTCATAGTGTGAAGCAGTCCGGTGTGGGTCCGGGCTGTGGGTAGCCAGAAGTGGGAGCCGGGCGAAGTGGAATAGTCAGGCACATCCCCACTGGAGGGGACGCAAGGACAGGCTTCCCCCAGCTAAGAAAGCGTATCATCACCTTTATTGCTTTGTTTGGGACTTTGTGAAGAATAAAAGAATGTTTGTTCATTGCATCGAACCCTGCCTGAAGAGTGTTTGTGCGCCGGATAACATCTGCATCACCACCACACTCTGCCCCACCAAGTCATCTCCTGTCCCCATAGTGACGGTGGAACCAGGGGTAAGCCTGATAGCAAGGGCCACGACTACAAGGCCAGAGGCACCCCTGGCACCCCGTTACATTTCCATACTGGGGAGCTCCGCTCTTGAATGAACAGATGTCTTTCCAGAGTGGCCATTAGGAGAAATAGAAAACCCCCAAAGGAAATCCCCATAAATGTTTGAGCAAATAATGCCAAAACAAGTATATACATGGGCTTAAGAGACATTTTGGATATCAAAGTGTTTAACAAAAATAATTTATTGGGAGATTTTCTTTAAAAAGTTAGATCTGACACACTTTGGCCCCTCTGTTCATTAAAGTAGTTCTCCAAGACATAAAATACAGTCACTGATATAATTCAAACTGCATTGAGTCCTAGTAATGTGTCACAACAGGCTGAAGACTGAAGACATACAACTCCTGAGACTTGTGTCTCGACTCAACTAACAAGAGCTGCATCACATATACCTTAGTCTGTGGCAGAGAGCAGGGCTGTGATGTGTGACAGAATGACAGAGTAGGAATGAATGTGTCTCATGGATTCATGTCTTTTTACATCAGTTAAAAGATGTGCTCCTCTGACCGTCCGAGTGCGTAACAGCCTGGACCAGACCCTTATCAGAGGACAATAAAACTTTCACACTGAACTGCAGAAACAAATTATGGCCACAACAGTTTGCCCCCCTGCCATAGAGATAGTTCTGTTTTATATAACTTGTTTTTTTGGGTTTTTTTACTGCACTATTCTAAGTCCTGTTGTGTATAAATATGTGACTCTTCAGATTTTGTGTTATACCATGCCTGATGAAGAGACCTGAGTAGTCTCGAAAGCTTGCAATTATTACCATCTTTTCAGTTAGCCATTAAAAGGTATCAACCACTGAGGACTCTCTGTTCTTTTAAACAATTTTTTTGACAGAATGTGTTAACTCAGGTTGTGCTTGAGGAGGAGATCTCTAGCTTCCTCCCCTGCCATCAATATGACAGCTTTATAGCAGTGTACAGAGACTGACTTGTGCCCAGCTGAAAACAAATAAACATTGAGGATGAACCTGGAAATAATCCCCATTGTGCTCAGCAAGGAATAGATATATTTATCCTGTCATTTAGGGGTGCTTCACACACAGCGAGCTCACTGCCGAGATCGCTGCTGAGTCACGCTTTTTGTGACGCAGCAGTGACCTCATTAGTGATCTCGCTGTGTGTGACACTGAGCAGCGATCTGGCCCCTGCTGCGAGATCACTGCTCGTTACACACAGCCCTGGTTCGTTTTCTTCAAAGGCGCTCTCCCACGAGAGCGACAAATGAAGCGAGCAGGGAGCAGGAGCCGGCGTCTCACAGCTGAGGTAAGCTTGTAACCAAGATAAACATCGGGTAACCAAGGTGGTTACCCGATATTTACCTTAGTTACCAGCCTCTGCAGCTCTCACGCTGCCTGTGCTGCCGGCTCCGGCTCTCTGCACATGTAGCTGCTGTACACAACGGGTTAATTAACCCGATGTGTACAGCAGCTAGGAGAGCAAGGAGCCAGCGCTAAGCAGTGTGCGCGGCTCCCTGCTCTCTGCACATGTAGCTGCATTACACATCGGGTTAATTAACCCGATGTGTACTGTAGCTAGGAGAGCAAGGAGCCAGCGCTCAGTGTGCGCGGCTCCCTGCTCCCTGCACACACAGCTAAGCGGTGTGCGCTGGTAACTAATGTAAACATCGGGTAACCATACCCGATGTTTACCTTAGTTACCAGTCTCCGCAGCTTCCAGACAGCGGATCCGTGCAAGCGCAGCGTCGCTTGCACGTCGCTGCTGGCTGGGGGCTGTTCACTGGTCGCTGGTGAGATCTGCCTGTTTGACAGCTCACCAGCGACCATGTAGCGATGCAGCAGCGATCCTGACCAGGTCAGATCGCTGGTCGGATCGCTGCTGCATCGCTAAGTGTGAAGGTACCCTTAGTCTCTGACTGAGGTATGTGTGATAAAGCTGTTATCAGTTGATAGGAGACACGGGTCTCAGGACCTGTATGTCATCAGTCTGCAGCCCATACCTACACATGACTAGGATAGGCTGCAGTTTGAATTATATCAGTGATGCCTTTTATCTCATCCTCAGAGAACCCCTTTAGACTGGTGTTTCATATGACATTGTTAATGTACAGAATTAATCAAGAGGTGCATTCCACTTAATGAGTTTGTCACACTTTATCAGTGGTGTGTGACTCTATGAGCTTTGCCAGCAATGTTACCCTAGTTATGTACTGCTGTAACAATTCTGGCATAAGAAACATCTACACTTTGAAAAATTTGATAGGTGGACATATCCATGCTGCACCCCACCCTGACCTCTCTCAGCTCTACCTATTTTTGTGGGACTACACAAAATTGTGCGTAAAACACAGGAGTTGTAATATTTCTGCGCAACTTCACATTGCACATACTTTTTTCAACTTTTCAGTGTCTTACATTGGCATAAACACTTTGATAAAAAGGGGACTTTGCTTGTAGCTGTCAATGTGAACGCATGTGGGTATAAAAATATTTTGCCAACCGGAGTTATATACACAATTATTTGATGAAAATCTATGTAATCACTATTATTCGGCTTCAGTTTCACCAAGCATGTATGATGTTTGTTCTTTTTGGTTGTATTAACATTAATTTACCATTTTTGCGAAATTGTGCCAAAATGCAGTGGTTTTTCTGTGCACAGTAGACCGTGCAGTATAGCAGGTCAAGTGGTTGACCCATAATTTCAGATAATATAATACATTCCTATTGCTTTTCTTTTCCCATGAAATTACTGTAGTTGTATGAACGGCGGTATCACCTAAGGCTTCCAGTTAAGTTGTCACTGCAGGTCGTTTTGAATTGTGCTGCAGTGATGACCTGCTGAACATGCCCCTGTGACCTCTGCAGTCAATCATCAACCTTTGGTCAGCGATTGGCTACAGCGTTCCTGTACTTATGTATGATACATTCGCTTTTCAGAATATGTCAACAAGTTTGGAGTTGTGGCGCTGCAGCATTAGGAGATTTTTCAGGTGAATAATTATTTTACTACATTTTCTACCATAAGCTTAAAGGGATTGGCTAAATGTTTCTAAAAATGGCCACAAAGTGGGAAGGTGATGAAACACAAAGTAAGTTATATACAATGAATGAGTCCCATTTTGCTACCCTAATGCCCATGAACTGTACAGTACTAATGACGTACTGACCATGCACTCATGATAGCTGCTGTTAAACACTGGCCGTAATGGACACTTTCCCCTGGTGTTACCATCACTGCCAGTGTTTGGCTGCAGTAGTGATGTCTGTGTTGACCGCACCACACGTCATCACTGCAGAATAGCTCATGAAGACTATCAGGACCATTGGAGTGAGAGTGCTGGAGTGGTGGGGGCTTTACCATAAATCTATTTTGTTATTTCACCTCCTTCCCAGCCTTATGACCATGTTTTAAAAAATTTCTGAAAACACTTTTAATAGTTTAATTCCTGTACAGGTAAAATATATCTTTGTAGGGTGTTAGCCAATAGAGATAAAAAATATTGTTTGAAAGAACTGAGAGTCCTCAGTGGTTGATACCTTTTAATGGCTAACTGAAAAGATGGTAATAATAGCAAGCTTTCCAGACTACTCAGATCTCTTCATCAGGCTCAGTATAACACAAAATCTGAAGAGTCACATATTTATATACAACAAGACATAGAATAGTGCAGTAAATAAGACAAGTTATGTGAATCAGAACTATCAGTATGACAAGGGGACAATCAGTTGAGCCAGTAAATATTGCAGCAGTTCATAGATAAGGAGTGTGAAAGTTTTATTGACCTCTGATTGACATCTGGTCCAGAGTTGTGATGCTCCCAGATGCTCTGAGGAGCACATTTCTTACATTAATTTACATCAATTAAAAAATGTGCTCCTCAAAGGGGGGCAAAGGTTGTTTAAAAAAATGATAATACACCAAGGAAGTTAGGACACTATTGTGAATACCCATGCACAGGGATGTTATAATTAATTACTAGGTCTCATAATGGCATGTCATCTTGTTTCCTCATTACTGAGCTGAAGGCAATTTGGAACTTGATGGAGAGAAGGCTGAAACAGAAAGTGGCAAAGACTCTATACTGTCAAGTCACAAGGCAGTAAGTGCACAGGGTCTCTGTCAAGGGCAAAGGCAGTAGGTGACATGATTCTTTGGGAGGCGCAGGTCAGGTGGAAGAAGAAGAGAGTATGTCAAGGGTCTCTGTGGAAGAACTTTGGGCAGTTGTAGATACTTAGTGTGCATGGGTTCTCTGAAGGTGAAAGCGGAACCATATAACCAACCCCAGAGAGGAGCACTAAATTAATTCAGAGCCAAGATTAATCCGCAGCCAGGATCAGCACCCCTTAATTATTTAGACTACAGACCAGATCCTCCCCTGTTCAAAAAATCCAATAATAATGTCTACTTTATCTTTTTTTCAATGCAGCATTGAGAGAAGTGGATGAGGATGCTGTCAGCACGTGACATCAAGTATGCAAATCGCATATGAGCTGATGTGATCACTATTGGAATTTTATGATTCACCAAATTATGTTCCCCGACTTATTTTATACCTGATCTGGGAAAAGCCCTATATATATATATATATATATATATATATATATATATATATACAATCTATAATGATACAAGCATTGTGGAAATAAAAGATGGCTATTCAGATCATAAGCTTTTATTGTCAGAGACACAGGGAAAAATGCAGGGGCCTGCAGAAAATAAGTGACATGCTGCTTCTTGCTGCAGGAAATCTGCAGCAAATCCTTTAAGGAAAAAAGAAGTAACGTGTGCACAGCATTTTGGATATCTCCTTGTTGGGGAAGGACTGCATGAAACTTATGAACAAAAACTGCACCAATTCTGCAGCAAAAACGCAGTGTGCGCTATTTCTCTGCTGTTCACTACAAACACACATTTGCTCACACACCCTTACTGGGGTTCTTCACTTGAGCTAATAACATAGCTTGATTGTGCGCCATTGAAGGAGAAAGGGGAGAGAGCTGAGGTGTGAGGTAAATTCAGACAGAGAAGAGTTGAAGTCAGTGTGAGGTGGAGAGAGAAGAGTAATATGGTGACAGTCCTGTCCTGAAGTAACTGTTAAAACCTCTAGTGGGGCCAGGTACAAATTGGAATGGTTCAGTCCCTAGGCCACCAGGACTTTCAAGGTCAGTGGGAAACGGAGAGACTGCTATTAGCCTTTTTATAAGGAGCAGTGGAATTTGTCCAGGAGCTCAGTGTCGTGATTGAGTCTAGAAGAAACAGTGCGTTTTCCCTCAGGATAAAAGTCATCTGCTCGCTTGAAGGGATTAAAGATCCAGAGTTTTCTTGTCTTGAAAATACCAGGATTTCAAGACACCTATTCACTGGTAGGGAAGTAGCGGAAGGAGGATTACATTACCACCACACAGTAGAGAAACCAAACTCTCATTGGGGCAGGTCAGACCACCATCATTGTGAAGGCTGTAAGGAATGTTCCGGACTGTTTTGCAGAGCTTCAGTAAAAGGTAAAAGCTCCCTGTCTTATCTCTGGCTGAAGTATTCTTTGCTGCGCCATCCCTATCCCCAGGAATCAGCCTTAGTTGGGGGTGAGAGAACAACCCTCTGGCACTGTGCATCACCACCTAACTCCTGGGGACCTCCAGCAAGGCCAATCCATACCAAAGCCGAACATCCCAACTGGCATTAAAAACTCTTTATTTGTTTATTTAGTTATTTTATTTTTCTCTCCCTTTTTTAACAATATTTTTAACCCCCATCATAAAAGCCTGTCGCTCGCACCCGGTACAGACACATCACCACTTGGACCCACTCCGTGACATCACAGGTCTACCGGGACAGCACAACTTCCTCATAAAATACAAGAATTGGAGACCAGTGTGTTCTACTGTACTCATCCACTTTTAGGTCTGGGCTCAGAATCCATGGTTTTAGGTCCAACTTGCTGTCTGTTCAGTGATGCTGTGCTGTCTCTTTGCAAATGCGATTTACACACATCTATAGGGAGTGAAGAACATCTATAGGGAGTTAAGAAGCAATTAGTGCCTGCCCTCTCTTCTTCGGATACCAGATAATAGCATTTTTTTTTTATCAGTTCTGCTTAAATTTTTTTTATATAGCAACCAGGACAACCCCTTCAGAATTGTTAATTGATAAGTTGAATGGACAAGCAGTTTATAATTCATTGATCCACATATTTATTGATCAGTAGGATTTGTTTAACCCCTTGGCAATGAGTGCACTAGATGTATGGCCCAAATAATTAGCGAGTGTATGGTGGAGGCTCAGAGGTTGGTCCTATGTCATTCCCATTCTGGGGCATCCGTGGACTAACATATTTATACATGGTTATGAGGAATATTATTTTCAATGTACTGGCTTAAGCAGAGGGACACGTCTGGCACTGCAGAATCCCTGGCAGCATAGTATGTTACTGATGGTAGCCTTTTTTATTGTGGTCCCAGATCTATGCAGGTCATTCACTAGGTCCCCCATGTGGTTCTTGGATTTTAGCTCACCATTCCTGTGATCATTTTGATCCCAAGGGGTGAGATATTGTGTGGATCAAGGGAGCTTATCAGTGGTTTTCCATTTTCTTATTATTTCTCCCACAGTTGATTGTGTCGCGGGCGGAGGAGGGGACGCTGCGCTCACCCACTGCTCGGGTCCGGCTGCTGCTGCTGCTGCTCGGTGGCTCGAGCGACGGGCCGGATCCCGGGGACTCAAGCGGCGTTCCTCGCCTGTGAGTGAAAGGGGGTGGTTTGGTTTAGGGAAATTGTCCGTGATGCCACCCACGGTTGTGGTGAGGTCGGTGACACCACCGCTGCTCTGGACGGGGATCCCGGGAGCGATGACAGGGAGCAGCTTGGATGTTGGTTATCCCCTCCGTGGGTAGAGGGGTTGGTGGTCCCGGGGCCCGGTGAGCGGTAGGGATGGATGGCAGGCGGGTTACGGGGCCTGGTGGGGTGCAGGGTCGCGGGGGCAGCGCGGTGCCGCACGGCACGGTGGTACTCACTCAGCCAGTAATTCACACGGAGTCTCTGGTCAAACAAACGGCTTGATGGACGGGTCCCACAGGCGGCTGCAGTGTTTTTCCCCTGACCCCAGGTTGGTAGTGTAAGTCCTTTCCTGCACTTTCATGTACGCTCTTCCTGCGCTCCGGTTTCCAGCTGGCTCCCCGGTTCGGTACCGGTGGGCCACTGCCCAGCCCCGGCTACCTACGGTTCCACCAAGACTGTCTTCCCGGCTCCCGCAGACGGCCACTACCATCTGCCTCACTGGCTACACAAGGGACTTAGGCTTCAACCTAGGCCCCAGTCTGCGTCTGCCTCTCTGCAGACCTCCTCTCCCTTCCTCTGCCTGGACTTGTCTGAGCTGTTTTTTGCCTCAGGCCAGCTAGACTCCTTGGTGGGCGTGCCTATCTGCTTAGCTCCGCCCACCTGGTGTGTCTGTCTTAACCCAAGGGAAGAAATCAGGTCTCACTGGGGATGACTGCTGTGAACTGCTGGGGGTGGGGGTGTGTGTGTGTTGTTACCTGTGGACCCTGGCTTGTCCAGGGCGCCACAATTGCATCACACCAAGCTGCTTGCCTATTGCAGATTCAGTCTTCTCAGCCTGGTGAAGGGCTACAATTTTGTTTCTGGTGTCCTTCGACAGCTCTTTGGTCTTCACCATAGTGCAGTTTGGAATGTGACTGTTTGAGGTTGTGGACAGGTACCTTTTACACTGCTAACAAGTTCAAACAGGTGCCATTACTACAAGTAATGAGTGGAGGACAGAGGAGCCTTTTAAAGAAGAAGTTACAGGTCTGTGAGAGCCAGAAATCTTGCATGTTTTTAGGAGACTAAATACTTATTTTCCACCATAATTTGCAAATAAAATCTTGCCAAATCAGACAAGGTGATTTTCTGGATTTGTTTTCTCATTTTGTCTCTCATAGTTGTGGTCTATCTATGATGTCAATTACAGGCCTCTCTCATCTTTTTAAATGGGAGAACTTGCACAATTGGTGGTTACTTTTTTCCCCACTGTATCTGCTTATTCAGCAATTATATGGCTCTACCAGAACTGAATGGTGCTCAGCACCACTCACTGTGATTATCCCCTTAAATACCAATGTAAATCTCTGACAGCAGAATTTAAAGCGCAAGGCCTGGGGGAGTGCCGTTCCATGCTCCTATCATCTCCGCATGGGTTGCCATGGCAGTTGGGAGTCTGCTGAAGACCCTAGTGCCTGCTATGGCAATACTCCTATGAAAACTAGTCTATGGCTGCGATTTTTATTATATAGCGCAATAAAGTTGTATGTGATCAGATGTTCAGAAAAAAAAGTTTTATAAGATACTTAAAAACATAAATTTCGATTGCCCGTTTGCTTCCTATAAAAAAATAGAGATATTAAAAAATAAAATCAATAGACACGTGATCTTATTGCATCCATAAAGGGAATAAACACCATAAAGGGAAAAAAATCAAATCATCAGAATTGCATTTTTTAGTCACTGTAAAGGGTGCTTTACACGCTGCGACATCGCTAACGATATATCGTCTGGGTCACGTCGTTTGTGACGCACAGTGTGTGACACCAATGAGCGACGATCAACTAGCGCAAAAACGTGAAAAATCGTTGCTTGTTGACACGTAGTTCATTTCCTTAATATCGTTGCTGCTGCAGGTACGATGTTGTTAGTCATTCCTGCGGCAGCACACATCGCTATGTGTGACACTGCAGGAACGAACATCTCCTTACCTGCGTCCACCGGCAATGAGGAAGGATGGAGGTGGGCGGCATGATACTGCCTCTCATCTCCGCCCCTCCTCTGCTATTGGATGGCTGCCGTGTGACGTCGCTGTGACGCCGCACGAACCGCCCCCTTAGAAAGGAGGCGGTTCGCCGGCCAGAGCGACGTCGCAGCGAAGGTAAGTTCGTGTGACGGATGTTAGCGATGTTGTGCACCACAGACAGCGATTTGCCCGTGACGCACAACCGACGGGGGCGGGTACGCTCGCCAGCGATATCGGTACGGATATCACCGCGTGTAAAGTACCCTTAACTGCGTAAAAAGAGCAACTCAATCAAAATATCATATCTAACCAAAGTTGGTATCAATAAAAACCATCAGCTTAGAATGAAAAAAGAAAGCCCTCACATAACTTTACTGGTCTCGCAAAATTGCAACTCAAGTAAAAAATGTTTTCACTGAATTCTTGCCATATCGCCATAATTGTACTGATGTGGTGAATCCTGATAACAGGTTAGTTTTAAGCACACAGTAAACACCGTAAAAACAAAACCTCAAAAACAGTGTCGGAAATGCTGGAAATGCTTTTTTTTGCAGTTTTACTTCACTTGAATATTTTGTTCTCGGTTTTCCAGTATTGTAAAATGTGTGGAAAAAGGAATAGTATCATTCAAAACTAAACTCATCCTACAAAATATAAGTCCTCATATGGCTATTTCCACAGAGAAATTAAATAAAATATAGCTCTAGGAAGAAGAGGAGAAAAAAAGGTGCCTAAAGGTCCAGTCACAGTAAACAACTTACCAGCGATCCCTACAACGATAGGGATCGCTGGTAAGTTGCTAGGAGGTTGCTGGTGAGATGTCACACTGCGACGCTCCAGCGATCCCACCAGCAACCTGACCTGGCAGGGATCGCTGGAGCGTCGCTACACGAGTTGCTGGTGAGCTCACCAGCAACCAGTGACCAGCCCCCAGCGCCGCGTGGAAGATGCTGCGCTTGGTAACTAAGGTAAATATCGGGTAACCAACCCGATATTTACCTTGGTTACCAGCGCACGCAGCTACACGTGCAGAGAGCAGGGAGCAGCGCACACTGAGCGCTGGCTCCCTGCTCTCCTAGTTACAGCACACATCGGGTTAATTACCCGATGTGTGCTGCAGCTAAATGTGCACAGAGCAGGGAGCAGCGCACACCGGGTGCAGCTGCACAGGGTACATATATAGGGTATAGAGTACAGAGTGCAGCTGCACAGAGCAGGGAGCAGCGCACACCGCTTAGCGCTGGCTCCTTGCTCTCCTAGTTACAGCACACATCGGCTTAATTACCCGATGTGTGCTGCAGCTAAATGTGCACAGAGCAGGGAGCAGCGCACAGCGGGTGCAGCTGCATAGGGTACATATATAGGGTATAGAGTACAGGGTGCAGCTGCACAGAGCAGGGAGCAGCGCACACCGCTTAGCGCTGGCTCCCTGCTCTCCTAGTTACAGCACACATCGGCTTAATTACCCGATGTGTGCTGCAGCTAAATGTGCACAGAGCAGGGAGCAGCGCACAGCGGGTGCAGCTGCATAGGGTACATATATAGGGTATAGAGTACAGGGTGCAGCTGCACAGAGCAGGGAGCAGCGCACACCGCTTAGCGCTGGCTCCCTGCTCTCCTAGTTACAGCACACATCGGGTTAATTACCCGATGTGTACTGCAGCTACATGTGCACAGAGCAGGAAGCAGCGCACAATGCTTAGCGCTGGCTCCCTGCTCTCCTAGTTACAGCACACATCGGGTTAATTACCCGATGTGTACTGCAGCTACATGTGCACAGAGCAGGAGCCGGCACTGACAGTGAGAGCGGCGGAGGCTGGTAACAAAGGGAAATATCGGGTAACCAAGGACAGGGCTTCTTGGTTACCCGATGTTTACTGTGGTTACCAGCCTCCGCAGAAGCCGGCTCCTGCTGCCTGCACATTTAGTTGTTGCTGTCTCGCTGTCACACAGCGATCTGTGCTTCACAGCGGGACAGCAACAACTAAAAAATGGCCCAGGACATTCAGCAACAACCAACGACCTCACAGCAGGGGCCAGGTTGTTGCTGGATGTCACACACAGCGACATCACTAGCAACATCGCTGCTACGTCACAAAAGTTGTTCGTTAGCAGCGATGTTGCTAGCGATGTTGCTAGCGATGTTGCTTAGTGTGACGGGGCCTTAAGGGTTGAGGGGTTTTTTTCCCTCTTCCTGAACAATACAAGTGAATTCTTGAAGTTCCTACATTATTTACTGACTTGAGTTAAAAGTTTATTTCTGTAGTCAATTTTTCCAATTTAATATAGTAATACTGTTTTGTTAACTAATAATTCCTTCAACCTTCATTTCAAATCGATCATGATGATTTTGTATGTCGGCCTTAGGATAGATAGACCATCAGTATCACCTTCTGGTAGACCTATACTTTGCCCTGCCAGAAGATGCTGTGTTGTGAGAAGTGTTTATCTCTCTGAATCTTATTGATCCAATGTACATGCTTTTCCCATGTCTATGAAGAGATGTCTGTAAGCCAACAATGCTTTACACTGATATCATTTGACTGTTGATAATGAAAATGTTTGACTCCTTAAAACCAGGATTTTGCTATTCAAAACCAGTTTTTTCTGTTATTTTCGTCCCATTGCTCCTCTGAATAGTCCACATTTTCTTTTTTGAAATCCACCATACGGCTCAGGAGATATGGGCCTCTTTATGTAGTAGTAATTTTGATAGTCTTTACCAAGGCAGCAGAACAGTCTAAATACACACCCCCTGAGAATCTTGTGAACCACAACCCTTTTATAAAGATCCTAAAAAATTGCATAAAAAGGCCCATATCTCTGGGATTGTTTGGCAGATTTTTGTTTTCATAAAAAAAAAGCAGAATACTCAAGAGAACACTAGGAATAAAATAAGAGCAAAACCTGGACACTTTTGATCTGATGACAGGTCGTCTTTAAGAATGCGTTATTGAGAAGTGCCAGACACAAGAAACAGGTCAGGTATGCAGAAACATGGCAGATGTGTTGCGGAAATTTTTTAACCTGAAAATCCCTTCCATATATCCGAATGGGTTGCTTCTTCAGCATGTGCATGAGTTTCTTCAAATCCTATTTGAATAAATGGGACAGCGAACGAATGGCAGAGAACTGTTTCCTATTCAGTACAGATCCCTATATTGTATTAATAGATCATTTATTGTTAACAAACATATTTTATTTTCCCTTGTTTTATACTTTTTTTTAGCATGACCAATCATAATTTTAATACAGTTTTTAGCACATTTGATTTGAGATAAAACTGATTTTGAAGCCTTCATTTGTTAACAACACCTATTGATCAGTTAATATATTCTGGCTTTTTAACCTTAGTATAAGTTAAGGTGCATCAATAAATAGAAATAAATTATTATATCTTTAAAGTACGTGCTTAGTGTAAAGCAAAAGACCATTATATAAGATTATATAATGGCTAAGTGTATAGTCCATGTAATGTATTAATGGCATTTTCAGGGACCTGTCACATTCACCAGCATGTGCCATACCCTTACTTGCCAGTCCAGGTCATTAGGTCTTTGTTTACCCAGCAGCTGGAGCCTATTAAGCCTGACACGTGCAGGTAGTCTTTGACCTATCTCAACTCAATGCAGCCCAGATGTTGCTATGATAGTAGTTCAGTAGGTGAACATTTAGTTAATTGCTTTTGAAACAATGCATAACCTTGTCCTCAAGTGTAAACTACATGACATATGTAAGTAGTATAAATCACACAGCTATTTAATGACTTGAGAAACATGCTCCCAGTGAACATTCATGTTATTTAAATCGTGATATTGGAAATAACCCACAGAATTTCAACAGCCATGGATCGCTTAAGTGTTTTCAATTTTACATTTAAAAAACATTCTGTGTGTTAATAATTCTAATATCATTTTGTACAAAATTTTCCCTTAATTCAGCCCAATCTCCAATCATTTACTTTCACTGTTGGATTTGGCTTTTTGCGTGTGAGAGTTATTCTAAAGTCTGCCCTCTAAAACAAGAGTGTATCGCCTTTTAACTACGATCTTCATTTTACATTTATAGTATACCCTATCATTCGTAAGAACAAAGATGTAATAAGTCCAGTAGGAATTAAGGCCACTTCACACATAACGAGATCGTAAACGAGATTGTTACTACGTCACAGTTTCTGTGACGCAAGAACGACTTCAATTGCGATCTCGTCACGTTTGACACGTACCAACGATTCACCCCCTGCTGCGAAATCGCTGATCGATGCCGAACAGCTTGGGACATTTTTGGCTCGTTGGAGTCCTGCTGGGCTGCATGAATCTGTATGTTTGACACCCTATTAACGATTTCGTTGACGACCTAGATGAGATGCACGAAGGCGTGTTGTTGCGTCCCCGTTTCCACGCCCCTTCTGCACCCATTGGTTGGCGCTGAGAACAATAGTGCTGCAGGGATATCTCCAGGTGCAGCTGCGGCTTCGATCCGAAAAACACACCAACAAAGCGACCGGGTACAATGGACGAAGGAATCAGGGTGGAGACGCAGGTTCTATCTCAAAGCAAAGCGCAAAAGAAGTGACAAAGGGTGACGCGATCCAAAATTTAACCGCTAGATACGCCCCCTGCATGCCCAATCAGAACGCAGTATTGGACACCAATCAGAGCGGAGGGTGTGGAAAAGGCGACGCCCGCCCGGCCGCCCAATCAGAACGCAGTATTGGCCGCCAATGAAAGCGGTGGGGGGTATGGAAAAGGCGACGCAAATGCACGCCTACGTGACTCACTGCATTTTACTACGCCCCTAATGGGATTGGAATCGTTAACATAGTTGCTGTGTGACAGGGTCCCAACGATTTGAAAGATCGTTATACGGGACGCATGCTCGTTCATAAACTCGTTATGTGTGACACCCAACATGCGATTTCAACAACGACTCATAAACGATCCAGAAAGTGGGACGTAGTAGCGATCTCGTTCACGATCTCGTTATGTGTGACTGGACCTTTAAAGTAGTCCTCCGTCAAGCCTCGTGAACCTTTGACTGCACTGGAGGACCTTCTGATGGAAGAGTTCAGCTCTTATTTTTTTTTCTCAAGCCACGGTGACTTGATAGTTGAACGAACTGTAGGAAGATCGATCTTGTGCATGCCTAGATAGGTCCACGTAGTATCAAGCCATCGGGTTGCTGGACTTACTCTTTGACTTGTTCCTTCTTTTTTCCCCGACCATGATGTCCTTCTTACCATTCACATTAAATCACGACAGGTCTTTTAGAGTAACAGGACATTTTGTTTATTTTCCAACAAGCTTTCTTTAGATATATATATATATATATTTATATATATATATATATATATAGCAAAATTATGTGACCACCAGGAATCACTGCTCTAATATTGCACTAGCAGTGGCGGTCTAGGAGGTGAGTATATGTTTTTTAATTTTATGTAGGTCACTTAAGAATTTAAGAAAGGGCTGTCCAATAGTGGACACCATACTGTAGGGACAAAAGGAAAGGACACTCAAGGGCAGGAGTAAATATGAAAGGATCTCTTCAGAGGCCATTATCAAAAGTGTTTGCTTAATTATCAACTTCCATCAAAAAGATCCAAGTAAAAAAGGTCCATAAAATTTCTCATGAAGCAAAGTAGTAGGATCCTCCTTTGTTTGTATTTTGTCCACTAAATGAATTAAATGGGCCAATGAGGGGTGGAAGATAGATTTCTAGGGAGCTGAAATACATGATGATGTAGGATTGATAACAGTGCTGTCATATAAATCTGACTTTTTTAGAGGAGCTCAGTAAGGTATAGAAACATACGGTTTTAGATACCTGTACATTAAGGATTTGTTTGATAGTACAGTGGACATGACCCCAGGGACTGGATAAACTAGGACATTCCTTAAAAAAAGGAAAAGCAATCTGGAGAGAATGATGGGTATGTTCTTTGTTATTAGACATGAACATAGTTCCAGTAGGTCAGGATTTTGGAACCCATCTTTTGGTGTTTACAAGTGATTGTGGTTTTATGGGAAACTCAAAAGATCATCTTGATTTAACAAAAAGAAGAAATGGCTCATAAGTGGAAAGAGAAGCATATTTCTTTGGCATATTATAAAATTTCTTAAAAGTTGCTTGTGCTATTTATTTATTTCAAAATTCACTTATCAAAATATCCCACAACCTAAGATGAAAAAATTATACAGTAAACAATGGGATAGAATGGGGTACAAATATATCTATAATTCTAATGAGAACAAAAATTATGAGTACTAAAATAGAGACCAATAAAATGGAGCATAGAAGTCGAAAAATAGAAATGTATGGCCAGAACTAGTAGAGAGAACATACATATGTTAAGAATCAGTGCCGCCATAGCCGCAAGCAGCCTGCTGCAGTTCCAGTTGCGCCATTTTTGGCCGTGCCTTGGGTCGCCAAGCTGGCTGCTTCCTCCTCTATGTCTAAGTGTAGAGATGCGGTTGGTGCGCATGTGCGTGCTGATTTACCCCAGCCAGAGCCAAAGTCCAGTGTTTTGCCTGGTGAGCATGCTCAGCTTGACTGTGCCATTCCTGAGGCTGAGTCCTCAGTTCAGGCTACTGAGCATGCTCCTACACTTAGTGCGAAAAGCCTCTTTGCACAGGTACTTGGACATCGTTCCATGTCTAAGTCCTGTGTTGTGCCTACTGAGCATGCTTGGGCAGATAGTCTGATTTCTGAAACTGTTGTTCAGGCTACTGAGCATGCTCAGGCACTTAGTGCATCAGAGGCTAGGTCCGGTAAGGAACTCACTGGGCATGTCCATGAAGTGGCAGGCTCTGATAGGCCAACACACATCAGGTGTCCTGATGATGTGGCCACTCCGGACTGGCTTGCGGAGGCCAGCCCCTATGACACGGCACCTCACCATTGGTCGTCAGACGATGACTGGTGAGGTGTTTGGGGCGTGGCAGCCATGAGGTCATCAGTGACGTGGCGGTTCCTGATAGGCCGCTGGTGATGTCGCTGATGATGTGGCACTCTGCCATTGGACCCTGGAGGTGCCATTGTGGTCCACCCTGGGGTTGGGCGGACCCAGGTTATAAAAGGGGCTGGAGACAACATGGAGGTGCACAGTCTTCTCATATTCTCAGATGGAGCTCACCTCCATGTTTAGAGCCTTATTGCGGCATAAGCCTTTGGATTGGAAGCAGTAGGTAGGAATAGGTGTCCAGTGCCAGCCACGTCAAGACACCCGTGGCTGGCCACGATAGGGTCAGGCGCCATGCTTCTATCCTACTGTCCAGTTTTGCTAGTGCAGCACAGTGGAGAACTGGGCTGCGGCTGCTGCGCCACCTGTCCGCTTGTTCCCCCTACGCGCACGGACAGCGTACCCCAGGACCTCTGTGGCGTTAACAGGGAGTTCCTGGGCTGGGTGTGTGGAACCTGTTATCTTCTTCGGCTTCCCAGTCAACGCTACCGATGTGACCACCTGGCCTGACGTGTCCTTCACACACGTGGCCGACAGGGCGCTTTTGCGGCGGTCTTTTGGTCAATGCTACCTGGTCACCACCTGGCCTGACGTGTTCCCTGCACATGTGGTCGGTGTAGCGCCAGATACACCTAAAAGCTAACTGGGTTGTCGTCCGGTCTGATGTGTCCCTACACACGTGACCGGTTCCCAGGTCTCCTGGGTTATCTAAGAGCTACCCAGCTCTGTATTCTCCGCCTAACCTTTGGGTTGCCAGCAGCTCCTTTGACATCTGGAGCACGGTGAGCCCCTACTGGCGATTGGGATATTTACCACCTTATTCTGATCTGCCAGTCCCCCCGTAACAACATATTAAGTGAAATATATAAAAAAATGTACAAATAGGGAAAGGATGACTAAAGTTGGAAGTGCATTAAATAAGGAAAGAATAGCTACCAAACAAAACAGAATTGGAATGGAAATCGCCTCTGGACTCGACTATCATTTTGTCAGAGAAACCATCCATTGATTCTCTTCATAGTGTGCTCTTTGGATACTTATAAGCACTTGCTTTTTGCACTCAGATAAATGTATCCTATTTATGCACATTTGAAATCTATAAATATACTTTATAAATACAGTAGTATACACAAGTACTTTGCTCTAATCATGTAATAAATTAAAATCTGCATTTATCCATTGGTTTTAAATATTATATATAATATTTTATTATTTCTGTGTAGTCTCATTTTTATTAAATTACAAGTGGATATTTAATGTGACCATAATCCTGGCTACCTCTGTAATAGCTGTATTTACTTTTGATGTACATCTATTCTTATAGCTACCTAAATATATATACATTTGAGGCTTTTTTTTACTCTTTGCAATCCTTGTACGTCCACTTTTTCTTGTTTAGATTTTGTTGTTGCTTTAAGAATTGCTCTGTACTTGAGCCTCGGTTGTTTGCTGTAAGTATTATGCAATGTTCATAAAGTTGTTGCAACTACATTGACCATTTTAACCTTTTTATACACTCTTCAAGAATGAAGTTGCTCCATTAACAAGAAAAGTTGTGGAATTCTGGAAATCACAAGATTGATAGATATTTTAATGATGCTTAAATAACAAAAAAAATGCAAACAAAACTTTTGAATCATCCTGATTTCCTGAGAATTGAGTATGAACACTACATGCAGAAATTCATGTACTTTCATGCCTTGGCTACTATCAATGAGGTTATTAATGGTTGTCTGAGGATTGTTCCGCCACCCCTGAATGGACTTGGGCTTGCCAATCATAAAGATCTGATGCTGGCAGCTCCTTATGCAATTTCTGATCAATAATGTTTCAGATGTGCTTGATGGGAGACAAGTCCAGAGACGGTACAGGCAATGATAGCATGTTCAAGTTACATAGGCTGCTCATAGTAGCACAAGAAAAATGCAACCTAGCAATGTTCTGTTGAAAAACGGCTTTGGTCATTTTGGAGAAAAGGTTGCAGCAATAGTTCCACCACCAAATCAATGTAACTCTGACATGATACTGTGCATGGAACGCAGAAAAGAGCGGTCCAGCCAGAACTATATTATGTGACATCACAAAAAAATCCCAGGGGTAGGACCAGTGTGCTGTTCCATCTTCAAGGTCTCTTCATGGCATTATCCTTTTGGTCTCCGGACCATTGTACATCTATCATTGCATCCAAGGATGCACCTCATCGTTGTAGAGCATAGACTTACATTCCAGCCTCCATTACTTCATTCTAGCATCCATCTATAAACCACATGGGCAACGCATTGAAGATGCCTTCATGAGGGAACTTCACATTTGTCCTACTCCTGGGATTATAGTGAGGGGGTGCATAATGTACCATAACTGGATCATTCTAGGTCTTCATTCATACCTAGTCTTCATTCTAGATATACGAACAGCTCAAAGTCACATTGATTTAGTGGTGGAACTAGTGGTACAGCCATTTCTCCAAAGACTCCCAGGAGCCATTTTCCAACAGAACATTGCCATGCTGCATGTTGCCTCTGTGGACCAAATGTGCTGCCATTGTCTGTGACATCACTGGACTTTTCTTCCAATGAGCACATCATGGATGTCTTTAGATATTGATGATTTGCATACCTAAGTGCATTCAGCATGGGAAAACATTCTTCAAACAACCAATAATAACCTCATAGATAGCCTGCCAAGGTGTGTAAGTGTGTGCATTTCTGCCCGAGGCGCTCATACTTGATACATAGTAAATTCAGTTGTTTTGAAATTTTTGTTTCTATTGTTTCATATTCTGTGTATCATTAACATGTCTAATTATTTCCTTAATTCCATAACCTTCCCTTTATCGTGTTGCAATTTCAATGTTGAGGCGTGTATACTACAGAAGTACTTATATTTATTTACTATCTTTAAAATGTTTTTTTTTCCAAAGCTTTTTTACATTTTTATTTAGTCGTACTAGGAACTTAACTTTGCAGTAATTTAATTGCTGATATAATATACAGGAAAACGTTTGCCATTGACAACTCATTGTTGCTATTGCAATTATCAGGTTAAATTGCTAGCTCCCATCACTACAGTAGCAGGTTGTTATCAGTTGTATGGCAAAGTCAGCACCTGTCATGTAATAAGGGGGCTCAATTTGAGAGTTTGCTCCATACACGTCATATTCAGGTGTGACATAAAGGTTTATCACATGTTGCCAAGGCATTAGAGTAAATAAAAATTAATATAGTTTTGTATATTGATTATTGATTTCCTAAGTGAGTAGACAGAAGCATAAGAGAAATTATCCAATAGTAGCGTAACTGTGAATCTTGCATCTAATAGGCTAAATGAAACTGCCGCTCCTTGTTTCCTCACCCCACTCATCACTTCTCCACTCTTTTCCATAGACTTTCTTAATTTCTGTAGCCTGACATCTGACTGCTAACAGTCAAGCCTGTCTTAAGGCTAGGTTCACACACTGCGTTTTTTTGACGCTGCGTTTTTGTGCGGTTTTTGCGGCAAAAACCGCACAAAAACGCACTCGCGTCAAAAAAACGCGGCAAAAAACGCACGCGTTTTGCCGCGATTTGGTGCGTTTTTTTGCTGCGTTTTGCTGCGTTTTTGCTCACTGCGTCTTTATGCGTTTTTATCAGTGAACAAAAAAAAAAAGGTCTGATGTAATTTCCTTCTTCAATGTGTTCTTCAGTCTCCACTAGTGTATGCAGAAGAGCAGACAGCTGCAGAACTACAAGGCTCAGCATGATCCATCCAATAGTGTATGCAGGAGAGCAGACAGCAGCTGCAGAACTACAAGGCTCAGCATGCTCCATCCAGGACTGTATGCTTGAGGGAGAGTCAGGGGGAGCAGACCTACAAGGCTCAGCATCCTCCATCCAATAGTGTATGCAGGAGAGCAGACAGCAGCTGTCGAACTACAAGGCTCAGCATCCTCCATCCAATAGTGTATGCAGGAGAGCAGACAGCAGCTGTCGAACTACAAGGCACAGCATCCTCCTTCCAGGACTGTATGTAGGATTTCTTTGCCCCCCCCATACAAAAAAAAATGACATGGGCTTCGCCATATTTTTGTATGGTAGCCGGGTACAGCAGGCAGGTACGGGCTGCCCCCAACCCCCAGCTGCCTATTTGTACCCGGCTGGGAACCAAAAATATAGGGAAGCCCTTTTTTTTTAATTATTTCATGAAGTTCATGAAATAATTTAAAAAAAAAAAATGACGTGAGCTTCGCCCAATTTTTGAGTCTAGCCGGATACAACTAGGCAGCTGGGGATTGGAATCCACAGTGCAGGGTGCCCATGCTTTCTGGGCACCCCCGCTGTGAATTGCAGTCCCGCAGCCACCGCAGAAAATGGCGCTTTCATAGAAGCGCCATCTTCTGGCGCTGTATCCAACTCTTCCAGCTGCCCTGATGCCGGGTGGCTCACTGGGTAATAATGGGGTTAGGGCTAGCTGTATAGCTGGCCCTAAGCCCGAAATTCATGGTGTCACGCCAATATTAGACATGGCCACCATGAATTTCTAGTAAAGATAAAAAAACACACAACACAGAGAGAAAAATATTTTTATTAGAAATAAAACACAACACAATTAGTGACTCCATCTTTATTGAAATAAAGAACCCCCCCTCCGCAGTAATCCTGGGTTAGGGTCCCGCGCTGTCCAATCCGGATCCAATATCATCTGATCGGTTTGCTGGAAGGCAAAGCGATCAGATGATGTGTCAGGTTCTAGGGGCTGAATCACATCACACATCAGCTGATTGTATAAAAGCCAATTATACAATCAGCAGATGCATCGGTGCAAAAAAAAATAATACTCACTTATGTGCTGATTACCGGCAGCTCCTAGAGCGATTGGAGGAGTCTGATCCCGTCCGATCGCTGCAGCAGCTGCCGGTAATCAGGGATGAAGTCTCCTGACGCATCCGCTGATAACCGGCTGGGCGCCAGCGTCAGCCCGAGACTTACGATCAGCTGATGCGTCAGGTGACTGCATCAGGTGATCCATCGCCAGGTCCTGCATCTATCGTACTGCCCCGGGGAGACTGCACACACCCGGAGCGGCGGTACCTTTAGGAGGATCTCTGTAGCGGGCATGGCACCGGGAGTCTGCAGACAGGTGAGTATAACTTTTTTTTTTTTTTCTACTGTTCACTTTTGTTTTCGCAGCCGCTTCCACCTCCCGCCCAGACGGCAGCATACATGCACAGGACGGGAGATGGAAGCTGCGGTGACGGTACCGGGAGGATTCACGCTTCTGTGTTTACTGACAGAAGGAATCCTCTTTCTGTACACGTCACTTTACTACCCACCTCCTGCGTTTATAGCTGCGTTCTTGGTCTTAGAAACGCACCAAAACGCACCAAAACGCAGCTATTTGCGTTTCTCATTGCGTCTTTGAACATCCCATTGCACTCAATGGATGAAAAGCGCAGTGAAAACGCGGGAATAATTGACATGCTGCATTTTTGTGGCACCACAAAAACACAGCTGAAAAAAAACGCTGTGTGCAGACAGCAAAAATGAAAACTCATAGACTTTGCTGGGGAAGCAAAGTCATGCAGTTTTCTAAGCAAAAACGCACCCGAAAACTGCGCAAAAACGCCGCGAAAAACGCACTGTGTGAACTTACCCTAAGAATGATAGATTTCAGCTATTTTTTTTTTTAAAGTGAATAAACAGTTTAGAAGACAGGAAGAGAAGTCACTCATAAGTAGAGAATAAAGAATGTCTTCAAAAAGATATACTAAAAGGTTTCCTATATTTGCTTTTAGAACTGATTTAAGCAAACTTTGTTAAAAGTATAGTGCCCATTTTAGATCATTTTCTAATCTCTGTCCATACATCAAGTCAAATAATGTCATTTTGATCTTGCTGTTTTCCATACTTTTAACCCCTTACTTTTCTCCTGCTATCCCTGTTTTTTCTAGACTTTCACACCTCCCAATGTTTTTGGTGATGACATTTATTCATGGGGTAAGTTGACATGTAGCATTTGTTTTCCATATATTGCAAAAAAAAGCAAAAAAACAAAAAACTAACTTAGTCTGTCCTACATTATAAGAATAAAAAGAAACGAATGCAAAAGCAAAAACAGCATAAATCATCCAGCATCGCTCTGAGTGCCAGTTATACGCAAACTTTGTATGTGGATCATTTTAAATAGCACCTGAACCGTGTCTCCATCCGCTTTCTCCCGCCCACTATTTTCAAAAATGTTGAAGGGTGAAATGTCATAAAAATATGTTACTTTAGAATCAGAAAACTGGGATAAGGTTTTACATAATTGTCCCCCATAGTGTTTATGAGAACACTGGACCTATCTGAAATTAGAAGGGATCATTCTAATATCCAAATCTTAGTACTTCACCTTTAGAATGTATGCCTAGAAATTATACCTCAAGAAATTAGTAAAATAAAACAATATAGGTTTTTTTACATATTTTTTCTTAAGTACACTAAAGGTCGTTGTTTCATATTTTCTTTTGGTGTGCCACCTTTAAATGTTCTCTCTTGATATTAAAAGGGTTCTAATATAATAGCTGTCAAGGCAGAGTCCAGTGATTTAGTGCAAGTCACTTGGACTGTAGTTGTTGTGATGTCAGTGTTTGCAGCCTGTCAACAAAGACTGGGACAGAGATCGTTATGGTGAATTGGTTCACAAAGCCAGGGTAGACCTTAGGATCTCATTCAGAATGAGCAAGAGTAGGCAAATGTAAAGATGTTTCCCAAGAAAAAGTCCCAGAAAAGAAGGTGGTGTTGTGAGGTTTTGATGAGCCAAATGTTTATCTTCAGGAGTTTCATGTAGTGCGCTGCTACTCATGACCTGATGATCTGTTAAGGCCTCATCTGGTGAGGTGGATTCAATGAGTCTCAAGTTAGAGTGAGCAACATCAATTGGAGACAGCGGTGCAATAAAGATGGACTTGCTTGACATCATATGTATCAGTGAGGACCAGGACAGCAAGGTATGCAATATGGCAGATTGGCAAGCAAATCTGGAAGCAGTAGGTGCAGCTGGAGGACAGGTACAGACAGAAACAACAGAGAAGTATATGCAATATGTTGTCTTGTACTACAGATATGGTCAAACAAAAGAATAGTAAAGAGGTATATGCAATTAGAAACTTGCAGTAGGGAAATGGTCAACCACAAGAATAGCAGAGAAGTACAGTATATGCCAGTCATGGCGAACCTTTTACAGGCCGAGTGCCCAAACTCTAGCCCTAAACCCAATTTTTTTCCGAAGTGCCAACTAATCCTATTATATAAAGAATTGATTGTAATCTTACCTTTGCCATCTTCTCTTCAGCAGGGGGCATCACGCTCATGCTTACCACACATTGAAGCTGAGCCCCTGCCCTTTCCAGACACAGCAGTTGGATTGATCTTTCTGGAATAAATTGCAGCATATTAGACAGAGATTTTAGCCTGGAATGCAATCAGGTGTCACCCTGTAATCCACAGCTACATTTCAAAGTCTGAACATCCTGAAATCCCATAAAGACGTACGAGTGGCTCCCCTCCCCTTTCATTGTGTAGTTCTGTCCCCCTTCCTGGCCACTTCCTGGTAAACATGTCCCCCATCCTGATATATATTTCCTACATTCTGGTATATTTGTCCCCATCATGGCCCCATCCTGCTAAATGTCCTCCATGTTCACCCATGCTGGTAAATGTACCCCATCCTGACATATTGCCCATCCTTGTAAATGATCCCCCATCATGGCATGTACCCCATTCTTGGTAAATGTACCCCATCCTGACATATTGCCCATCTTTGTAAATGATCCCCCATCCCGGCATGTACCCCATTCCTGGTAAATGTTCCCAACCCTGGTTAATTTACCCCATCCAGGTAAATGTACCCCTTCCTATCGTGGCATGTTTCCTCCATCCTGGCATGCATGTTTCCCCATCCTGGCATGCATGTTCTCCCCATCCTGGCATGCATGTTTCCTCCATCCTGCCATGCATTATTCCTCCATCCTGCCATGCATGTTTCCTCCATCCTGGCATGCATTATTCCTCCATCCTGCCATGCATGTTTCCTCCATCCTGCCATGCATTATTCCTCCATCCTGCCATGCATTATTCCTCCATCCTGCCATGCATTATTCCTCCATCCTGGCATGCATTATTCCTCCATCCTGGCATGCATGTTTCCTCCATCCTGGCATGCATGTTTCCTCCATCCTGGCATGCATGTTTCCTCCATCCTGGCATGCATGTTTCCTCCATCCTGGCATGCATGTTACCTCCATCCTGGCATGCATGTTTCCTCCATCCTGGCATGCATGTTTCCTCCATCCTGGCATGCATGTTTCCTCCATCCTGGCATGCATGTTTCCCCATCCTGGCATGCATGTTTCCTCCATCCTGGCATGCATGTTTCCCCATCCTGGCATGCATGTTACCTCCATCCTGGCATGCATGTTACCTCCATCCTGGCATGCATGTTTCCTCCATCCTGGCATGCATGTTTCCTCCATCCTGACATGCATGTTTCCTCCATCCTGGCATGCATGTTTCCTACATCCTGGCATGCATGTTTCCTCCATCCTGGCATGCATGTTTCCTCCATCCTGGCATGCATGTTTCCCCATCCTGGCATGCATGTTTCCTCCATCCTGGCATGCATGTTTCCTCCATCCTGGCATGCATGTTTCCCCATCCTGGCATGCATGTTTCCTCCATCCTGGCATGTATGTTTCCTCCATCCTGGCATGCATGTTTCCTCCATCCTGGCATGCATGTTTCCTCCATCCTGGCATGCATGTTTCCTCCATCCTGGCATGCATGTTTCCTCCATCCTGGCATGCATGTTTCCCCATCCTGGCATGCATGTTTCCTCCATCCTGGCATGCATGTTTCCTCCATCCTGGCATGCATGTTTCCTCCATCCTGGCATGCATGTTTCCCCATCCTGGCATGCATGTTTCCTCCATCATGGCATGCATGTTTCCTCCATCCTGGCATGCATGTTTCCTCCATCCTGACATGCATGTTTCCTCCATCCTGGCATGTATGTTTCCTCCATCCTGGCATGTATGTTTCCTCCATCCTGGCATGCATGTTTCCTCCATCCTGGCATGCATGTTTCCTCCATCCTGGCATGCATGTTTCCTCCATCCTGGCATGCATGTTTCCCCATCCTGGCATGCATGTTTCCTCCATCCTGGCATGCATGTTTCTCCATCCTGGCATGCATGTTACCTCCATCCTGGCATGCATGTTTCCTCCATCCTGGCATGCATGTTTCCTCCATCCTGACATGCATTGTTTCCTCCATCCTGGCATGCATGTTTCCTCTATCCTGGCATGCATGTTTCCTCCATCCTGGCATGCATGTTTCCTCCATCCTGGCATGCATGTTTCCTCCATCCTGGCATGCATGTTTCCTCCATCCTGGCATGCATGTTTCCCCATCCTGGCATGCATGTTTCCTCCATCCTGGCATGCATGTTTCCTCCATCCTGGCATGCATGTTTCCTCCATCCTGGCATGCATGTTTCCTCCATCCTGGCATGCATGTTTCCCCATCCTGGCATGCATGTTTCCTCCATCCTGGCATGCATGTTTCCTCCATCCTGGCATGCATGTTTCCTCCATCCTGACATGCATGTTTCCTCCATCCTGGCATGCATGTTTCCTCCATCCTGGCATGCATGTTTCCTCCATCCTGGCATACATGTTTCCCCATCCTGGCATGCATGTTACCTCCATCCTGGCATGCATGTTTCCTCCATCCTGGCATGCATGTTTCCCCATCCTGGCATGCATGTTTCCTCCATCCTGGCATGTATGGTTCCTCCATCCTGGCATGCATGTTTCCTCCATCCTGGCATACATGTTTCCTCCATCCTGGCATGCATGTTTCCCCATCCTGGCATGCATGTGTCCTCCATCCTGGCATGCATGTTTCCCCATCCTGGCATGCATGTTTCCCCATCCTGGCATGCATGTTTCCTCCATCCTGGCATGCATGTTTCCCCATCCTGGCATGCATGTTTCCCCATCCTGGCATGCATGGCATCCCCCCCCCATGCTGGCATGCATGTTTCCCCATCCTGGCATGCATGGCATGCATGCCCCCCCCCCATGCTGGCATGCGTGTTCTCCCACCCCATGCTGGCATGTGCGTTCCCCCACCCCCACCCCACGCTGGCATGGGCGTTCCCCCACCCTGCCATGTGCATTCACCCACCCCCACGCTGCCGTGTGCGTTCCCCCACCCCCACCCTGGCATGTGCGTTCCCCCACCCCCACCCTGGCATGTGCGTTCCCCCACCCCCACGCTGCCATGTACGTTCCCCCTCTCCCACCCCACGCTGCCATGTGCGTTCCCCCTCTCCCACCCCACGCTGCCATGTGCGTTCCCCCTCCCCCACCCCACGCTGCCATGTGCGTTCCCCCTCCCCCACCCCACGCTGCCATGTGCGTTCCCCCTCTCCCACCCCATCCTGGCATGCATGTTTCCTCCATCCTGGCATGCATGTTTCCTCCATCCTGGCATGCATGTTTCCCCATCCTGGCATGCATGTTTCCTCCATCCTGACATGCATTGTTTCCTCCATCCTGGCATGCATGTTTCCTCCATCCTGGCATGCATGTTTCCTCCATCCTGGCATGCATGTTTCCTCCATCCTGGCATGCATGTTTCCTCCATCCTGGCATGCATGTTTCCCCATCCTGGCATGCATGTTTCCTCCATCCTGGCATGCATGTTTCCTCCATCCTGGCATGCATGTTTCCTCCATCCTGACATGCATGTTTCCTCCATCCTGGCATGCATGTTTCCTCCATCCTGGCATGCATGTTTCCTCCATCCTGGCATACATGTTTCCCCATCCTGGCATGCATGTTACCTCCATCCTGGCATGCATGTTTCCTCCATCCTGGCATGCATGTTTCCCCATCCTGGCATGCATGTTTCCTCCATCCTGGCATGTATGGTTCCTCCATCCTGGCATGCATGTTTCCTCCATCCTGGCATGCATGTTTCCTCCATCCTGGCATGCATGTTTCCCCATCCTGGCATGCATGTGTCCTCCATCCTGGCATGCATGTTTCCCCATCCTGGCATGCATGTTTCCCCATCCTGGCATGCATGTTTCCTCCATCCTGGCATGCATGTTTCCCCATCCTGGCATGCATGTTTCCCCATCCTGGCATGCATGGCATCCCCCCATGCTGGCATGCATGTTTCCCCATCCTGGCATGCATGGCATGCATGCCCCCCCCCCATGCTGGCATGCGTGTTCTCCCACCCCATGCTGGCATGTGCGTTCCCCCACCCCCACCCCACGCTGGCATGGGCGTTCCCCCACCCTGCCATGTGCATTCACCCACCCCCACGCTGCCGTGTGCGTTCCCCCACCCCCACCCTGGCATGTGCGTTCCCCCACCCCCACCCTGGCATGTGCGTTCCCCCACCCCCACGCTGCCATGTACGTTCCCCCTCTCCCACCCCACGCTGCCATGTGCGTTCCCCCTCTCCCACCCCACGCTGCCATGTGCGTTCCCCCTCCCCCACCCCACGCTGCCATGTGCGTTCCCCCTCCCCTACCCCACGCTGCCATGTGCGTTCCCCCTCTCCCACCCCACGCTGCCATGTGCGTTCCCCCTCCCCCACCCCACGCTGCCATGTGCGTTCCCCCTCCCCCACCCCACGCTGCCATGTGCGTTCCCCCTCTCCCACCCCACGCTGCCATGTGCATTCCCCCTCTCCCACCCCATGCTGGTGCTGCCGCACACGAGTTATAAAAGAAAAAAAGCAACACACAACTTACCTGCACACGCTCCCCCGCTGCGCGCTGCTGGGTCCTCAATTCCCACGCGGCCAGCAGACGGCGCCGGCGCTGCTCTCTGATGCTCCTCCGTCTCCTAGGCAACCCACTGCAGCCTGGGGGGGGAGGAGTGTCAGAACGAGGAGAAATGTCTCCTCCGCTCCAACACAGATTTGATCTGCCGGCGTTACTGCACTAGCAGATCAAACCTGCAGCATCGGCCGACAGCACGCGTGCCACCAGAATGGGCTCAGGGTGCCCCTGGTGGCACGCGTGCCAAAGGTTCGCCATCACTGGTATATGCAATCAGGAACTTGCAGAATGGACATAATTAACCATCGGAATATCAGAGATATATATTTTCAATCAGGTGCTTGACAGTAGAAATGAGATTGTAACTTTTAGCTTGATTCAGCAGAGCTGAGTGAGCAAACACAAGAGGATTCACTGGACTAACATACTTGGATGCTGGAAAGGAGGCAGGAGTTGCGGTGGGGGGGTAGTTAGCAGCTGGCTGAAGAAAAGACTTGAGAAAGATGAGGATAACTCTTGCAAAAGCACCTAGTAGTAAAATACATTACTTTCCTGAATGCTACCTGAGCCAGCCTAGTGTGGATTAGTACAGAGGAAAAAGGCCATAGAAGAATGGAGCAAGTCCAGGTGCTGGAGCCACAATATTTGAGTAACAGTACCCTTCTTTTAGGGCCCCTCCCAGAAGATTTTGTAAAAGAAAAAAAAGAGGATGATTGAAATGAAATCTGCTGGGTAAAATTGGAATTTCAATGTCGTTTTTTTAGGAACCACACATTTTTCTTCAAGGTGGTATCCTTTCACGTTTACCATGTAGAAGAGAGTCACATGAACCTTTGTACAATTAAGAATTTGGTTGATCTCATGTCAGGATCGATCACGGAAGCAAGAGCTGTCTTGACAAGCCAACAAGAGTGAATTTGTTGAGGATTAGAGGACATAGTAAGGACATTTGAAATGCACTGGGAATTTTAAATGCAGAAGTTAATTTCAGTTGGGAAGTAAATGGAATAATTCACTTTATAATCTGAAATGTACTGATGATTTCAGGGGTAAACTACTTGCAATGAGTTTTGTAAGTGGATGTTTTTGGTGAAGAGCGAAAACGTATCACCAGGAGAGATGGTCAGAACAAGTCAATATATTTATCAGCACTATGCTTTGCTTTGGCCACGGATCTTGCAAATTGGTTTGCATATCATTGCAGATGTCATGTATGTCCTGAAAGACATTGTTTATAGCAGAAAGTTGATTCTTTGATGTAATTGGCAGAGGAAGAAGAGGCTGTGGACCATACACTGTGAGAAAGGGAAATTTCCCAAAAGACTCAGAAACTGAATTGCTGTGAGTTAGGAAGTCAATCTGTCCAGTTATCTTGATGTTAATTAGAGAAAACCTAAATTTGTTGCTTCATAGACTGATTCTCCATTACTTTGGGAATTATAGGCAGAAGAGAAGTCTAAAGAAATTTTAGATTCATGCAGCGTGCCCTCCAGAAATTAGGACCTTTTAATTCAAGCAATAAAACTGTGAAACTGGAACATTTTTTTGAAGACTACTTAGTCCAGCTGTGGAAGAGATGCAAGATAATGGAACAAATCAAGAAATATTGGAAAATGTTTCACAACAACCCAGATAATAGTGAACTGTTGCACTTCAAGATGACCTGTTTCAAAGTCGATACAAATGTTAGCCCAAGGATCTTAGAAAGAGGATGAAGAAGCCTGAGAGCTGCCTTACATGAGGATTTAATCTGCACACCCTGGGGACAAGATGTCACAAATTATTTGATGTCTTGTTTCGATGTAGGCCACCAGTAGAAATAGGAAGAGTATTCCAGTTTATTAAACTCTTGGGCAGCCAGTAAGAAGATAAAAAAGGGCTAAGGTTAAGATATTTCTGCATACAGCTCTCGAGTCAAGGATACATACCTCAGGCTGCTTTCACACTTGCGTTGTTTTGCATCCGTCACAATCAGTTGTATGACTTATGCAATGGATGCGTTCCAGATAGTGGCACAACTGATGTGACTGATACTGCAAAAAAAGATTCGTTGTTTGTTTTCTTTACTGTTTTACCGGCGGCCACCTTTTCTGAACGATCAGCTGATCGGCCGGCGTCCGCCTTTTGTGAACGATCAGCCGGGCGACTGCGCAGCCACCAGGCGATCAGCTGACCGTTCACAAAAGGTGGCCACTGGCCGAACAGCTGATCATTCACAAAAAGCGGCCACCGGGCAATCAGCTGATTGTTCAAAAAAGGCGGCCATCGGCCGATCAGCTGATCGTTCAGAAAAGGTGGTTGTTGGTGATTCTTCAGAAAAGGTGGGCGCTGATCGTTCCGGCCGCTGGAACTGAATTTACAGTAGATCATGGTTTTTTACTGTGGGCATGCTCACAGTACAAAACCTATCCGCCGCTCACAAAAAACGCTACATTCAGCGTTGCTCCTGCCTGATGGTCAGTCAGTAAACGACTGATCTGTCACGCGGTGGATGCAACGCAGGACCATCAGTCACAATCCATCACTAATAGAAGTCTATGGGGAAAAAACGGATTCCTGCAAAATATTTTGCAGGATACTGTAATTCCTCAAGGTGACGGATTGTGACTGATGCAAAACAAAGCAAGTGTGAAAGCAGCCTTGTGGAAATTAGAAGGAGTAATAGAAGCAAGAATACTTTCTGGTTCAAGTACATTACAGAATATGTTTTAATAGGCATCACGTGGATCAAATAACTGAAAATGGTCATCAGCCCTGCATTTCTTTTCAAGCTGGAATAATAAGATGAGTGTAAAATTAAACCACAAGAAGAAGAGTGACTAACTTGACAGTGATTGAGCCTGTTGGCTGAATGAAGATAATTCAGGTTTTTATGTTTTGTATGGATGATCACTGGAAACTTAGCTCTATTAGAAGTCACTATTACTTCAGATCTAATTTTATGGATAATAGTTCTCTATCACCAATGGAATAATTTCGTTCCAGAGAATATCTTGTAGAAGAAACCTCAGGGAATATTTTTAGATTCAAAATAATCTTGTGATAGGAATACTCCTACACCAGTAGCAGAGATATCCATTTCAAGGAGAAACAGCCTATGAACAATAGGGTGGTGTAGAACCAGAACATTGGCTAACTTAAGATCTAGGTTGATTCCATTTTTAAATAGGAGAATCTGAGAATTAGCATCATTCCAAGTGAGGAAAATAAGAACATCTAACACTTGATATGTTCTGTTGATAATAGTTTTATCTAGAAGTCTTTGTAGTACTTTAAGACCAGCTGGTTGGGGCCAATCCAGAATAACAGAACGTTTCTCTGGGTCTATACCCAGACCTCTAGAAGAAAATATTTGAGAAATGTCAATTCATGATTCCTAAAGACAAATTTTAAAGCTTAGCATAAAAATTATTTTTTTGCAGTCTCTGTGAGCCCATGTCTTTGGACACGATTAGAATGTCATCATGATAGACAAAGTCATACTGGTACAGTACATCACAAAATATTTAACTACCAAAATGCTAGAACAATTTCATCTATAAACCCTTGTGGAACTGAAAAATTTGCAGCTAATAAAAAATGTACAATTTTACCACTAAAATTTTATAGGTGTGTTGTTGCATTATCTGAAAGACATATCTAGATATTCATAAGGACCAACACGACTGTTTAATGCAGTCTTCCATTTGTCATCCTTTTTAAAGTGAACCTGTCAGGTGCCCTATGCACTCAGAACAACGAGCAACTCTGGGTGCATATTGCTAATCCCTGCCTAACTATCTCTGTATCTAGTAGTATACAGTAGAAACTGTAAACCCCCGACGTGAGTGCTCAGCATGAAATACAAAAATGTGATCCCAGTCTTATACGGAAAGCGATCAAGAAATGTTATATACCCCAAAATTTTACCAAAAAAAAACCCTAGCGTATCCTGCACAAAACCAGCCCCCACTCAGATATGTCATTTGTCACTGTTAGAACAAAGACTCTGGAAAAGTGACATGGCTCCTACCCCTCAAATAAAATCCAGTGAAATAAGCGCTCTCAAATCCAAATGCTGCCCTCCTTCTGAGCCCTACTGTGCCTAAACCATAGTAAGCGGCCATATGTGTGGCATTATTGTAGTGGGGAGAGTCCAACTAACAATATACAGGTTGGGTGTCTCTACAAGCACAAATGTCCACAATGTATCGACACTAGGCTGGCATATATACAATTCCCCAGAAAAAGAAGGTATGGCTGTTACATAATAGTCATTGCAGCCGTAGATGAATTCATTGAGAGGTGAAGTTTGTACAATGGGGTCACTTTTGTTTTTTTCTGCTGTTCTGGCACTTTAAGGGCTCTGCAAATGTCGTCTGCAAACGTTTCTAGCAAAATCTGTGCTCCAAAAGCCAAATAGCACTCTTTTCTTCTCAGCCCTGCCGTGTGGCCAAATAGTCAAATAGTAGTTTCTGACAACACATCACCACATTCAAGAGAAATTGTGCAATTAATTGTGGGGTTCAATTTCATCTATGAACCCTTGTGTAACTGAAAAATGTGCAGCTAATAAAAAATTTACATTTTTCCCACTAAAAGTTTAGTGGTAAAAATGTTATAAAAATTTTATGAGGCACCTGTAGGTTAGAAATGCTCACCACACCAAATGATGATTTTTTTTTTATTGGGTTTAGTTTACCAAATGGGGTTGCATGTGGGTGTTTATTAAAAAACAAAATATTGTGCTTTTCATTGTGGGCCCAAAACAGTAGTTTTTTATCACATTTGGCTATCATCGTGATCGGGAGAAATTGCCTAATAAATTATGGAGTCCGTTTTCTTTTTTCTTCCATTGTGAAAATGAAAAGTTTGGGGCTAAAACAACATTTTAGTGAAAAACAAAACATCAGTTTCAGTTTCACATCCAAATTTCAAAAATTTCTGTGAAGCACTTATGGGTTCAAAATAGTCAAAACGCATCTGGATGAATTCCTTGATGGATCTAGTTTCCAAAATGGGGTTTATTATGGCTTTCTACCTCAGGGGCTTTGCAAATGAGACACGTTGTCTGTCGTTTATTCCAGACAAATTTACACTCCAAATACCAAATGTCGCGTCTTCCCTTCCGAGCCCTGCCATTTATGCAAACAGAACTTTTTAACTACATGTGGGGTATCATTGCACAATGAGAAGGAAGTTGGTAACAAAGTGTGAGGTCCACTTATTTGTATTAGCAAAAATGAAAATTTTGGGGCTAAAGCAATATTTTCATGAAAAATTGAAAATTTTCAATATGACAGCCTAATGTTATCAAGTTCTGTGTTACAAGTGAAAAGGTTTTGGTACCATGTTAGCCAGTTGAAAAATTATTGAATGTTCTCAGTGAGAGGAACAAAATTATAATCTTGTGATACCTTTTAATGGCTAACTAAAATAAAATAAAGTGATGTTACAAAGCAAGGTATCACAAGATTATAATTTTGTTCCTCTCACTGAGAACATACAAGTTCTGTGTAGTACGTGTGAGATTAAAATGCTTACTATACCCTGAATAAAATCATTGAGGGGTGTAGTTCCAAAAAGAGCAAGGGTTTTTGCTATTTAGGCACCATAAAGAACCTGTAAATACGATATAGTACCCAAAATCTATTTCAGTCAAATTTGTGTTCCAAAATTCAAATGTTGCTCATTCCCATCCAAGCCCGGCCATTTGTCCAAACAGAGATTTTTGATCACATGTGGGGTATTAGCACACTCAGAAGAAACTGGGTAACAAATTGTGGTGTCTATTTTCTCACACTATCCGTGAGAAAATTGAGGTTAAAGCAACATTTTAGAGGAAGAATTACAATTTTTTTTCATTCCACTTTGCATTAATTTCTGCCTAACACCTGAGGGGTTAAGCAAAATCCTGACAAAGTATTTAAGGGGTGTAATTGTTAAATGGTATCACTTTAAGGGAGTTTACAATTAAGAACCTTTCTAAGACCACTAAATCTGAATATGTCCGTAAAGAAACAGGTTTTGTAAATTTCTTATAAACATCCTAACAAAATAAAATGAAATCTGAAAAATGATGTTGATGTAAAGTAGAGATATGGGAAAGAAGGGAATTTTGTTTACTTACCGTAAATTCCTTTTCTTCTAGCTCCAATTGGGAGACCCAGACAATTGGGTGTATAGGCTATGCCTCCGGAGGCCGCACAAAGTATTACACTAAAAGTGTAAAGCCCCTCCCCTTCTGCCTATACACCCCCCGTGCTCCCACGGGCTCCTCAGTTTTGGTGCAAAAGCAAGAAGGAGGAAAAAATTATAAACTGGTTTAAAGTAAATTCAATCCGAAGGAATATCGGAGAACTGAAACTATTCAACATGAACAACATATGTACACAAAAAAAAAACAGGGGCGGGTGCTGGGTCTCCCAATTGGAGCTAGAAGAAAAGGAATTTACGGTAAGTAAACAAAATTCCCTTCTTCTTTGTCGCTCCATTGGGAGACCCAGACAATTGGGACGTCCAAAAGCAGTCCCTGGGTGGGTAAAATAATACCTCGTAATAGAGCCGTAAAACGGCCCCTTCCTACAGGTGGGCAACCGCCGCCTGAAGGACTCGTCTGCCTATGCTGGCATCCGCCGAAGCATAGGTATGCACCTGATAGTGTTTCGTGAAAGTGTGCAGGCTCGACCAGGTAGCCGCCTGACACACCTGCTGAGCCATAGCCTGGTGCCTCAAAGCCCAGGACGCACCCACGGCTCTGGTAGAATGGGCCTTCAGCCCTGAGGGAACCGGAAGCCCAGCAGAACGGTAAGCTTCGAGAATTGGTTCCTTGATCCACCGAGCCAGGCTTGATTTGGAAGCCTGTGACCCTTTACGCTGGCCAGCGACAAGGACAAAGAGTGCATCCGAGCGGCGCAGGGGCGCCGTACGAGAATTGTAGAGTCTGAGTGCTCTCACCAGCTCTAATCAAGTGCAAATCCTTTTCACATTGGTGAACTGGATGAGGACAAAAAGAGGGTAAGGAGATACCCTGATTGAGATGAAAGGGGGATACCACCTTAGGGAGAAATTCCGGAACCGGACGCAGAACCACCTTGTCCTGGTGAGACACCAGGAAAGGGGCTTTGCACGACAATGCTGCTAGCTCAGACACTCTCCGAAGTGAAGTGACTGCTACTAGGAAAACCACTTTCTGCGAAAGGCGTGAGAGAGAAATATCCCTCATAGGCTCGAATGGTGGTTTCTGAAGAACCATCAGCACCCTGTTCAGATCCCAGGGTTCTAACAGCCGTTTGTAAGGAGGAACGATGTGACAAACCCCCTGCAGGAACGTGCGTACCTGTGGAAGTCTGGCTAGGCGCTTCTGGAAAAACACAGAGAGCGCTGAGACTTGTCCCTTAAGGGAGCCGAGCGACAAACCCTTTTCCAGTCCAAATTGAAGGAGGGACAGAAAAGGGGGCAAGGCAAATGGCCAGGGAGAAAAAACCCTGAGCAGAGCACCACGACAGGAAAATTTTTCACGTCCTGTGGTAGATCTTGGCGGACGTTGGTTTCCTAGCCTGTCTCATAGTGGCAATGACGTCTTGAGATAACCCTGAAGACGCTAGGATCCAGGACTCAATGGCCACACAGTCAGGTTGAGGGCCGCAGAATTCAGATGGAAAAACGGCCCTTGAGACAGCAAGTCTGGTCGGTCTGGTAGTGCCCACGGTTGGCCGACCGTGAGATGCCACAGATCCGCGTACCACGACCTCCTCGGCCAGTCTGGAGCGACGAGGATGACGCGGCGGCAGTCGGCCCTGATCTTGCGTAACACTCTGAGCAACAGTGCCAACGGAGGGAACACGTAAGTGAGCTGAAACTGCGACCAGTCCTGAACTAAGGCGTCTGCCGCCATAGCTCTGGGATCTTGAGACCGTGCCATGAACGTCGGTACCTTGTTGTTGTGCCGGGACGCCATTAGGTCGACGTCCGGCATGCCCCAGCGGCAACATATCTCCTGAAACCCGTCCTGGTGAAGGGACTATTCCCCTGCGTCCAAGCCCTGGCGACTGAGAAAGTCTGCTCCCCAGTTTTCTACGCCTGGGATGTGAACTGCGGATATGGTGGAGGCTGTGGCTTCCACCCACAGTAGAATCCGCCGGACTTCCTGGAAGGCTTGCCGACTGCGTGTCCCGCCTTGGTGGTTGATGTATGCCACCGCTGTGGAGTTGTCCGACTGAATTCGGATCTGCTTGCCTTCTAGCCACTGCTGGAACGCTTTTAGGGCCAGATACACTGCCCTGATCTCCAGAACATTGATCTGAAGCGAGGACTCTTGCTGAGTCCACGTACCCTGAGCCCTGTGGTGGAGAAAAACTGCTCCCCACCCTGACAGACTCGCGTCCGTCGTGACCACCGCCCAGGATGGGGGTAGGAAGGAATTCCCCCTCGACAATGAAGTGGGAAGAAGCCACCACCGAAGGGAAGCGTTGGTTGCCTGAGAGAGGGAGACGTTCCTGTCGAGGGACGTCGGTTTCCTGTCCCATTTGCGTAGGATGTCCCATTGAAGAGGACGCAGGTGAAACTGCGCGAAAGGGACTGCCTCCATTGCTGCCACCATCTTCCCGAGGAAGTGCATGAGGCGCCTCAAGGGGAGTGACTGACCTTGAAGGAGAGATTGCACCCCCGTCTGTAGTGAACGCTGCTTGTTCAGCGGAAGCTTCACTATCGCTGAGAGGGTATGAAACTCCATGCCAAGATATGTCAGCGATTGGGCCGGTGTCAGATTTGACTTTGGAAAATTGATGATCCACCCGAAACTCTGGAGAGTCTCCAGAGTAGCGTTGAGGCTGTGCTGGCATGCCTCTTGGAAGCCTTGACTAGCGGATCGTCTAAGTAAGGGATCACCGAGTGACCCTGGCAGTGGAGGACCGCGACTACTGTAGCCATGACCTTGGTGAAAACCCGGGGGGCTGTCGCCAGGCCGAACGGCAGTGCCACGAACTGGAGGTGTTCGTCTCCTATGGCGAAGCGCAGGAAGCGCTGATGCTCTGGAGCAATCGGAACGTGAAGATAAGCATCTTTGATATCGCTCGATGCAAGGAAATCTCCTTGGGACATTGAGGCGATGACGGAGCGGAGGGATTCCATCTGGAACCGCCTGGTCTTTACGTGTTTGTTGAGCAGTTGTAGGTCCAGGACAGGACGGAAAGACCCGTCATTCTTTGGAACCACAAACAGGTTGGAGTAAAAACCGTGACCCTGTTGCTGAAGAGGAACAGGGATCACCACTCCTTCTGCCTTCAGAGTGCCCACCGCCTGCAGAAGAGCATCGGCTCTTTCGGGGGGCGGAGATGTTCTGAAGAATCGAGTCAGAGGACGAGAGCTGAACTCTATCCTGTAACCGTGAGACAGAATGTCTCTCACCCATCGGTCTTTTACCTGTGGCAGCCAGGTGTCGCAGAAGAGGGAGAGCCTGCCACCGACCGAGGATGCGGTGTGAGGCTGCCGTATGTCATGAGGAAGCCGCCTTGGTAGCGGCACCTCCGGCGGTTCCCGTAGCCACAAGGCCCTGCGTAATGCCACCGAATTGTCGGCTGCAACCGCCGTACGGCTCACAGAGTCCAGGATAGCATTAATAGCGTAGGACGCAAATGCCGACGTTTGAGAGGTTATGGAAGCCACTAGCGGCGCAGACGTACGTGTGAGTGCGTCAATTTGGGCTTGACCCGCTGAGATAGCTTGGAGTGCCCATACTGCTGCGAATGCTGGAGCGAAAGACGCGCCAATAGCCTCATAGATGGATTTGAACCAGAGCTCCATCTGTCTGGCAGTGGCATCCTTGAGTGAGGCCCCATCTTCAACTGCAACTATGGATCTAGCCGCCAGTTTGGAGATTGGAGGATCCACCTTGGGACACTGAGTCCAGCCCTTGACCACGTCAGGGGGGAAGGGATAACATGTATCCTTAAGGCGCTTGGAAAAAACGCTTATCTGGACAAACTCGGTGTTTCTGGACTGCCTCTCTGAAGTCGGAGTGATCCAGAAACATACTCGCTGTACGCTTGGGGAACCTGAAACGGAACTTCTCCTGCTGAGAAGGTGACTCCTCTGCTGGAGGAGCTGAGGGAGAAATATCCAGCATCATATTTATGGACGCAATAAGATCATTTACTATGGCGTCCCCATCAGGGGTATCAAGGTTGAGAGCGGCCTCAGGATCAGAATCCTGATCAGCTACCTCCGCTTCATCATACAGAGAGTCATCTCTCTGAGACCCTGAACAATGTGATGAGGTCGAGGGGATTTCCAAGCGAGCTCGCTTAGGCGGTCTGGGACTGCGGTCCGTGTCAGAGACCTCACCCTGGGATCTATGAGACACCCCGGGGGAACATTGTTGTTCCAACTGAGGGGAACTAGGGGGCAGTGATTCCACAGTGCCCATGGTTTGAGATACCGGTCTGGACTGCAAAGCTTCTAGTATTTTAGCCATAGTCTCAGAAAGTCTGTCAGTAAAAACTGCAAACTCCGTCCCTGTCACCTGGACAGTGTTAGCTGGTTGTTCCCCCTGGGCCCCCCTTAGCAGAGGCTCCGGCTGAGTAAGTGCCACAGGGGCCCACAATGAGGGTCAGTGGAACCTGCCGGTAGCGAGGTTGTACATGCGGCGCAGGCAGCATAGTAAGCCTGTGTTTTGGCACCCTTGTCCTTTGAGCAACACAACAGGGTATATAACCAGAAATCAACTGTGCACCATACAGTGTAAAGTATAGCCTGCAAACATATAAACTATAATCACACTTCTACACAAGTGGGGTCAGCACCTCAGGTGCTGCTTACCGCCCGCTTAAAGCGGTTGTGTTGCCACCAGAATCCCTGCCTGGGTCCCCCAGAGTTTGTCTCCCCTCTGCAGCGTCCTAGGAGCTGACAGGAATGGCTGCCGGCGTCCTGAGGAGAGGAGGGAGCCGTGGGCGTGACCCAGAAAGTGCGGGAGCTGGTGCCTCACTGTGCACGGTGAGGGGGGTGGGGTATGCAAAGCATGCTCCAGCCCTCAGTGCTGCCGTGCTGTACAGCGTCCCGCCCTTCCCCTGACTGGCAGGGCTGAGGGCGGGAAGAAACGGAGACTAGGCCCAAAAGCCGGGGACTCGAGTTATAAGCGCGGCCGCCGTATAAGCGCGGCCGGCGCAGAGTCCCCGGCGCACTAACAGTCCCAGCCGCGCCTCAGTAAAAACAATGGCAGCGGCGGTTAGCGCGGTAGTCCCCATACACAAACACACTCAGCGACGCTGCAGTGTATAATGGCACAAACGCGGTCAGCGCCGCGGTCCCCGGTGCACTAGCACACCCAGCAATGCTGGAGTGTTGCTGTGCGCGATCCCCACGGGGACACAGAGTACCTTAAAGTAGCAGGGCCATGTCCCTGAACGATACCCGGCTCCTATCCAGCAGGCTCCTTAGGAGTTGTGGATGAAGCACGGTCTCAGTGCCTGGAGACCGATGGGATCCCACTTCACCCAGAGCCCCAAGGGGGATGGGGAAGGAAAACAGCATGTGGGCTCCAGCCTCCGTACCCGCAATGGATACCTCAACCTTAACAACACCGCCGACAAGAGTGGGGTGAGAAGGGAGCATGCTGGGGGCCCTATATGGGCCCACTTTTCTTCCATCCGACATAGTCAGCAGCTGCTGCTGAGTAATCTGTGGAGCTGTGCGTGCATGTCTGCCTCCTTCGCACAAAGCATAAAAACTGAGGAGCCCGTGGGAGCACGGGGGGTGTATAGGCAGAAGGGGAGGGGCTTTACACTTTTAGTGTAATACTTTGTGCGGCCTCTGGAGGCATAGCCTATACACCCAATTGTCTGGGTCTCCCAATGGAGCGACAAAGAAATTTTATTTATAGATCATTTTGCACAGCATGGCAAACTGGTTTAAGGATATAAAAATTAAAATTTTGAAAATCGCAATTTTTTTCAAACATTTTGCCACAATTCTGATATTTTCAAAAATAAATGCACTAAAAACATTTTCAGAATCACTGGAATTTGATAAAGCGTTCCAGGGTTATTACCACATAAAGTGACACTAGTCAGATTTAAAAAAATTGTCTTGATTATAAATGTCAAAATTGGCACTGTCACTAGGGAGTTAATCTATTAAGTCCTTCACCTTGAACCCTGTTTTTCCTTTCCTGACCATGCCAACTTTTACAATTCTGACCAATATCACTTTATGAATCTGGATGCGAGAAAAGCTGACCAACTGCTCTCCCTCATTGTCTAACATTGGTCAGAGTGCAATGCGAGATGCGAGACCCTATGTTGTAAAAATTGGAAAGGTTCAACATATGCCAGTGATTCTTAATCTGTTTTTTTTGGTAACACAATGTACTTCATGTTAATGGTAAATTTTGGTCTAAATAATTTGCATTTATTTATGAAAATATCTAAAATTTAGCAAATAATTGAAAATATCGCAATTTTTAAATTTTGACTTTTTATGCTCTTAAACCATATAGCTGTATCATGCAAAATCATTAATAAATAACATTTTCTACATGTCTACTTTACATCAGCATCTTTTTTGAAACATATTTTTTTTGTTCGGAAATTAGAATGGTTAAAAGTTTCAGACATTTTTCCAACAAAATTTACAAAACCATTTTTTAGGGACGACATCACATTTCAAGGAACTTTGAGGGTCCTATATGACTAAAAATACACAAAAGGGACACCATTTTAAGTGGTTTATTAACCCTTTAAGTGCTTCAAAAGAAGTAAAGCCATGTGGAAGGAAAAAATTGAAAATGTTAATTTTTGCCAAAAAAAGTCGCCTTACCCCAAATTGGGCCATACAATTTTCCATAATTATAGGAAAAGACATAGACCGCACATCCAAAATTCATAAGTTGATAAGCCAACCATCCCGCAGCGACAGTGCACCCAAAGGGAAAGTGACCTGGTGCTTCTCAACACCCATGCCGCAAAGCTGAGTCTCTAAGACTTCAGGCCATGCCACTCCACAGACACAAAATCACCACAACAATGGCTGCCATAAAACACAAACACCATGTGAAAGGAGCTGGACAACTCAACTTCCACAGCAACAAAAAAAGGCAGAACCCCTGCAGTCTCCTGCTAATTAAAAATGCCTGTGCAAAATGGGAGGAATGCTGGTCCAAGTAAATAAAAAAAGAGGGACAGATTGTGCAATATATCATAGCTATACCTAATGAGATCTCCTCTTGCTGGTGCTGGCGCCAGGTCCCGACGCACATTTCAGCTGGTGACCTTCATCAGGCCAAAAGCCAAAACGCGTGTCAGGACCTGGTGCCAGCAGCAGCAGGAGGAGATGCCATTAGGTATAATATTTACAGGGTAGTGCAAAAGTAGGTGGACAGAAAATAATAACATTTATTTTGATTTATATATAAAATTATATTTACTAACACAAGCATAACATTGACAATTAAATTTTATACTGAACAATAATACAAAAGCCCTTAAATTATATGAACACAGGTGCTCAAACTGTTTTCCATTACAATTTGCACAGCTATGAAGGCTTCCTCTTACGCTTTGACAAACATTTTTGCACAAGTCTCTTTGGGTATTAATTTCTTGAAATGCATCTTTCAGATCACTGACACTTTTTTGGTTTTCGACTATAAACTTTGTCCTTGAATACTCCCCAAAAGAAAAAATCCATTAGGGTCAAGTCTGGTGAACGTGCCGGCCAATCAAGTGGGCCTCTTCGGCCAATCCATTTATTAGGAAATGTTTCATCAAGATGCTAGCAGACTACTCTTGAATAATGGGGAGGGGCCCCATCTTGTTCAAAATAAAGGTCATTTGAATTAGACTGTTGCTGTAACTGGGGAACAACTTGATTCATTAGAATTTCGAGATACTTATCTCCTGTGACTGTTCCATCAAAAAATATTGGTCTTAAAACACCAAAACTGGAAATACCACTCCAAACATTGACAACCGGCTCATTTTAGTTGTTGCTTTAATGTTAAATGCATGTTCTCATTATACCAGTAAATACAATTATGTCTGTTAATATGGCCAGATAATTTGAAAGAAGCTTCATCAGTAAACATAATGTTATCTAAAATTACTGGATTTTCTTCAAATTCGTTAAGCATAATCTCACTAAATTGCAGCCGCCTGTCTGGATCATTCTCCAATAAAACATGAATTAGACATGGATGATAAGCTTTCTACCCAATAGAGTTCAGGATTCGCATGATAGAAGCTCATAAAATTCCCAATTCTAAAAAGACTCTTCTGGTGGACTTTTTTGGACTCTGAACAAATGTTTCAGCAACAAGTTGTTTATTATTTTCTGTACAGGCTGTTTTGGGTCAACCAGTTTTTAGAGCATTAAGGATTGAGCCAGTGACATTGAATTTGTCATGAATGTGGTAAATGGTTTGTCTCTTTGGGGCTTGAGTACCAAATGTTTCAACCCAATTTGCTCTAACGGTTTAAGCATTTTGAGATTTCCAATACTCTTTTAAAATCCATTTTTTTTTATCTGTATTTAAATTATTTGCCATTATGAGTTATCTGAATTATTTGAAAAGAAAACAGATTTGGGGGAGATTTATCTGTGAAAACTGGATCTGTGAAACTGACTAAGTTGCCCTTAGCAACCAATCAGATTCCACCTTTCATTTTCCAAAGAGTCTATGAAGAATGAAGAGTGGAATCTGATCGGTTGCTAAGGGCAACTGAGTCAGTTTCACTTTACACCATGTTTTATAAATCTCCCCCTTCATAACCCTATTACACATACAGTTATGTCCAGAAATATTTGGACAGTGACAACTTTTTGTCATTGGGTGGTGAAGAAAAAATAATTACATTTTTACCACAAAGATTTTATTTCAGCCCGATTTTACAGTTTAACACTTGAAATGTGTAAAAATTGTAGTAAAATTTGTACAGAAGTTTTGTTGCATGTGGCAATACCTGACATGTGGCTATATAATATTGCTTAGTCACACGTCAAGACTCAGGAAGGAAAGAACGCTATTCAACTCTTGGAGGACAGATTTTCCTAGAATAGTTTGCTTACTCCATGTACAGATCCCCTAGATGCCAGAAGAGCAGAATCCCCCTCAAATGACCCCATTTTGGAAATTATGCCCCTCTGGGAATTTAACTACAGGTGTAGTGATGATTTTTACTCCATGGGTGTATTCCAGAAACAAGCAGCAATGGATGTTGCTAAAGCGCGATTTACACACAACAATATTGCAAGCGATAGCGCTAGCGAACGTACCCACGTACTTCGGTTGTGTGTCACAGGCAAATCGCTGCCCGTGGCGCCCAACATCGCTTACACCCATCACACAAACTTACCTGCCTTGCAACGTCGCTGTTGCCGGCGAACCGCCTCCTTTCTAAGGGGGCGGTTCGTGCAGCGTCACAGCGGCGTCACTAAGCGGCCGCCTAATAGAAGCAGAGGGGCGGAAATGAGTGGTACCAATATCCCGCCCACCTGCTTCCTTCCTCATTGCGGGCGGCCGCAGGTAAGGTGATGTTCCTCGTTCCTGCGGTGTCACACATAGCGATGTGTGCTGCTGCAGGAACGACGAACAACTTGCATCCTGCAACAGCAACGATAATCGGGAAAGGAACGACACGTCAACGATCAACGATTAGGTAAGTAATTTTGTTCGTGCGTTTCACACGCAATGACGTCGCTAACGAGGCCAAATGTGCGTCACAAATTCCGTGACCCCAACGACATCTCGTTAGCGATGTTGTTGCGTGTAAAGCGGCCTTAAGTGAAAATGGCAAATTGTAATGCCTATAGATTATAGTGTCATTTCATTATACCCAGGTCGTGCTTCTGGAGACACGCACCACATAAATTAAGTGGTCTTCATAACTACAGTAATGCCAAACATGTGGATGCAAAATCTGGTTTAGGTACTCTGGGGCTCAGAAGGGAGAACAGCATTTGGATTTTGAAGCACAGACTGTGCTGGATTTCTTTTGGGGGGCGTTGAGCCATTTAGCTTTTCCAGAGACTTTGTGTCCTCTGGTGACATGGAAAACCCCTATATTTCCATTAACAAATAATGGACCTGAGTGGGGACTTGTTTTTTTTTGTGGAATGAGTTTAAACTTTTATTGGGAACATTTTACATAAAATTTTGGATCACATTTATCCTGTGCTCTATGCTGAGCACTTATATTGGGATTTCCATCTACCGTGTTTTTCCAAAAATAAGACTTCCCCCAAAAAATAAGCCCTAGTAGGGCAAGGCTTAAATATAAGCCCTCCCACGAAAATAAGCCCTAGTCGCGGATCAATAATGCAGTGTCCGTGCAGCTAAAACGGTTACAGATACTGCAGGACACTTCATTATAGACAGCGGCACCCGGCAATTACACTCACCCGACACTGAGCGGCAAGACCTGTAGCTATCGCACACCCACACACATCAGCTCTCACACACACAAACACACAATCAGATCTCACACACAAACATTGGATCGCACACATAATCAGATCGCACACACACAAACATCGGATCACACGCAAACATCAAATCACACACACAAACATCGGATTGCACACACATCGGATCGCATTACACCCACCTCATCCAGCGACACCGATCTCTTCTCACCTGCACAATCCTGAGCGGCTGAGCAGTGGAGCGCAACGAACAGGACCTGCGGTGGGACATGTGACGTGTTCTCATTCCCTGCGGCCGTAAGTGCTGGATGTGATGTGTGCGCGCGCGATCGGCTGTGTGTGTGTGTGATCTGCTGTGTGTGTCTGCGATCGGCTGTGTTTTCTGCGATCGGCTGTGTGAGTCTGCGTTCAGCTGTGTGTATCTGTGATCGGCTGTGTGTGCCTGCAATCTACTGTGTGTGTGATCTGCTGTGTGTGTGTGATCTGCTGTGTGTGTGTGTGATCTGCTGTGTGTGTTTGCAATCTGCTGTGTGTGTGATCTGCTGTGTGTATGTGATCTGCTGTGTGTGTGTGTGTGTGGTGTGTGTGTGATCTACTGTTTGTGTGTGATCTGCGTGTGTGTGTGATCTGTGTGTGTGATCCGCGTTTGTGTGTGATCTGTGTGTGTGATCTGCTGTGTGTGTGTGATCTGCTGTGTGTGTGAGTGATCTGCTGTGTGTGATCTGCTGTGTGTGTGTGTGATCTGCTGTGTGTGTCAGCTAACAGCAGGGTAGGACGGCGTGCAGCACCGACCGGAGATAACAGGGAGGACCTGAGAGCCACGCAGAAGTCCTGGTCTGGTGAGTATGAGTCTCCTGGGAAGTGGGGTTCTGCTTTTTTGAGGGGTAAGCTTACCCACAGCCGTGTTTCTCCAAGAATAAGACCTCCTCCAAAAATAAGCCGTAGTGCTTTTTTGGGGAGCAAAAAAAAATATAAGACAGTGTCTTATTTTTGGAAAAACACGGTAGATCTCCAAATGATGTGATTCAGATGAAACCCATTCACTGTAATGAGGCAGCAGAGTTCATCTGGACCCTGTTCAGTGTTGTCCTTCATTTCAGAAGTGCACAAAACTGTGGTTGACCGTGCTTTTATGCATGCTTCAAAAGATGGACACCACCAATAATTCCATCTGCCTCATTATGAGGAATCTTCCATTGGCGGTTCTGTTTGAATCATGTGTTTCAAAGATTGCCATGTAAGTGCTCAGCGTACAGCACAGAATAAATGTGAGCTGAACTTAACTGTGATCTTTGGGAGGAAGAATGAACAAATCAACAGCAGTTCAAGAATTGCTTTTACTTATTTTTTACTCTGTTCACCATGCAGTATAGTATATATCAGGGGTGGGGAACCTCCGGCCCGTGGGCCGTATACGGCCCGCCATGCTCTTTTATTCGGCCCCCGGGCAGATTACCGGGGGCGGCAGTGCTCGAGCGCCACCGCCATCTTGTGGGCCGCCGGCCCTTTAAATCCGCACATGTACTGCTGTGCTTACCAATGCATTCTCCCACTGGCCAGTGCCAGCGAGAGAGGACTTACTTTGTGGGTGGGTTCAGTGCTCTGCGTTGCCCGCCCTCTGAGCTACGTTCCCGCTTCCCGGCTCTCGGAGCTGCGTGCCACGCCCTGGCCCTCTAAGCTGCAATCCCGCCCCCCGGCCCTCTGAGCTGCGTTCCCGCTCCCCAGCCCTCTGAGCTGCGTTCCCGCCCCTGGCTCTCGGAGCTACGTGCCGCCCCCTGGCACTCTGAGCTGCGTTCCCGCCCCCCGGCTCTTGGAGCTGCGTTACCACCCCCCGGCCCTCTGAGCAGAGTTTCCGCTCCCCGGCCCTCTGAGCTGCGTTCCCACCCCTGGCTCTTGGAGCTGTGTGCCGCCCCCCGGCCCTCTGAGCTGTGTTCCCGCCCCCCGGGCCTCGGAGTTGCGTGCCCGCCCCCGACCATCAGAGCTGCGTTCCCGCACCCGGCCATCGGAGCTGCGTGTTCGGTGCCTGCTCTCCGGTGCCTGCTCTCTGGTGCTGTGAGTCCAGCGCTGCTGGGTGTCCAGCGCCAGCCCTCTGCTGCTGTGTGCCCTCTCAAGTGCTTTGTGGCCCCCCTCCCCTCAGTCCTGTGTGTGCCCCAATGCTGTGTATCACCCCAGGTTTGTGTGTCCCTCCCCCCCACTGATGTCAGGGCTCCACAAGTGATATCTGTGCCCCCCCCAGTGGTGCCTGCGACCCAGCCTCTCTTGTGTGGTGCCTGCGCCCCAGCCCCTCTTGTGTGGTGCCTGCGCCCCAGCCCCTCTTGTGTGGTGCCTGCACCCCAGCCCGTCTCTTGTGTGGCTTCTGCGCCCCAGCCCCTTTTGTGATGTGCATGTCCTCAGCGTCTTCTGTGACTTATACACCACAGGAGGGGCGGGGGGCATATACATCACAGGAGGGGCTGGAGGCACATACATCACAGGAGGGGCTCGGCGCACATACATCACAGGAGGGGCTGGGGGCATATACATCACAAGTGGGGCTGGGGGCATATACATCACAAGAGGGGCTGGGGCATATACATTACAAGAGGGGCTGGGGCACATACATCACAAGAGGAGCTGGGGGCACATACATCACAGGAAGGCTGGAGGCATATACATCACAGGAGGAACTGGGGGCATATATATCACAGGAGGGGCTGGGGGCATATACATGTCCCCAGCCCCTTGTGTGATGTAGTATGTCCCCCCAGGTTCTCCTGTGATGTATATACAGCGTTTGTTATGTGATGTATATGATTTACCAATCTTATCACAAAGAATTGACTGTGCTCCAGACCCAGACAAAAATGAAAAAGCAGCTGTGAGAAGCAACATGATTAGTATCACCAAACATCACAGCCGCACCAAAGAGAAGCCGCTCCGGCCTCCACAGTAGGGGTAAGTTAATTAATTGTTTTACCAAATATAGCAGGGTCATTTTCACATTGATAATTTTGTGCGGCCCCCGAAGGTTAGTAGAAATTTCCAAATGGTCCCTGGCTGAAAAAAAGTTCCCCACCCCTGGTATATATGATTAGACGGCTTTATTCTTTGGGTCAGTGTGATTACAGAAATACCATATTTATATAGTTTTATTTATGATTGGCTACCACACAATAAAAAGTTCTCTGTTGTCATATTTTGAAAGCTATAATTTTTCTATATTTCTGCTGACAGAATCATGTGAGGACTTATTTTTTGTGGGATGAGTTGAAATTTTTATTGATACCATTTTGAGGCACATCACATTTTTTGATCGCTTCCTATTCTAATTTTTGGGAGGCAGAATGACATAAAACTGCAATTCAGGAATTGTCTTTTGGTTTTTTTTTGCCTTTCAATGTGTGGTAAAATAAGTAAGACGGCTTTATTCTGTGGGTCAGTATGATTATAGACATACCATATTTACGTAACTATTTTATGTTTTCCCACTTTTACACAATAAAAACTATTTTATAGAAAAAAAATTGTTATTGCATGGCATAATTCTGAGTGCTATACCTCTTTTATTTCTCTGCTGATGGAGCTGTATGGCAGCTTGATATTTTGCGGGACAAGATTACATCTTTATTTATAATTTTCATTTACATTTGACTTTTTGATTGCATTTTATTCCACTTTTTTGAGGGTCGGTATGATAAAAAGCATGTTTTTTGACACGCTTTAATTTTTTTTTTAACAGTGTTCACTAAAGGGTTTAACAAGTGTGACAATTTTATAGATTGGGTCAGTTTTGATATGGCGATACCAAATATGTGTGTTTGATTTGACATAAATGTATGTATTTATTGGTCTAGTATTTCTCTTATTTTATCTTCAGTTTGTGATTTTTATTTCATATTTTTACCATTTTCTTTAGGTTCTATGGAAAAAGTAAATATACTGTAGATAAATCCTGAAACCCATCCCAAATATGGCATTTGTTTCAAATTGCTAAGGCTAACTAAAATAAGCTATTGTGTATTCACTTTCCAAACATTAAACCTGTTGCAACTCCCCAAAAAGGATACATTTTGGACTGGATTTTTTCTGTTTTTAATTTTAAGTCCTCCAAATATTCAGTCATTTCTTTTCGGGGCAATTGGTGGCTTTGAAATACTTTGGAATCATAACAAATCAATTTAGTACAAATAGAATTTTTTGTTCAAACCTGAAACCAATTTTAGCAAATGTCTACAGGAGAACCTCATTGTTTTGTCCCCATTTTTATGCCTCTTGAACATTTGCACTTTTCCAGAATAAAAACATTAAAGGGGTACTCCCATCTCCAACATCCTACGCCAATATGCGGTAGGCATAATAATAATAGCAAATACCTCTAATTAGAAATGTAGTATAATTGTTCTGATTAACCTTTTCTCTTACCTCATGTGTAGGCAATTGCAGTTTAGGTATCTATGGTTACATGCAACTACAGTTGAAACCGGAAGTTTACATACACTATCTAAAAAGACACATTTGCATGTTTTTCTCACTATCTAACATGAAATCAAAATAAACCTTTCCCATTTTAGGTCAATTAACATTACCAAAAATGTTATATTTTCCAAATGCCAGAAAAATGAGAGAGGGAGACTGTTTTAAGGCATTTTTATTACTTTCTGCAAAGTCAAAAGTTTACATGCATTTCATTAGTATTTGGTACCATTGCTTTAAACTGTATGACTTAAGTCAAATTTTTGGATATTCTTCCACAGGCTTCTCATAATAGTTGGAAGGAATTTGGGCCCATTCCTCCTGACAGAACTTGTGTAACTGAGCCATGTTTGTAGGTCGTCTTGCTCGCACCGACCTTTTCAGCTTTGCCCATAAATTTTCACTAGGCTTGAGACCAGGGTTTTATGATGGCCACTCCAAAACATTGACTTTGTTATCCTTAAGCCATTTTAAAACCAGTTTGGCAGTATGCTTTGGGTCATTGTCTATATGGAAGACCCTTTTCTGCCCAAGCTTTAAGTTCCTGGCTGATGTCTTGTGATGTTGCTTCAGTATTGCCACATAATCTTCTTTCCTCATGATGCCATCTATTTTGTGAAGCGCACCAGTCCCTCCTGCAGCAAAACAACTCCACAACATGATGCTTCCACCCCGTATTTCACAATTGGGATGGTCTTCTTAGGCTTCAAAGATTCTCCCTTTTTCCTCCAAATGCACAATTCTATTTTAGTTTTGTCCCACCACAGGACATAATTAAAATTAAGGTCTTTGTTCCTGTGTGCATTGCAAACATTAATCTGGCTTTTTATGTTTCTTTTGGAGTAATGGCTTTTTCCTGGTAGAGTGGCCTTTCAGCCCATGTTGATACAGTACTCAATTCACTGTGGATAATGACACAATATTACAAACTTCTGCCAGCATCTTGTCAAGGTCTTTTGCTTTTGTTCTTGGGTTGATCTGCACATGTCTGACTAAAGCATGTTCATCTCTGGTACACAGAACCTGTCTTCTTCCTGAACGGTATGATGGTTGGACATTCCCATCTTGTTTGTACTTGCGTATAATGGTTGTACAGATGAACGAGACACCTTCAGGTATCTGGAAATTGCACTCTAAAATGAACCAGACTTGTGCAAGTCCACAATTCTCTTCTTGAAATTCTGGCTGATTTCTTTTGACTTTCCCATTATGCTACACAAAGAAGCAGTGTGTTTCATGTGTGCATTAAAATACATCCACAGGTGTGTCTTTAATTAAATCAGATGTTGTCAATAAACCTGTCCGAAGCATCCAAAGACATGACATCATCATATGGGCAGTACCATATTGTTTAAAGGCTTAGCACTCTTAAGGCCACTTTACATGCAGCGACATCGCTAGCGATGTAGCTGGCGATCGTACCCGCCCCCGTCGGTTGTGCGTCACGGGCAAATCGCTGCCCTTGGCGCACAACATCGTTAGTCCCCGTCACACTATACTTACCTGCCTAGCGACGTTGCTGTGGCAGGCGAACCGCCTCTTCTCTAAGGGGGAGGTTCGTTCATCGTCACAGCGGCGTCACTAAGCAGCCGATCAATAGAAGCGGAGGGGCAGAGATGAGCGGCCGAAATATCCCGCCCACATCCTTCCTTCCTCATTGCCGGCGGCCACAGGTACGATGTTGTACCTCGTTCCTGCGGTGTCACACATAGCGATGTGTGCTGCCGCAGGAACAACAAACAACCTGCGTACTGCAGCAGCAACGATATTTGAGATTAGAACAACGTGTCAATGATCAACGATATGGTGAGTATTTTTGAACGTTTGCAGTCGTTCGTACGTTTCACACGCAACAATGTCGCTAATGAGGCTGGATGTGCGTCACGAATTCCGTGACCCCAACGACATCTCGTTAGCGATGTTGTTGCGTGAAAAGCAGCCTTTAGTGTATGTAAACTTTTGTCTTTGCAGAAAGTAATAAAAATGCCTTAAAACCTTCTCTCTCTCTCATTCTGGCATTCGACAAATATAAATAGTTTTGATTCCTAATTGACCTAAAATGGGAATAGTTTATTCTGATTTCATGTCAGATAGTGAGAAAAACGCATATGTGTCTATTTATACAATATATGTAAACTTCTGGTTTCAACTATATATATATATATATATATATATATATATATAAATTAGTGTGGTGCCCCAGCCTTCTGGTTGCCACAGTAGTTTTGTCCCACAAAGGTGAATACTAAGCCTGGAAGCAAGAGGGGGAGTCCCTTGGCCAGTAGTACCTACAAAGCTACAAACAATACAGTTCCTACTCGGGTCAGCAGGGGGAGAGCTAACCTAGTAGTCTGGGAGCTCTGATCTGGGGGAGGAGTTAGTGAGGTGGTGAGGAGAATCAGTTGGAACCAGTCAGTTCTAGTCAGGGAGAGTTTTTCAGTCAGAGTGAGAAAATGAGAAAAGTGACAGTTGAAAGCAGACCGTTGAAGAAAGAGCTTGAGTGAGGAGCTGGAGTAGTGCGGACATGCGAGCTGGGGTCTGGGGCTAAGAAAGCCGAGCCCAGAAAAGCAAGGTATGCAGAGGCACAGGAGGAAGATTCTGGGGAGAGTGGAGCTAAACCGGCTCACCTAAGAAGAAAACGCCAAAACCCGGACATCGGAGTCCATGGTTGCCAGGGTGTTTGAGGCCCGGTAACCGAATCCGAAGGGCAGGACCACTGCAGTCTGCTGGCCCCAAAACAACCCGAAGGTACAGCCGCACATCAGGGACTCTGGGTCGTTGCCAGCAGAGCGACACCAGTGAAGGCCCGCACAGCCTACCATACAGGTAATGGGTAGTACCACAAGTCTCAGCAGAGAGGGTCTCCATTGGACTAACGCAGCAGGGTCCTGTAGAAGAGAAGAAGGGCGTAGGGAGAAGCCCTCAATACTCACGTGGCCAGGGAGATACCCCCCGACTGCTTCCAGGTCAACCGGATCGCTACCACCATCTATACCGGTCTCCCAGGAGTTCACCAGTTGTTGCAGAGTAAAAGGAAGGAGGTAAAGAAACTGCTGTGTTGGTCCGTTATTATCCGTATCCCGACCTTGTACCCTGAAGTTCACCGGGTTCCCAAAATAGACTGTGCAACCGTGCCTCGGGGTCTCGCTCCACCTGTGGGGAGCAAGATCACCTCAGCTGCGCCATCACCAACTGCCCCGGGGAACCTACAGCGCAGCGGCGGCCCACATAGCCGCAAAAACCACGGGTGGCGTCACAAATGTTACTTAATATTACCTATAATTCCCATCATCATCATCTCCTCTTTATTATTGAGACACTGCCAGGGTCACGGAGCCGGACCCACGCAACCACTGAAATCCCCGGACTAGGGGCGGGTGTGTCATATATATATATATATATATATATATATATACTTATTTATTTATTTGTTTTTTATTATTTCAATACATTTTCTAACTTACACTCGCTATACAGTTCAAAAAAAGAAAATTACTGTGTCCTTCTTAAAGAGTTAGTAAAACAAAATAATTTTCTATGCTTAAATTTGCAATAGCTGGTGATTTTGGTGTAAAAATTTACGATGTTATCAAAATTTCATTTTCATTTCAGTGCCACTGTAATATTGTAATAATAAATGTCACAGGAAATAATTATTTCATTAGCTTAAATTAGTAGGACTGGATGCACAGGTAACTTGCAAAAAATAGTGTTGTATTGTACTTGAGGATGCAACCACTAGATGGCACTTCTGGTACTTACAAGTATTCACAGCAATCGTACAGCAAGGCTGTTGTTTCTAAGAATTGTGATACAGAAAATGAGGGTTTATCTTTTTTCGGCAGCTATAAAATAACCTATAAACTAATGAACACACCCTTTTTAAAAACTAAAAAAATGTTAAAATTCTTTTACATACACGATGAATTAATAGTAATATCTGTTAAAGGGATATTCCCATCTTGGTCCACCTGCCATACATTTACAGCAGAGGCACCCTACACTTACCACAGGCTGACATTTACTGCAGAGTGATGATGGGTCACCATGTGTAATAACAAAGCGATTGATTCAAGATGGCTGCTGTCCCTGAAAGCTAGTCGTCTTTTCTCAGTCTCCAAGAAGCTATGTTTGCTGTTGAATTCTGTTAGCAATTTTTAACAATGTCCAGTCACAGTGAAATGGTAGTGACTGGTGGAGTTTACGATAGTACCAATTACTGCCAGATGCCAATTGGATACATAGTGGCCCAACCTAAGGGGTACTTTACACGCTGCGACATCGCTAGCAATTGCTAGCGATGTCGCACGGCCGATATGTGGTGATTACTGCCGTAGTGAACATAATCGCTACAGCAGCTTCACATGCATATACCTGGTCGGCGACATCGCTGTGACCGCCGAACAATCCCTCCTTCAAGGGGGAGGTGCGTTCGGCGTCACAGCGACGTCACCGCGACGTCACTAAGCGACCGGCCAATAGAAGCGGAGGGGCGTAGATGAGCAGGAGATAACATCTCCTTCCTTCCGCATTCCTGGTGGATGCAGGTAAGGAGATGTTTGTCGTTCCTGCGGCTTCACACACAGCGATGTGTGATGCCGTAGGAGTGACAAACAACATCGTATCTCCTGATGTAGCGACATTATGGAAATGAACGACGTTACATAGATCAGTGATTTTTTACGCTTCTGTTCTCGTTCATCGTCGCACTTAGGATTTACACGTTGCGATGTCGCTACCGGCGCCGGATGTGCGTCACTAACGACGTGACCCCGACGATATATCGGTAGCGATGTCGCAACGTGTAAAGTACCCCCAAGTGGGCATTGTGATTGGCCGCTTTCTACTGACTGATTAATAACAGTTGAAGTGGCCATTTAAAAATAACAGATCCTACCCTGCATGCTGTGTGCCAGCCGTCTAATCTCCCTGGGTGCTGCACACGCCTAACACCTCATTCACACGTCAGTATTTTTACACTTTTGTATGCCAAGCCCAGGAGACAAAAATTATAATTGAAAGATCGACATGACATACATTTGGAGAGATTTCTGGTTTTGGCATATAAAGTGTATACAGGTTGGGAAAAAAGAGCTGTTTTGGTTTTTCCATGTAATCCTAATGCTTTTGTGTGCACTGAATCCGAAAATGACCTTCGTTTTGTCATAGGACATCATGTTTTCTGAAGATTTAGGTAACTGTTAAATTAGGCAATACCTCAAAACAAATTGAAATTGACTTATGAAATTATTTTTTTAATTATACATTTTTCATGAAAATCATGGAATGAGCTTACACACTAAAATTGATTTTTCTTCCCTGTGAGGCTCCTTTTGGTATATTTATGCTTGTGAGTAGCATCTGAAATGTCTCTCTGAAGCGTCCAGCATTAGCTTGCCATCATTGTAATGCCCCATCTTCCCTGGTATCTTCTTTCCTTTTTTAATATCCTGGTGGAATCATTCACTTTGCTCTTCACTCACAGCTTCCAAATTTTCAGGAAAGTTTTCAAGGTGGGAATGGAGGAAATGCACTTGCAACCTAAAGCTTGAAATGCTTAAACATTTCTCTATGACCTCTTTTAATGCAATCCACTGTTATTTTTGAGGATCTGTCATTGTATTGATAAACTCTTGATCAGCTATAAGCCTTCTAATGTCTGGTCCAACGAGCACACCTTCCTTCCATTTTGCCTCCGAGAGGCCTGGAAACTTGGTGACCAAATATTTGAAGCATTTTCAATCTCTTGGAAGTGATTTTACAAATTACTTCATCAATCCCAATTTTATGTGGAGAGGTGGTAGAAGAACTTTATGGGGAGGTACCAATGTTTCTTGGAGGACTCATTTTCACCAACTGTGAGCACCCTCGGCTGTCAACTGTTCTTGGTCCAGTCATTATGTTGGCCTCGGATGTCCCATAGATACAGAAATCAAGGGTATTTGGTAGACCCAGTTTGTTGGCTGAGCAACACTCACAAGACTTTCAAATCCTCACACCGTGGTCTTCATATTTAATTTTACAAAGAACCAATTCCAAGTTCTCTTACGATTCCTTATGGTGTAAGGAATGACCTACCGGGATGGAAGCATAAAAACCTCCATTGTGGAGTAAAACGGCTTTGAGACTTCTTTTTGAAGCATCTATAACAAGATGCCATTGCGCTGCATCATATTGGATTTTGAATAGACCCATCAAACATTCGACATCTATGCAATAAACCCCAACTTGTCTTCCTTGACAAAGTAAGGAACAAACTCCTTTTCATAATGTCTGAACCATGAAAAAGACACTCCTGGCAACAAGAAATTCCTGCTTTTGAGCCTTGATCCGAATAACTCAGTGGCATTTTTGGGAAGTTTCAAGTCTCTTACCAAATCATTCATCTCCTCCTGGGAAAACAATTTTGGTTGTATCAATTTTGGTTGTATCATGTTCAAAGTAAGAACTTCATCGGATTCAGGTATACCTCCACCTTCAGCAGAGCTAGTTATCTCTTCCAGGGTAGCGGAGGCCTTGGGTACTGGTATATCTGTACCATAGGGGATGAGTTGAATTGCTAAGTGAAGATTGAAGCTTGAAATGCAATGCTTCCATTTTGAATTATACCCTTTCATATTGCATGAACAAAAGTAACAATCGTCATTATAGTTCTCTTGCTCTCGCCATACCATAGGAATCCCATAATGAAAAGCCTTTTTCTTACCCTTGAACCAATTTTGGAGGTCCTCAACACACCATTTACACACTTTATGAGGCGCCAAAGCTTTATTTTGATCTCCAAACTTTGGTCTGAATTATGCAAAGTATACTCTTTCACAAAGTCTGCAATATTCACCTGTTGCTTCAACACTGTATATTCACCACAAATGTAACAAAAACTGTCAGGCAACTTAATACACTTGCATTGAACCATAATGCTAATTTTTGAAAACATGGTTGAATAATGATGAGCTGACACAAACTGAGATGAAAAAGTATGAACAGGCAAGAACCAAGAAAAAACAAGCCCGGGCATGTCCGATCCCACGCTTTCAGCTTGCAAATGTAAGGCTTCCACCAGGGGGCTCAGAAGCAAAAAGGAGATACAACTCCAAAGACCAGTTAGACTAAAGTCCACAAGGGGGCACACGCACCAGTGAAAGGGTAGTCAGCATGCCTAAGGGCGGCTTTGCACGTTGCAACATCGCACATGCGATGTCGGTGGGGTCAAATCGAAAGTGAAGCACTTCCGGCGTCACTTTCGAAATCGTAGTGTGTAAATGCTAGATGATACGATTAACGAGCGCAAAAGCGTCGTTATCGTATCATCATTGCAGGCTCCGACTTTTTCATAATTATGCTGCAGCGACAGGTACGATGTAGTTCCTCGCTCCTGCAGCTGCACACATCGCTGTGTGTAACGCCGCAGGAGCGAGGAACATCAGCTTACCTGCCGCCGGCGGCTATACGGAAGGAAGGAGGTGGGCGGGATGTTTACATCCTGCTCATCTCCGCCCCTCCGCCGCTATTGGCCGCCTGCCGTGTGACGTCGCTATGATGCCGCACGACCCGCCCCCTTAGGAAGGAGGCTGGTCGCCGGCCAGAGCGACGGTCGCAGGGCAGGTAAGTGCATGTGAAGCTGGCGTAGCGATAATTTTCGCTACGCCAGCTATCACAAGATATCGTACCTGCGACGGGGGCGGGGACTATCGCGTGCGACATCGCAGCATCGGCTTGCGATGTCGCAACGTGCAAAGCCCGCCTTAGTCTTAACCAGGAAGTCACAACTGAACAAGGGAGTGAGCAAGCCATAAACAGGTGGAAGCACAAGGGTCAGGAGCCAAGAGGTCACGTCAGAAGCCAAAAAGGGAAAGCAGAGTCGGGGTTAGAAAACGTTATCGGAGTCAGAGGCCAGGAAAGCAAGTAAGTACAAAAGAGAGGGAGGAGACTGAGACACAGAATGGGACCGGGGTCTGGGAAACAGGGCAGATAAACAGTACAAGGGAAATGGAGGTCAATGTAGAGGTAAGCTGGGTAGTGGGATGGATCAGGGCTAACTCACAAGAACCAGTTGCGCACACTGCAGAGCAGGAACTATTACTGGCAGCATTCCAGAGGTCTCCACACCATAATAAAGTGGCGTGAGTCCCGGAACGATGTACAACAGAACAGACCCTTCCCACCTGACTTAACCCCGTCAGAGTCAAGCTACAGTAATGACAGCAACATGTTGATGCTAGTTTCATTCGCTTACTCTGAAAGTTCTTTTCTTACAAAGTTATATTTTTTTGGCATTGTATATCTTGAATGCACTGATGTGAATTAAATAAATAGCAATTTTGACTTTAAATTTGGTTAAAAACCCTAAGATCAAAAAAATACCGAAAAATTTACTAAATTTGAAGAGAATTTTGTGGCAAATTCTGACATCCAGGATTTTTTTCAATATTTATTTCGTTTTTAGCACACCAAAATACTTGGAAATTAGTTGAAAATAATCAAATAGCTTTTTAGTCACACACCTGTGATGAAATACTGATCAAAAATACTGACGTGTGAATGAGGCCTAAGTGCTAATCAATAACATATCAACTTTAAGTCCATCCTAGAGTTTTTTTCACCTGTTCTGTATCTCCACAATATCACCTTTTTAAGTTATTTCCTTCAGTTTCTGGTTAGTGACACACATAACTCATCAATATCTTTTTTTTCTTTTTTTGGGTACAGTAATTTTCTTTTGCCATATTTTTTCAATTACACCCACATGTCATAATTTTATCTATCCTACGTCACTGAATATTAATCAGTATTGCGCAAGTGATCAAATTTGTGCTAATATTTTTTTTTTTTCACCTGTTCCACCTGTTTGGTTCAGCATTTGTGCTTTTTTTTAGCAGAAGAGTTCACTGATTGCAGCATTGGCAGTGTTCATTTTATTGAAAAAAACTTTTTACTTTTTATACTCTTAGCTACAGTTTCTTGCACTAATATATAGTGTGAATAATTAACTGTGTAGTAGTAGGAAAATGCAAGTAAAAACTTGTGACATAGAGGTTCGGTTCAAACAGGTATTTAAATTCTGTTCTTTATTGTTGGTGTGAAAAATGAATGTAAAGCCTTAACATCCAGGGACAAAAACAAATGAATTGGTTTTGTGGTCCCTCTATGTTGGACCAAAGCCTGTTTGGCCTCCGACCTTTTGCTGATAGTTCTTTTTGTCTTTCCTTTTTTTACTTTGATTTCATTTTTATTCCTATTCAGGTGTTTTACTTCTTTATTTTGTTTGCCGTATTACATCTTGGGAGGGGCTATTTATACGTTCCATGCACATGCCTTCATTGCGGGCTACATTGCAAGATAGATGGATGTTTGGAGTCCCTGCTCTTCAGTTAAGCAGTATCTTGTTAAATTATCTCTATTGCTTTTCCCTGCAGCTTGTTTGTGAGTTTCCCTTCCAAGCATTTACTCCCTTTCTGTTACATTTAGAATTTGAGGGGTTTCCATGTATTCTGTAAGTCTTCTGGATTTCTTCCGTTATCTTCCATCTACTCTGTATGACTGTGAATATGTGCTTAACCCTGTGTCTCACTTTGTGCTTGTGTGCACTTCCTTTATGATTATAGTTGTTTTATGTTACTTTGTTTATAGTTGTGGCTTCAGTTAAGTACACTCAGGATCAGCTGACGTTGAGTGAGGGTACTATTGCGTAATCTTACGGTGCCAACCTCTGCGGTCAGCCAGGGACAAATCATGGCCAGATTTAGGTCTTTTCCTAGTCAGAATGGGGACCTGTGGATTGCAGATGTAAAAACTCTGCTTGTTTTTTCATCCTTGTATGAGTGATAGAGCTCAGTTATAACACTAGTATTTGGTATGACTTCCATGATTTTTTTAAGGACAGCATTCAGTCTTCTAGGCATGGAATGAGACATTTGGCAACAAATTGCAACATCTATTTTTTTTCCTTTTGTCAAGAATGACTTCTTTTAGAGCATGGATGCTAGATGGAAAATGATTCTCATCTTATTTCTTCAGAATTCCCCATAGGTGTTCATATCAGAAGACATACTTGGCAACTGAATCACTTTCACGCTGTCCTTCTTTTTCTTAAATTAATCAATTTGCCTCAGATGTATTTTGGTTAATTATCATGTTGAAAAACTGCATATCTACCAAGAGCATGGAGTGATGGTAGCATGTTGTATTAGAAAACCAAGGAACAAGAATAAACCCCGTTAAAAATTAACTTTTAATGATAGCATTAAAAGGTTGAGTAACCAACAACACACAAAAATGCAGAAAAAAGTAGGGTGCAGAGTGTATAGTAACAACAACTAGGTGGGAGATGAAAATAGATAAAGACTGGCCCTAATTAGGCCCTAATATGTCTCTCGTTACCTACCAATGGAGGGTATGACACACCCCCATTAACCAACGGGAATCCCTAAATCACCCTGTTATAACAACCAAAAAATTGAATTTGCAAACAACATTTGTTATGCTTAATCAAAATAGTATTTTTATTTATCAATTCATCACTTTAAAGATTATAATACAATAATTGTAGAGAAAATTCATTTTGTACATACAATGCTGGCACAGACAGATTATTGATTAAAAAGAACCCTACCCCATAAAACCAAAGAAACACAGACTGGTGCAGTGTAGTGAATTAGAAAAAATCGAGGCAAACTTGTTGCACAGTTGTCTAGACCGATGGGCACACAGAAGGTTAAAAAGTGTGACACCTACCAAAGGAATATTAACATAAAGTGCTAGTGCAACATTGCAGCAATGGGGAAAAGGAAAACAGCCGATTCTATATTGGAGTGGAATACAGAGCCCTGTGTATACATATACAGTTAGGTAGAAATTCCCAATCCATCAATTCTATCAATACCTGGCAGGGAGTAAATAACAATACCTATCGGGCAGTGTACCACCAGATATACTGAATGAAGTCGGCTGCCCCTAGAAATAGTGGAAGGCCATCACAGTAGGTAATTGTTAGATAAGCATACCCCAGGGGTCAAAACACACACTGCCCAGCACCTCGACGCGCGTTTCGCCACCGCTTCGTCACCTTCTGGTGGTAGGTGTCACAGTTTTTAACCTTCTGTGTGCCCATCGGTCTAGACAACTGTGGAACAAGTTTACCTCGATTTTTTCTAATTCACTACACTGCACCAGTCTGTGTTTCTTTGGTTTTATGGTGTAAATCGAAGTGAATAATCCACCCGAGGGCCCTTCATCCAAAGTATAACGGTGTGTAAACTAAATAATAGTAGTAGAGCCAGACTCATCGTTAGAAAAAGAAAATATATACAATGAGTAAGAAATAAAAAAGCTGCAGGCGCTGCACTACGGTGACCGGATGTGGTCACCGCATTCACCGCATTCAGTACTGAAAAGCATGTGTGGAATTTTTCATTATTGAGCAGTACACGTGGGAATTCATGATACCATCAATGAAATATAGCTCCATGGCACTCATGCAGTCCCAGTTAAGGACACTACAACCACCATGTTTCATTGTAGGCACCATGCATTTTTGTTTGTAGTTCACACCTTTGCAACGCTATGTAGTTTTGAAGCTATCCATTCCAAAAGCATTAATCTTAGTACCATCGCTCCAGAATTAGAGTCCCAGTAGTCTTCATATTTCTCAGCATGGACCCTGGCAAAAGGTAGACAGGTTTTTTGTGCATGGGCTTTAGGAGAGTTTTCCACCCATGCTTCCCATATCTTTTTTTTTTTTTGCTAATTGCTGTGAACTTCCACATCAGTTTTCAACTATTCTCATCAGAAGACGCTCCTTTTTAAGTGTTAATGTCCATGGTCAAGCTGGACGTTTATTTGAGACTTGAGAGCGTATATGTCTGGCTCACTGTGTATGCAGTAGGTGCCCAGAAAAAATAAGAGTCAATCAAATAGAAATAGCTCTGGCACACTGAAATAATTGATAGCATAGAGCAAAATTCTTTGAATGCTGAATATATTTATTTGTGCAAAGGATAAATAATAAACGTCCGACGTTTCGACCATATAACTTAGGTCTTTATCACGGACAAAGTTATCTAAGATCAAAAAGAAATGTGAAAAGTACAAAATACAAAAATTAGTACATAGTATGTCATTGACAATACAATATCACATACATATATGACTCAATAGATTGCAATTGTGACAAAAAGTCGGAGGTGTCCTTAAGATATGACCTCATCTTAGGTATAACGGGAGTGAGGATCCTTTCAACTGTGATAGCAAGTGGAGATAGGACGGACTCCGTAGAGGCCACAATCGGGCGTCCCGGAGGTTGGTTCATGTTTTTATGGACTTTGGGTAGAGTGTAGAAAACCGGTACTACAGGGTGTGCTTTAATGAGATAATCGGCCAATTTCTGGTCTATCGTGTTATTGGTAAGGTGAAAATTGATGACATGTTTAATGAGTCCTTGTATGTGAGATGTAGGATCTCGTGAAATCGGTAGGTATGTGTTGACATCCCTAAGTTGGCCTAGTATTTCATCTATGTAGTATTTCTTATCCAGTATCACAATAGCCCCACCCTTGTCAGCCGGCTTGATAACAATTCTGGAGTTGTTCTTTAGATCTTGTATAGCACGGCTTTCCTCTATGGTGAGATTGTGTTTGATCTTAAACTGCCCTTCATCAACGGACCTCAATGTTTGACTGATATCCCTAGAAACCAAGGAGACATAAGTTTCTATCGGGTGATAGGTCTTGGGAGGATTGTAAGAACTAGGGATCCTTAGATCCAACTGTTTCAGTCGAAACATATAATCAGGATCAGTGGGGACCGTATCAGCCTGTGTATCTTTGTCAGTACTAAAATGGGCTTTCAACCAGAGGGTCCTAAAAAACCTCCTCATCTCTTGATCTAACACAAATGAATTTAGAGGTGGAGTGGGACAAAATGACAACCCTTTCTGTAATACCCGAGATTCAGTAACAGACAAATTATAAGATGAAATGTTATATACTAAGTTAGTACCTGTGACCGTGTCTGCATGTGGTATGCTGGTACCGGTCCTGTGGCCCCTCTTACTGCGCCTCGTTTTCCTCTTTGGTTTGAACGCTGCACTGAAAAATGAGGTTGTCGTGAGATATATTGTTCCGTGTCGGATCCTGATGATGAAGAGTAACGGTGGTAGAAAGCTGGAACACATACCTTCCCATTGTTCATATAGGTGGGTGTGTGCTTGCTGTACCTATCTTTTGTTTTGATACAAACATGGACTTTTTCCCTTTAGATAGGTTACCTGTATAATTAATTCCGTTTTGCATACATTTCTACAACGCAGATGTGTTTATTATGTGCAATGCAAGATGGTCCATTGATCTACTGTAACAGCCAGTTGTGATACGTTTTGTATGTGATATTGTATTGTCAATGCCATACTATGTACTAATTTTTGTATTTTGTACTTTTCACATTTCTTTTTGATCTTAGATAACTTTGTCCGTGATAAAGACCTAAGTTATATGGTTGAAACGTCGGACGTTTATTATTTATCCTTTGCACAAATAAATATATTCAGCATTCAAAGAATTTTGCTCTTTGCTATCAATTATTTCAGTGTGCCAGAGCTATTTCTATTTGTTTATTTGAGACTAGCTGTACTACCCGGCTTCGCCCGGGTTACAATGTATTAACAAAAATGTATTCTGCACACAAAAACCACAAAACAAATAGATAGAAATGTAATTATTAAATTGTTGCCTATATTAACCAATCAGAGCTCAGATTAACTGTAGCAAAATAGAAGCTAAGCTGTGATTGGTTGCTATTGGCAGCCTGATAAATCTCCAGGCAACAGAAAGCCCTCCCCCCTGACAGTATATATTAGCTCACACATACACATATAGACAGTTCATGTGACTGACAGCTGCCGTATTTCCTATGTGGTACATTTGTTGTTCTTGTAGTTTGGCTGCTTATTAATCAGATTTTTATTTTTGAAGGATAATACCAGACTTGTGTGTGTTTTAGGGCGATTATGTGGCGAGGTTGGTGTATGTGTGGTGAAATGTGTGCTGAGGGTGGTATATGTGTTCAAGTACGTGGTAGTGTGTGGCGCATTTTGTGTGTGTGTTCATATCCCCGAGTGTGGTGAGTATCCCATGTCGGGGCCCCACCTTAGTAACTGTACGGTATATACTCTTTGGCGCCATCACTCTCATTCTTTAAGTCCCCCTTGTTCACATCTGGCAGCTGTCAATTTGCCCCCAACACTTTTCGTTTCACTTTTTCCCCATTATGTAGATAGGGGCAAAATTGATTGGTAAATTGGAACGCGCAGGGTTAAAATTTCGCCTCACAACATAGCACCCGGCGCTCCCCGGGATAGTAACTGTCTCTCTGTTTCTCTCCCATTCTCTGTCTGTCTCCCCCTCTGTATATATCTCTCTGTCTCTCTCTCTATCTCTTTGTCTGTCTGTCTCTGTCTCTTTCTCCGTCTGTCTCAATCTCTTTCCCTGTCTGTCTTTCCCTGTCTGTCTCTTTCCCTGTCTGTCTCTTTCACTGTCTGTCTCTTTCCCTCTCTTTCCCTGTCTTTCTCTTTCCCTCTCTTTCCCTTTCAGTCTGTTTCTTTGTCTGTGTCTGTCTCTTTGTGTCTGTCTCTTACCCTGTCTATGTCTGTTTTTTACCCTGTCTGTATCTGCCTCTTTCCCTGTCTGTGTCTGTCTCTTTCCCTGGCTGCATTGTGACACGCCAACATATCATATAAGGGCATGGCTACGCATTCTTCTGAAGTTCTGGCTGCACTGTGGCTCCGAGCTCCATTTGCTCTAATGGAGGGAGGTTTTTTGGCGAATAACTGTAAAGAGCGGGGTTAAAATTTCCCCTCAAAACATAGCCTATGACGCTCTCGGGGTCCAGAAGTGTGAGTGTGCAAAATTTTGTGGCTGTAGCTGCGACGGTGCGGATGCCAATCCCGGACATACACACATACACACACACACACACATACACACACACATACACACACACACACATACACACACACATACACACACACACACACACACACACACACACACATTCAGCTTTATATATTAGATTATCTCACTTCCATATCTCATTGCATATTACCCGCTGCAGACAATCCTAATATTTTATGGCCACATTTAGACATGTCATCTTTTCAAATGCACAGCATCATCAGTGTTTTCAATCCAAATTTCATCCATGTTTGGTCGATATTTCTGTTTTACCATCAGTGTGTCATCAGTAATTTTCACTGAAGAAAAAATAAATAAATTGAGAATCTTCTGCTATTATTTGGAATGTTAATTACAGATAACACATGGATTGCATACTGATGCCATTAGTGTTGTTGCGATGATTTTGATCCATGACTTTAATTAAAAGTAGACATGTTACCATTCATTTATGTAGCTATTGGGTCTGTAAAAAACACTGTCAGTAAGATTACTAAACTTAACTATGATTTGATAGAGTTTTATGAATTTATTATCCTAGTCATCTTGTAGATGCTTGTGTATAGCTTTCGTTTTGATCACAACTAATAGAAAAACGATTTTCTTTTTTTCTGAAATACATGTATGTGGTCTGTTTCGGGTTGCTCATTAATGAAAACATTATACAGTCAAAAGCATGTATCCAAGGCGTCTTTCCTTAGGGGTGCTTCACACATAGCGAGATCGCTACCGAAATCGCTGTCACGGTTTTGGTGACGAACAGTGACCTCATTAGCGATCTCACTGTGTGTGACACTGAGCAGCGATCTGGCTCCTGCTGTGAGATCGCTGCTCGTTACACACAGCCCTGGTTCGTTTTTTTTATTGTTGCTCTCCCGCTGTGACGCACAGATCGCTGTGTGTGACAGCGAGAGAGCGACGAAATGAAGCGAGCAGAGAGCAGGAGCCGGCATCTAGCAGCTGCGGTAAGCTGTAACCAGGGTAAACATCGGGTAACCAAGGTGGTTACCCGTAATTTACCTTCGTTACCAGCCTCCGCCGCTCTCACGCTGCCAGTGCCGGCTCCTGCTCTCTGCACATGTAGCTGCAGTACACATCGGGTTAATTAACCCGATGTGTACTGTAGCTAGGAGAGCAGGGAGCCAGTGCTAAGCAGTGTGCGCTGCTCTCTGCACATGTAGCTGCAGTACACATCGGGTTAATTAACCCGATGTGTACTGTAGCTAGGAGAGCAGGGAGCCAGTGCTAAGCAGTGTGCGCTGCTCTCTGCACATGTAGCTGCAGTACACATCGGGTTAATTAACCCGATGTGTACTGTAGCTAGGAGAGCAGGGAGCTAGCGCTAAGCAGTGTGCGCGGCTCCCTGCTCTCTGCACATGTAGCGACGTTATGATCGCTGCTGCGTCGCTGTGTTTGACAGCTAAGCAGCGATCATAACAGCGACTTACTAGGTCGCTGTTACGTCACAGAAAAGGGTGACGTAACAGCGACGTTGTTATCGCTGTCGCTATGTGTGAACCCAGCCTTATAGTTTAACCAAGGCTGGGGTAGTTAATTGGATTTTGAATGGCCCTCCAAGCAAACACTCCAGCTTTTTTTCTTGTCCTTCTTCACAACCACCAAATCTCTAGGATTTATGAGATCCCTCCAGCCCTTCTGGGTCTGATATGGAAGTGAAAACACGGTGATGTCTGTTGTTATGTACTGGGAGATCTTGTCAGGTTTCCTCATAGGTTTAGTAACTGCAAATGTAAAAATAATAGACCAGCAACACAGTTAGTGCGCTGTATCAGAGTACGCAGTGCCACCCCTCAGAATGACTTCACTTGCAGGGGCTGCATTGGTCTGTGCATGACGCCAGGTACTCTAAAGCCACGCACTGAAAGTGTGCACTGCTCTGTTGCTGGCTCTACTGATCTGAGCTGGCAACACAGACTATGTTGTCACTGTGCAAAATGCACACAGTGTGCAGGGACCCGACCAGGCCCTAAAACAGGTGTCACTCATGACGATTCATTTCAGGGAGGAGGCAGAGGCATATTTAGCACAATGAGTTGAATCATGTACAAAATGAGTTATCATTGAGAATACCTATTTAGGTGTCATGCTTGCTAGGTGTAGCAAGCATGGCAAGATGTGTTCAGAGCTACGTGTGTCGGAAGCACAGCAAAAAACACCAGGGACAAGGGGGGCACCAGGGACACACAAACAATGAGAGGCCCTGGAATTACTGAGGGGGTAGCTGGGCATCGCCTAACCTCACCTGCAACTTTCCCTTCTCTTCTCACCAGTCACTATACAGTCTCCGCAACTGTCGCTGAGCAGGAACCTAGCACCCTATAAAGGCCAAATAGTAACCCTGACTAGTGAGGGGCAGGTGGGGTTCACTAGACCTCACTGCTGCACTAACAACACTCTAGGGAAACAAAGACAAATGGGAAAAGATAACAACAAAAGGATATTGCCTGTGCACATTAACCAAACTAATAGAACCTTTTTCAGAGGTGGCCAGGACACAAATGTTTGTATCTTCAGCAGGGAATACTGGGATACACCATCATTTAAATCTAAAGGGTGTGACTACTGAGTAAGCAGCATATCACACAGCAAGGAACTGCTTAGGAAAAGCTGCAGTAGCAAAACTGGCACAACCTCTGCAGTGCCAAAAGAAATGAAACCCATTTAAATGAAAAGAGTCAGATGAGAGGCTCCAGTCCAAAGGCTGTCACTGGTCTCTACATGTAGGGAGATGATCATGACACTAGAAAGACAACACCTCAAGTGCCACACATTGCCATCTATGTTGATCACTTACACTTTCATTCTTCTTTTTCTTTGTTTAAGGAATGCTGCTGTCATTTACCCTCATTACATTACAATACCCTTGGCTTCCACTGTTTTTTTTTCCCTTTGTACAAGCTTAGACTTAGATAATAGCCACTTGCTTGGATATTTGCAGGGTTCTGTTGTCTGATACCATAAGCACTGCCTATGTACTCACATGAGGACCCAATGAAATCTCTGCTCCTCTAGATGGGTACCAGTTGTGTACCATTCCGCAAGCATAACTGGAATTGGTGTAGAGGTTTTCTGTCTAATCTGCCAACATTGTACAATCTGCAACGAGTGTCTACAGCTCTGATGCTGAATAGGAGAGCAGGAGTGGCTTCTGGATGAGTACATCTTTCAAAGTGATCACTGTGTTCTCTGTGAGTGGATTTCCATGAAGTGCATGAAGCCAGCTACAAAAAAACTAAATGTCTGCATTAAGGCTATGTGCGCACGTAGCGTTTGTCCCTGCAGAAATTTCTGCAGCTATTTGAACAGCACACGTGCGCTTCAAATTGCTGCAGAAACATTCCATAATGAAAAAAAAAAAGCCGATTCCATGCGCTCTGAGTGCAGCCCCTCCCATAGACAGAGCGGGGGATGCATGCAGACCACAGGAAAGAAGTGACATGTCACTTCTTAGAACGCGCGCTTCGGGCAGCAGCCAAAGCGCTGCGCTCTAATACGCCACGTGCGCACGTCTCCTGCATAATCTTCATAGATTATGCTGGGGACGCAGGACGCATGCAGTTACGCTGTGGTGCAGATCACAGCGTAACTGCATGCAAATACGCAACATGCGCACATAGCCTAAGGGGTACTTTGCATGCTGCGACATCGCAGGCCGATGCTGCGATGCCGAGCGCGATAGTACCCGCCCCCGTCGCAGCAGCGATATCCTTGTGATAGCTGCCGTAGCGAACATTATCGCTACGGCAGCTTCACATGGACTCACCTGTCCTGCGACCGTCGCTCTGGCCGGCGACCCGCCTCCTTGTTAAGGGGGCGGATCGTGCGGCGTCATAGCGATGTCACACGCCAGGCGGCCAATCGGAGCGGAGGGGCAGAGATGAGTGGGATGTAAACATCCCGCCCATCTCCTTCCTTCCGCATATTCTACGTAAGCCGCAGTGATGCCGGTAGGAGATGTTCCTCGCTCCTGCGGCTTCACACACAGCGATGTGTGCTGCCGCAGGAGCGAGGAACAACATTGGACTGTCACTGCAGCGTAATTATGGATTACGCCGATGCTGCAGCGATGATATGATTACGACGCTTTTGCGTTCGTTAATCGTATCATCGAGCCTTTACACACTACGATGTCGCATGCGATGCCGGAAGTGCGTCACTTTTAATTTGACCCCACCGACATCGCAGCTGCGATGTCGTAGTGTGCAAAGTACCCCTTACAGTTGAGGTTTCAATAACATTTTCAAGTTTTTTCCTCTCAATTTTTATTAGAGGATAATACTCAGTTTCTTCTTGAAAATGATTGCAATCACAAATTCTTTGGTATTATTATTTTCATTTATTTTGCTTGCAATGAAAAAACACAAAAGAGAATGAAACAAAAATCAAATCATTGATCATTTCACACAAAACTCCAAAAACGGGCCAGACAAAAATATTGGCACCCTTAGCCTAATACTTGGTTGCACAACCTTTAGCCAAAATAACTGCGAACAACCGCTTCCGGTAGCCATCAATGAGTTTCTTACAATGCTCTGCTGGAATTTTAGACCATTCTTCTTTGGCAAACTGCTCCAGGTCCCTGAGATTTGAAGGGTGCCTTCTCCAAACTGCCATTTTGAGATCTCTCCACAGGTGTTCTATGGGATTCAGGTCTGGACGCATTGCTGGCCACTTTAGTAGTCTCCAGTGCTTTCTATCAAACCATTTTTTAGTGCTTTTTGAAGTGTGTTTTGGGTCATTGTCCTGCTGGAAGACCCATGACCTCAGAGGAAGACCCAGCTTTCTCACACTGGGCCCTACATTAAGCTGCAAAATTTGTTGGTAGTCTTCAGACTTCATAATGCCATGCACACAGTCAAGCAGGCCAGTGCCAGAGGCAGCAAAGCAACCCCAAAACATCAGGGAACCTCTGCCATGTTTGACTGTAGGGACCGTGTTCTTTTCTTTGAATGCCTCTTTTTTTCCTGTAAACTCTTTGTTGATGGCTTTTCCCGAAAAGCTTTACTTTTGTCTCATCTGACCAGAGAACATTGTTTCAAAACATATTAGGCTTTCTCAGATAAGTTTTGACAAACTCCAGCCTGGCTTTTTTATGTCTCGGGGTAAGAAGTGGGGTCTTCCTGGGTATCCTACCATACAGTCCCTTTTCATTCAGACACCGACGGATAGTATGGGTTGACACTGTTGTACCCTTGGACTGCAGGGCAGCTTGAACTTGTTTGGATGTTAGTCGAGGTTCTTTATCCACCATCCGCACAATCTTGCGTTAAAATCTCTCGTCAATTTTTCTTTTCCTTCCACATCTAGGGAGGTTAGCCACAGTGCCATGGGCTTTAAACTTCTTGATGACACTGCACACCGTAGACACAGGAATTTTCAGGTCTTTGGAGATGGACTTGTAGCTTCGAGATTGCTCATGCTTCCTCCCAATTTGCATTCTCAAGTCCTCGGACAGTTCTTTGGTCTTCTTTCTTTTCTCCATGCTCAATGTGGTACACATATGGACACAGGACAGAGATTGAGTCAACTTTAATCCCTGTCAACTGGCTGCAAGTGTGATTTAGTTATTGCCAACACCTGTTAGGTGCCACAGGTAAGTTACAGGTGCTGTTAATTACACAAATTAGAGAAGCATCACATGATTTTTCAAACAGTGCCAATACTTTTGTCCACCCCCTTTTTTATGTTTGGTGTGGAATTATATCCAATTTGGCTTTATGACAATTTTTGTTTTTCATTGAAGACAAATTAAATGAAGATAATAATACCAAAGAATTTGTGATTGCAACATTTTCAAGAAGAAGCTGATTATTATCTGACAGAATTGCAGGGGTGCCAATACTTTTGGCCAGCACTGTATACTGTATGTTTGAAAACATAGAAACTGGGTGCAGAAAAATGGCAGTAAGTGCTCTGTACTGAGGAGTTAAACTTTGAAATATTTGACTGTAACAGCAGCTATTTTTTTGCCAAAGGATTGGAGAGTGGTGCAATAATGAATGTCTTCAGGTAACAGTAAGAGTATGTTTACACGTGGCATCTTTTTTTTACCACAAAGATGCAGCATTTTTGTCCCAAAAAACGCACCACTGCAAAAACGCATCAAAAAACGTTTTTCAGTCAACTCTATTGACTGGGAGGGCTCACAAACACTGGAAAAACGCAATAATAATTGACATTCTGCATCTTGGGTGCATCTTCAAAAACGCAACCAAAATGCAGCCAACAAAAGATGCCCAGTGTGTACATCAATATCAAAATCTCATAGACTTTACAGGGAGAAGGAAATGCATGCATTTTGGTGCATCTTTTTGACCTCAAAAACGCACCAAAAACACAGTAAAAGATACCCTGTGTGAACTTAGCCTAAAGCATGATGGTTGTTCCATGCAAGTTTGGTGATACATTTCAGCAAAGAGAGTTGGTGATTTGCTCAAGACTAATGGGGTTCTCAATGCTGAGAAATAAAAGGCAGATACAGTTCTTATCTATCATGCAATACTATAAAGGAGGCATCTGATTGCCACTAAATTTATTCTGTTGTGTGAAAATGACCCCAAACATACAGCCAATGTTATTAAGGACTATCTTCGGTGTAAAGAAGAACTGGAAGTGATGATATGGCCCCCACAGAGACCTGAAGTCATCACCAAGCTTGTCTGGCACTGAAGGAAGGGTTTGCAGAAGCATACATCCACTGACGATTTCTACGAATTTTAAAGAAAAACTCTGGATGAGTTGCTGGATAGTCCTTATTTGTACTTGTTACTACACCGTGGATCCCCGATGTCTTGGCATCCATGCACAACCCGGTTTTGATTGAATCCAGTGGAAATAGAGCATTAGGGTGAGCTGAAATTTTTTTTTGTTTTATCCTCTGAAGATGTGTATTTAGTTCTCCAAGATGTTTGAAACAATCTTGTTGCCGAGTTCTGTCAAAACTGTGTGCAAGTGTATATTGAAGAATTGATTGTAGTTTAGAAGGCAAAGCGTATCAAATATTGATCTAAGGGTTTCTTTTGTTTCATTCACTTTGTATTTTGATAATTGATAAGAGTAAACTATTAACACTTCCAATTTTGAAAGGATTCTGACTTTGCAGAATTTTGTCCACACCTCAATAAATATTATGAATAATAGTGTATTTTTTGTAAAACAAAATCAAATTAATTTCATGTTACCTAAGCAAATAAAAAGAAACCCCTCTTTCTTCTTCCCTTTATAAGTGTGGTGTATGGTTGTGTGTGTTAGAAAATCCAAAAATAAAGAAAAAAGATCGAAAGTACAGGCACTGCCAATATTATAGAAAATAAAAAATATTTATTAAAATGCAACACGTTTCCTGGACATAATGTCCTCTTCATCAGGCATATTGGGACTGGTGTCCATTCACATTATAAAGGATTAAATACACATGATTACAAAATGGTGTCCAATTAAAATTAAAATTGAAAAAATTAATTGGATTATTTATAATTTAAAACCATCTATTTTATTTCTCGATTTGTTAGGTACATTTTGTTGTAGAAATTCCAAGTGTAAATGCTGCCATATGATGGTACATGGGAGTAAATCTTTTAAGTCTAATATTACGCATGAGTGTCTTAAAATGAAACATTTTACTAACTGTAACAGTTCCCTTGTAGTATATCTATGTGGATAGAACCACATTGGAATCCCATGTAAGGCCGGTGTCACACTTGTGATTGCTTCACATGTATCTCGCCCGAGTATCACGGTGCATTACCCAGCATGGACTCACACTCTGCTCACAGTAGCAGGTTGGTTGCATGCATCTCTATGCAGACGACCCGCACCTGTAAGGAGAGTGTGAGTCCGTGACGGATGATGCACCGCGAAACCCGCGCGAGATACACGCGAGGCAATCGCAAATGTGACACCAGCCTTAGAATGAGTAAACACAAGTGCAATATTTTGCATAGTAGCATGAATCATAGCCTATAGAGACATTTTTTGCAAATACATAAAAAATACCCTGATTATTTAAAACTAAACGTTTTGAAACAGATACCTATTTATATTACCAATAGACTACAGAGGCGTATTAATAGAGAATCCTATTAGATATTTCGATTATCTATATTTTTTCCTGATGGTCTGTGTCATGAACAGCCGAGGGAGTCACTCAGATATCCCGCAGCTGTTTGCTGATTTGTCACAAACACGACTACTCGCTAGCGCCCCCCTAGTCGGCAGGCCACTTTTGGTACTGCAGGACAATGCATAAAATGAGGCTGCTGAGCTAATAATGCCAAATATTGGATGTCTCCCAGCAAGAGTAAATGTATATATCACCGATTCCCGCTAATGCAATATATACCTCGGTACCCTTAATGAATGCACTCCAATAATTCTATGCAATAATAATTATGCTGCCACCACCGGACGTTTCACAGGCGGTCCGGGCACCCGTTACAGATAGCATAAGGTCCTTCGGGTTTTTGGATTCGTATATAAAGCATGAGGGAAGAAACTATTACATTTTATATATTTAATCCGAAAATAGGCAGTGTTTAAAAAAAAAATATACAAGAATTTACAAATGGTAACAATACAAATGCAGTATAGACAGTTACATAAAAATAAAAGGTATAAACGTGAAACTTACTAAACTCGTGCCATAGATGTGACGTCCGAATTTAGGGAGGGAAGGTCTCCAAGAGAAGAAGATGGTAGAGAGATGGCCAGCATCACCACTTACTGATGCCTTCCAGTACTGACTCCCCCCATCAAGGAGCTAATCGCCCTTATGCCCTCAGGTAAAGCCCCTCTCTGTGACCTCATTTTACAGTCTTTTGTGGGTTGTGCCAAGATTGTCACAAAGTTCTTTAATTTTAGCTTTTCCCATATCTTTGCCCCTGGGCCACACAGGTGAAAGATATTAGCGTCATATTTTATATCTCGATTTTACATTTACATAGATACCAAACACAACGCATCTAGCATGATTTTACTGGCCAATACTGATTTGTTGTGATACCAGCGACCTCCCAGTCAAGCTAAACGGTGCACTGGGTTCAGTGCTCCACAGGGATTCTGGCATTATGTTTTTCATTTTTCTAGCATTAACGGGCCACGTAAAAAACTGTATTAGGAGTTTTTCCCTCCAGCAGAACAAAGGATTGTCTTTTCTATACATCCTTTGGCTGCAGCTCTACCATCACCCAAAGTCATAAATGCCTAAACTTTCAGGCCGATCAGATTATCGGCATGACGATCTGTGGCTCATGGTGGGGAGGAGGGTAAGGACCCTTCAAGAGTTTTACATGACACCTCCCCATTTTTGAGGTAGCATGGGAGATTGATTTGCTGTTCGTCTCATAAGCCTACCTCGCTGGCATCCCCCTGCCGGGACAGCCCGTCAGCGTTGCCATGCTCAACACCCTTCTTGTGTTGAATGGTAAAATCATACTGATGTAGTGCCAAGCTCCACCGCAGTAGCTTACCGTTGTCGCATGCCACCCGGTGTAGCCAGCTGAGAGGGTTGTGGTCTGTTACTATGGTGAAGTTGCGTCCATATAGGTAGGGCTGCAGTTTCCGCAGGGCCCACACTATAGCGAGGCACTCCTTCTCCACAGTGGCATAGGCCACTTCCCGGGATAAGAGCTTGCGGCTCAGAAACACCACCGGATGCTCTTCTCCCTCCCCATTTACCTGGCTGATTACTGTACCCAGGCCAAATGCACTGGCATCTGTCTGAACTATGAACCGTCGGGTGAAGTCTGGGGCTTGTAGGATTGGGGAACTGGCGAGGCCAGCTTTCAGTGCTCTGAAGGACCGTTCACAGTCATCTGTCCAGGTGACTACTTGCGGTAGTTTCTTTTTGGTGAGGTCTGTCAACGGCTTAGCAAGAGCACTATAGTTAGGAAGGAACTTCCTATCGTACCTTGCCGTACCCAAGAAGGACATCACCTGCTTCTTTGACTAAGGAGTAGGCCAGGAGGTGATGGCATCAACCTTCCCTGGCTCTGGTTTCAGGGTCCCGCCATGCTGACATGGGGTGGGTACGTCTGTCCCATCCCTCTGACAGACAGTGGATCCAACTTTCCCATCATCTGGACAGGCGATGGGTACAACTTTCCCATCATCCTGGCTGGCTGGGGAAAAATCCTACTCACTACTTTGGCATGTTATGGGTTCTTCCCCATCAGTGACAAGTAGGGAGCACAACTTTCCTATCACCCTTGCAGGTCAGAGGGGCTGCCTGTCCCTCCCCCTGGCAGGCAGTGAGCACCATACTCTCATGCTCCATACAGGCGATGGGCACAGCTTTCCCATCATCCTGACTGGCTGTGTGAGACACTTTCACACTACCATGATGGGTTATGGGGTCTGATTTTCCATCACCCTGACAGGTAGTGAACACAACTTTCCCATCGTCAGGACAGGTCATACATCCAACTGTTCCATCACCCTGTCCAGCCGGGGAAAACATTTTCCGTAATCATATAGTACCACAGAATCAGTTTTAATCATGGAGCAGCTACCACCGGTCATGTCACAGTCCATCGTGACACTGACAAGCTGCACACAGCCACCTTCTTCATGGCTGCCGTGCCTGTCTCCATCTCCCTTAGCAACGATTCTTACAGCTGTGAGGGGATCATCAGCCACATCACCCTGTAGCATGACATGGCTGAGTTCTCCTGTACCATAAGATGCATCACTCTGTGATACCTCAGGGTCCGCGCTAGACACTGACAAACTGCATGTGACCACCAACCTCATGGTCCCCATGCCTGCCTCCATCTACCTTAGCGCAGACACTCACTGCCTTTGGGAAATCCTCAGCAGCGTCACCCTGCAGTGCGACATGGTTGAGGTTCCCCGCACAGTCATCCACTTTATTTTCATGCACAACATTAATAATCACCTTCTGATCATCAATATTTGGGTCACATGACTTATCAACAACATTTGCATCACATAACTTATCATCGACGTGTGCATCACACGACTTATCAACAACATTTGCATCACATGACTTATCAGATTGGGGAAGGTTGTCATCGACGTATTGTGCCAACAACCACCCCAAATCAGTCCCCAATAAAACATTTGCTGGAAGGTCTCGGGACACCCCGACATCTTTACATGCCCTCCCAGCACCCCAGTCCAGGAAAACCCGGGCCATTGGGAAATATTGGCAAACACCCCCAACCCCAGTGACAGTCAGGGTCTTCACCAGGATAAGTTCACTAGGCAACACGAATTCAGGACGTATGAGAGTTCGTTCTGCACCAGTGTCCTTCAGCCCCTCAGTGATGGTGTCGCCAACGGTAACGGGCTGCCAATTCTCACGGGCTCGACCACCCGTCTCAACCACAAACATGACATTGGCACTAGGCCCTCGGGCCTCAGGTGTGGAGCTCCTCTTCTGCCTCTCTGGACAAGCAGAGCTGAGGTGTCCAGGCTGGTTGCAGGAAAAAAAACTGCGAGTGTCAGAGGTGGGCCAGGCACTGGTGGATGACACAGGACCTTTGGGAGGTCGGCTGGCAGGGGCAAGGGGGGTAGTAGTAGTAGTTGTCACCTTACCCCCTTTCCAGCTGGCGGAGGATGGCTTCCGCATCTCCGATGCACGGTTGGCCTCATAGGTGTCAGCAATCTGGGCTGCTTTTGAGGCCTCCTTTGGCTCTCGGTCCATAACAAACTGTCAAACCTCCACAGGACAAAGATGTAGGAGTTGGTCCTTCACCATTAGGTCCTTTAACTCCTCAAAGGTTGTAACGGACAGTCCTTGGATCCACTGGTCAAAGGTGGTTCAGAGCCCATCCACCACATCACTGTAGCTATCATGAGGTCCGCGCTGGAGGATCCGGAATTTTTTGCAGTACACCTCTGGAGTCAGCTGATACTTCCGTATTAGGGCCTGCATTATGGCCTCATAGTCTCCACTCTGCTCTTGAGGGAGACTGGCAAACGCTTCCTGGGGTTAAGTATCGTGCCCATTGTGCTGAGGGCAACTGGTACTGCAAGCAAGTCTTTTCAAATCCCCTCAGAAAGGTGTCCAAATCCCTGTCCTTTTTCATCACAGGAAAGTGCTCCGGGCTTAAAGCTGCTGGCATTATTGGACTCACCGTTCAGTGAGGAAGATGTCTGCTGCCGGGCTTGGAGAACCTTCAATTCATGGTCTCTCTGGGCTTGGCGCTCTCGCTCAGCTCTCTCAGCCTCTCACTTGGCTCTCTCAGCCTCTCGCTGGGCCTGGCGCTCAGCAAACTCAGCCTCTCGCTGAGCCTGGCGCTCAGCAAACTCATGCTCTGCTTGGCATTCTTGTAGCACAAACTGCAGCCATGCTCGAGAGTCACATTCTCCCAGTTGCTGCAGAATCATCGGCAAGTAAGAGTCCCTTCCACTCCGGGAGCTGGGGTTGCTGCCAGACCCCTCGGAATCAGACAGTTCTGCGGACTGTCCTGGAGCTAGGTCCATGGCAAGGTCTCCTAGTGCTTCAGTGGTCCCATGCTCTTGGGCCACATTGTACTGGTCTTTGAGATTATCCTCCACCAAGGCACAGATTTAGCATCTCTTTGGTCTTGTTGGACCCCTCGAGGCCTCGCTCCCCACACATTTGGATCAGCACAGCTTTCTCATGCTTCTTATAAGCAGATGCCATTCTAGCAGTCACTTACTTACCAAATAAAAGATAGGATAGAAAAACAAGAGAGAAGAGAAGGGGTAACTGCTACAAGTACAGTATTGTTCCAGGTATATTAAAACACTGAGTTCGATCCTCAAAACCTTTGGAAATTTTTAGTGAAAGGGATGATTGCTCAAACCAGATCACTAATGCTCTATATCCCATCACTTGCCACCAATTTGTCATGAACAGCCGGGGGAGTCACTCAGATATCCCGCAGCTGTTTGCTGATTTGTCACAAACACTACTACTCTCTAGCGCCCCCCTTGTCGGCAGGCCACTTTTGGTACTGCAAGACAATGCATAAAATGAGGCTGCTGAGCTAATAATGCCAGATATTGGAGGTCTCACAGCAAGAGTAAATGTATATATCACCGATTCCCGCTAATGTAATATATATATACCTCGGTACCCTTAATGAATGCACTCCAATAATTCTATGCAATAATAATTATGCTGCCACCACCGGACGTTTCACAGGCGGTCCGGGCACCCGTTACAGATAGCATAAGGCCCTTCGGGTTTTTGGATTCGTATATAAAGCATGAGGGAAGAAACTATTCAATTTTATATATTTAATCCGAAAATAGGCAGTGTTTAAAAAAAATATACAAGAATTTACAAAAGGGAACAATACAAATACAGTATAGACAGTTACATAAAAATAAAAGGTATAAACGTGAAACTTACTAAACTCGTGCCATAGATGTGACGTCTGAATTTAGGGAGGGAAGGTCTCCAAGAGAAGAAGATGGTAGAGAGACGGCCAGCATCACCCCTTACTGATGCCTTCCATTACTGATTCCCCCCATCAAGGAGCTAATCGCTCTTATGCCCTCAGGTAACCCCCCTCTCTGTGACCTCATTTTACAGTCTCTTGTGGGCTGTGCCACGATTGTCACAAAGTTCTTTAATTCTAGCTTTTCACATATCTTTGTCCCTGGGTCACACAGGTGAAAGATATCAGCGTCATATTTTATATCTCAATTTTACATTTACATAGATACCAAGCACAACGCATCTAGCATGATTTTACTGGCCAATACTAATTTGTCGTGATATCAGCGATCTCCCAGTCAAGCTAAACGGTGCGCTGGGTTCAGTGCTCCACAGGGATTCTGGCATTATGTTTTTCATTTTTCTAGCATTAACGGGCCACGTAAAAAACTGTATTAGGAGTTTTTCCCTCCAACAGAACAAAGGATTGTCTTTTCTATACATCCTTTGGCTGCAGCTCTACCATCACCCAAAGTCATAAATACCTAAACTTTCAGGCCGATCAGATAATCGTCATGACGATCTGTGGCTGATGGTGGGGAGGAGGGTAAGGACCCTTCAAGAGTTTTACATGACAGTCTTAATGAGTGTATTGAAAAAACTAAACAATGTGATTTTTTTGATATATCATTAGGTTTACAAGTTTTTTCAGGCTTTCTTTTCTTAGAAGTTTAATGGTATTTATACAATGAATATATGTGTGTAATTCTTATTTTAATATGTACTATTTGTAAAGTACAGACCAAAGGTTTGGACACACCTTCTCATTCAAACAGTTTTCTTTATTTTCATGACTCTGAAAATTGTAGATTCACGTTGAAGGCATCAAACTATGAATTAACACATGCGAAATTAAATACTTAACAAAAAAGTGTGAAACATCTGAAAATATGTCTTATATTCTAGGTTCTTCAAAGTAGCCACCTTTTGCTTTGATTACTGCATTGCACACTCTTAACAGTCTCTTGATGAGCTTCAAGAGGTAGTCACCGTAAATGGTCTTTCAACAGTCTTGAAGGCGTTCCCAGAGATGCTTAGCACTTGTTGGCCCTTTTGACTTCACTCTGCGGACCAGCTCACCCCAAACCATCTCGATTGGGTTCAGGTCTGGTGACTGTGGAGGCCAGGTCATCTGGCGTAGCACCCCATCACTCTCCATCTTAGTCAAATAGCCCTTGCACAGCCTGGAGGTGTGTTTGGGGTCATTGTCCTGTTGAAAAATAAATGATGGTCCAACTAAATGCAAACCGGATGGAATAGCATGCCGCTTCAAGATGCTGTGGTAGCCATGCTGGTTCAGTATGCCTTCAATTTTGAATAAATCCCAAACACTGTCACCAGCAAAGCACTCCCACACCATCACACCTCCTGCTCCATGCTTCATGGTGGGAATCAGGCATGTAGAGTCTATCCATTCACCGTTTCTGCGTTGCACAAAGACACGTTGGTTGGATCCAAAGATCTCAAATTTGGACTCATCAGACCAAAACACAGATTTCCATTGGTCTAATGTCCATTCCTTATGTTCTTTAGCCCAAACAAGTCTCTTCTGCTTGTTGCCTGTCCTTAGCAGTGGTTTCGTAGCAGCTATTTTACCATGAAGGCCTGTTGCACAAAGTCTCCTCTTAACAGTTGTTCTAGAGATGTGTCTGCTGCTAAAACTCTGTGTGGAATTTACCTGGTCTCTAATCTGAGCTGCTGTTAACCTGTGATTTCTGAGGCTGGTGACTCGGATAAACTTATCCTCCGCAGCAGAGGTGACTCTTGGTCTTCCTTTCCTGTGGTAGTCCTCATGTGAGCCAGTTTCTTTGTAGCGTTTGATGGTTTTTGCCACTGCACTTGGGGACACTTTCAAAGTTTTCCCAATTTTTCGGACTGACTGACCTTCATTTCTTAAAGTAATGATGGCCACTTGTTTTTCTTTACTTAGCTGCTTTTTTCTTGCCATAATACAAATTCTAACAGTCTATTCAGTAGGAATATCAGCTGTGTATCCACCAGACCTCTGCACAACACAACTGATGGTCCCAACCCCATTTATAAGGCAAGAAATCCCAATTATTAAACCTGACAGGGCACACCTGTGAAGTGTAAACCATTTCCGGTGACTACCTCTTGTAGTACCTCTTGACTACTGCTCATCAAGAGAATGCCAAGAGTGTGAAAAGCAGTAATCAAAGCAAAAGGAGGCTACTTTGAAGAACCTAAAATATAAGGTATATTTTCAGTTGTTTCACACTTTTTTGTTAAGTATTTCATTCCACATGTGTTAATTCATAGTTTTGATGCCTTCAATATGAATTTACAATTTTCAGAGTCATGAAAATAAAGAAAACTCTTTGAATGAGAAGGTGTGTCCAAACTTTTGGTCTGTACTGTATCTTACATCTTTGGCTGTGAAAGAACCTGTGACGGGTCGTGGGTTGGCTGCCTCATGTTCATCTTCCCCCCCTCTCTACTTCTTTGCAGCGACGTTCTGGTCGTCTGTGAAACCCTTGCGAGTGAGGCTAAAGGCTGTTTTACACACAACGATATCGTTAGCGATCACGTTAGTGATGTGACACGCCCAGATCGTTGTTACGATTTGCCGAGATCGCTCATAGGTCATTTTGCAGCGGTCACACGTCCACATCTCACAAACGACGCTACATCGTTCAATGATATATTGTTTGACCAAGGCGGTCGTGTGGATGATGTTCATCGTTGGCAGGGGGTCAAACATAGCAATATGTCTTCTGCGTTCCAAACGACGAACAATATTTTGAATCTGAACGATGTGTCAACGATCAACGATTTTCACCCTATTTGCGATTATTCGGAGTCGCACGTAGGTGTCACATGCAACGACGTAGCTAACGATGACGGAAGTGCGTCACGAAAACCGTAACCCCGACAACATATCGTCAGATAAATCGTAGTGTGTAAAGGGGCCTTAAGTCCTGAAATGGGGCTTATGCGCGTGTGCGAGCTTGCAAGTGGGTTTTGCTCTAAGTCCCCTTTTGCTCCTTCTGACCATGCTTGCCATGTGGCAATCGGCGATTGGTCGTGATCCGAGATCACATGACTATGACATGTCGCTTACGGATTGGCCATGGCTGACGTCATCGATGACACGGGATCACATGACCGTGACATGCTAGCTGCTGATTGGCCGCGGCTGACGTCAGTGATGACATGTGATCACATGACTATGATGTGTCGCTTCCTGATTGGTCGTGGCTGACGTCATTGATAACGAACTCGCTGGTCATTGGTGGATTGAGCCAGGAGTGCCTCCATCTTCTGGGAGGTGCTTTGTCTATATAGGACCCTGCAGCACACTTCTCGGTGCTCAGACATTCTTGGTGCATGCATGGGGTAGACGCCTCATGCGTGATGTCCAATATTACCCGTATCCTTGAACTTTAGTGGATCAGCTTAGGCAGGGACTCTGTACTCACTAGCATAACACCATTACCCTTTCCTGGCACCTTAGTGGAACCGCCCTCAGTGTCTCTGATTCATCTGTGCGGCTAGCATAGAGAGCTCATTGATTCCTTAGGTTTAGTTAGCACAAGGAGTTCAGGCAGGGGCTTCACTGAGCCTAGACAATACGGATAGTACTGTCTGTACCTACACACTCCCTATATGCTGCTATCTCTAAAAACTGTATAGAGGCTAGCAATAAGGGATCTCCATGACCTGTAACGGTTTTCCCATCTGCATTCACAGGGTTTTTACATCTATACTCCTGTGACATTATTAGCTACCTTATCAGTGTGAAGTAACACTGGTGTTGGTTAGTGGACTGCGTTTGGGGCAACCATCCGCTTATGTTTTGTAGTTCCTGTAATTGGGCAGGTACTACATGTCAACTTACCATATTATTTGCATTAATACACTAGCTACAATCTTATTCTACACATTTCTGTGAGGTAACAGAGGTGTTAGTCTGTGGACCATGGTTAGGGTACCCAACCGCTTACATTTTGTAGTTCCTGTAATTGGGCAGGAGCTACAGGTCCATCCTTATCTCTCTGTTAGCATTTCTCCTTAAGGTTGCCCTAAATCGTTTTCACTGTGACTTAACAGTGAGCACCGCTTTAGGTTCTAGTGCCACTGTGAAGCAACAGTGACAGTACCGCTGAGGTGGTATAGTACTCCTTTCCTTTGTTCTCGCCAGCATCAGATTATTCTGCACGGTGGGCCCTGACTGCTAGATAGCTTACTATCCCCTATCAGTGGGCAGTCCCGTAACAGAACCCCATATCATCAGGCGTCCTCCAACAAACTTAAGAAATACTTACTTTTCTCGAGCCATTAGCCCCTTTTTCCCTTCTTTCTTCCAGAGCCATTTACACCCATCAGAGCTTAAGCGGGGTTTACACGCTACGATATCGTTAATGAATTATCGTCGGGGTCACGGTGTTTGTGACGCACATCCGGCTTCATTAACGAGATCGCAGCGTGTGACACTTTTGAGTGACCTTAAACGTTCGCAAAAGCGGTCAAAATCGTTTGCCGCGGAGAGGTCGTCCTGAAAAAAATCGTTTAACGCTTATTGGCGATGTTGTTCCTCATTCACGTGGCACCACACATCGCTGTGTGTGACACCGCAGGACCGACGAACATCTCCTTACCTCCATCCACCGGCAATGAGGAAGGAAGGAGGTGGGTGGGATGTTACGTCCCGCTCATCTCCGCCCCTCCGCTTCTTTTGGATGCCTGCCGTGTGACGTTGCTGTGACGCCGCACGAACCGCCCCCTTAGAAAGGCAGCGGTTTGCCGGCCACAGCGACGTCGCAGAGCAGGTATGTGCATTCGACGCTGCTGTAGCGATAATGTTCGCTACGGCAGCGATCACACAATATTGCACGTACGACGGGGGTGGGTGCTATCGCGCTCGACATCGCCAGCCGATGCTAGCGATGTCGCAGCGTGTAAACCCCGCTGTAGATTATTAACTTTTGTCTCATTGCTTAAAATCACCCGTTTCAATCTTCTACTGTCCACATTTTGGACTTCTTTTCAACTTCGAGTTTTCGCTTCTTATGATGATATTGAAGTCAAGGCTTCTTTATATGTTTGCGGGCCTCCATTGCAGACTTGGGTAATGTGCATCACACGGTGCATACATGGATGCCTGAGATCTCACTATTACGAAGCAGATAAGCCACCTCCACTACCATGTTTGTCGTGCCATAACTGATAGACGTTGTGATAAGCTGAGTTTTGACGACAATATTTTACCTGCATATCCACCTCTTGGCAAAACGTTCAAACCATTGTTACCCTTTTGCTTGTCACTGCATTTGCTATCATTGCACAAACGCTAGAGAGGAACATTTTTCTCAGTTTCAAGAAGTGGGCCACAAAGCCTTATGCGGGCTTCACATGGTACGATCTATCGTGCTATCGCATGAGCGATCGTACCCGCCCCCGTCATTTGTGCGTCATGGGCAAATTGCTGCCCGTGTCGCACAAAGTCGTTTAACCCCCATCCCACGTACTTACGTGCTGAGCGACGTCGCTGTGGGCGGCGAACATCCACTTCCTGAAGGGGGTGGGACGTTCGGCGTCACAGCGACGTCACACAGCGGCTGGCCAATAGAAGCGGAGGGGCGGAGATGAGCGGGACGTAAACATCTCGCCCACCTCCTTCCGCATAGCCGGCGGGTGCCGCGGGACGCAGGTTATGTGGGCTTCACACAGTACGATCTATCGTGCGATTGCACGAGCGATCATACCCGCCCCCGTCGTTTGTGCGTCACAGGCAAATCGCTGCCCGTGTCGCACAAAGTCGTTAAACCGCTGTCACACGTACTTGCCTGCTGAGCGACCTCGCTGTGGGCGGCGAACATCCTCTTCCTGAAGGGGGAGGGACGTTCGGCGTCACAGCAACATCACACAGCCACCGGCCAAAAGAAGCGGAGGGGCGGAGATGAGAGGGATGTAAACATCCCGCCCATCTCCTTCTTTCAACATAGCCGGCGGGTGCCACGGGATGCAGGCAAGCTGTGTTCATCGTTCCTGGGGTGTCACACGGAGAAACGTGTGCTGCCCCGGGAACGATGAACAACCTGTTCAAATAAGATTAAACAATTTTTTAAAAATGAGCGACGAGTACACGATCCACGATTTATAACCGATTTGGAGTTGCACGTAGGTGTCACACGAGACGACGTCATGAACGATGCCGGATGTGCATCACGAAAACCGTGACCCCGACGACACATCGCACGATAGAACGTCTCGTGTGACGTCCGCATTATTGTTTGCAAATTAGTAAGGGAGCGGGCCTCAGTACCTCTATAAGTGTGGGTACCCATATTGAACCAAGGCAACATTTTCCCAGTGAAGTTCACTGTTTCATAAGGAAATATAGAACACAGAAAAGGTGAAAAGTATGTGTTTAAGGAAAGGAAAGGAATTTCCTAGGAATTCAACTGTTCTGATACATTAGGGGCCTGGCAAATAGGAAAATACACCATAAACATGTGCACTGAGCCTTTTTGTGTGCCCATATGTAGTTTACTTTTACACATAAGAATTGCCGAAACTTGAGGGAAATATTCCTTGTGAAAATTAAATACTGTGATCTAAAACTTCATATGATTAAAAAAATTTAAATTTGCACAGCAAGGCCACATACTATGTGAGAATCTGCAGAAGCTCCCACAGGAACCGCAGGTCAACAGAAAACCCTGGAGGGGTCAGGAAACATTAAAAAGAATCTATCCACAGAATTTATATGCGCATACAGATCTTTCAAAGACAAATCCAGCCGATATGCTTTCAACATGTGAAAATTCTTGCCAAGAGTCAGCTATTCCAGCTCTATTCCACACCTAGGCGCTGCCTATTCCTGATTGACAAAACTGTTAGTCAAAACAGAAGGCAGCAGTGGGCAGGGAGTAAAGCTGGAGTGACAGAGGCTGTGGGGAACATTGACATGCTCAAAACTCTTGCATATAGATCCAAACGCCGATTTCACAGGAATGCAGCAACAGACTGGCTAGATAAAGATATTGCTGGCCTTGTCTATAAAATAACTACATGTGCATATTAATATTTTGGATTGGGGTAGGGGTGAAATCCTGCTAACAGATTTCCTTAAAAAGAATTAATGTATGCATTGCAGTGTAAAACGACTTGCTGTAGATATGATCAGTCTTTTAATTGTCTTTCAACTTCCTCACATCCTTAAGCTGGAGTCACACTAGCGTACACTCCCTGACAGAAGTTCTGTTGCTTACCCATGTTATGTAAATAAAAGCTTATAACCTGGCTTTAAATTCATCCATTGGTTTTATAAATTACTCTTTTGAAATCTGAAATCCTCCCAAATTTGGTTTCGGTTATGAAAATATAGTTGCTGCAGAGCTGAAATATTGATCATTTAATGAACACAGGCCAGATTTTTGCAGGACAAAAGTTTTATCGCCTTGTCATATAATGTACCCAATCCTAGTTTACATCCTCGCCTGTGCTCACTAAATGATCGGTAAATTAGTGGGTGGGTATAAAAAGAAAACCAACACCCCAGACCTTCACTTGAACTGCAACTTGACCTCTGGCAACATGCCAAAATTCCACCCTGTGACCAAAGCCTTGATTATCAAGAGGCTGAAGACCAGATCTACTGCAGAGGTGGCTGGTATCGTTAATGTGTCTTAGCGTCAAGTACAAAAAATTAAAAAAAAGATTTGAAGAGACTGGAGATGTTTTTGACAAGCCCAGGTCCAGCAGACCCTGCAAGACAACTGCTCAGGAGGAACGTTTGTTGGTTAGAAAATCCAAAGCCAGTCCCTCTTCCACTGCAGAAGAGCTCCAACAGGCCTGGTCACCTCAAGTCCCTGTGTCAACTAGAACAGTTTGTAGGATTCTGTCTCGAAATGGCCTCCGTGGTTGAATCAGTGCCCAGAAGTCAGCACTAAACAAAAGGCAATTAAAAAATCATGTGGCATTTGCCAAGTCCCACAGCCTGCTAAACAGATGGATGCTGGAAAAGTGGCAGAAGGTCGATTTCTCTGATGAATCTTCAGTTTAATTACACCACAGCCGCTATAAATACTGCAGGAGACCTACTGAAGCCCGTATGGATCCAAAATACACCCAGAAAATAGTTAAGTTTGGTGATAGAAATATCATGGTCTGGGGTTACATTCAGTATGGGGGTGTGCGAAACATTTGCAAGGTGGAAGGCAATATCAATAGCCTAAAATATCAAGACGTATTAGCTACCTCTTACATTCCCAATCATAAAAGGGGTCAAATTCTGCAGCAGGATGGTGCTCCATCTCATACATCAATCTCTACAATGAAGTTCCTCCTGGCAAAGAAGATCAAGGTGCTCAAGGACTGACCAGCCCAGTCACCAGACATGAACATCATTGAGCATGTCTGGGGTAGGATGAAAGAGGAAGCTTGGAAGTCAAAACCTATTCCTGATGACTTCATCAATAAATTGTATGAATCATTGTTGAACCACATGGATACAGTCCTTCAAGCTCATGGAAGTCACACAAAATATTAAATATGGCTCTAATAGCACCACAACTTCATTCACCAATGTTTTGCAACATATCTTTGTTTTAGAAGTTAATTATTTGTTTGAATTTCACATTACTTTCTGTGGGTGACAAAACTTTTGTCTTGCCAAAATCTGACCTTTCTGTGTTCATTAAATGATCAATACTTCAGCTTTACAGCAACTTTATTTTCATAACCTAAACTAAATTTGGGAGGGTTTCAGCATTCAAAAGAGTAATTTATAAAACCAATGGATGCATTTAAATTCAGGTTATAAGCTTTTATTTACATAACATGGATAAGTGACAGAACTTCTGTCAGGGAGTGTATGGCATCTGATGCGAGAGCATTGGATGCGATATGCTAATGACTCCCAACTCAGGCTCTGCTGAGAGCCTGAGCCGAGTGTCATGTGACTGTGACTAGATCTTGCAATCAGGTCACAGCTGTGAAGTTGAGGGCGGGTTCTGCGGAGCAGAGGGAGGAATTAATCCCCCCATCTCTTCCATTGTCGGCCTGTGCGCATATCGCACTGCACTGGGATAACATTCGAGTGCAGTCCGATGTTTCTCTCGCACCCATTCACTTGAATGGGTGCGAGGGATATGGCTCTCGCAGAAAATCACAGCATGTTGCGAATTTTCTCGCATCCAGAATCTGGATGCGAGAAAAGCTGACCAACTGCTTTCCCTCATTGACTAACATTGGTGTCATAGTGCAATGCGAGATTTTCTCGCATTACACTCGTCCGTTTTTCACGCTCATGTGAGCGTGTGTCGCAGGCGGGGAGGACGCCACTGCGCTGCGCTCGCTAATGCTCGGGTCCGGCGCTTCTGCGATGGCTGCTCGGTGGCACAAGCGGTGGGCCGGATCCGGGGACTCGAGCAGCGCTCCTCGCCCGTGAGTGAAAGGGATGGTTGGTTTAGGGGATTTTAGTACGTGACGCCACGCCCATGTGGTGAGGTTGGGCACCACCGCTGCTGGTGACGGGGATCCTGGGAGCGATGGTAGGGAGCAGCTGGGATGTTGTTTTCCCCCCTCCGTGGGTAGGGGTTGGTGGTCCCGGGGCCCGGTGAGGTGACTGGGAGGCAGGGCTGGCAAGGTGCAGGGTCGCCTGGACTGCGCAGCGCGGTGCCGGATGTCACAGTAGTACTCACTCAGCCACAAATGTACGCAAAGTCTCTGGTAAACCAAACGGCTGGATGGACGGGTCCCGCAGCCGGCTGCTGTGGTTTCTCCTGGACGGTTGGTGGTGGCTGCCTTTCCCTGCACCTTTGTGTATGTTCGGTCCCGATGGCTTCCCAACAGTAACCCGCTCCCCAGCGTGTATATGTGCCGGATGAGCCCTTTTGCCCGCAGGCTCTGGCCCTCGGAACTCTAGCTGTGGCGGTAGCTGTATTTCCTTCTACTGGTCGAACGGTTGCCTTCTATCGCGTCTTGGATGTTAGGAAACCCCTGGGGCTCCGGTCACTGACGGATTTGACCTCTTAACGGCGACTCCAAGCCTGGTCGGGGTCCGCAGGCCCTGCCGGTGTGTGCTGGCTTCACTTGGCTCCCCGGTTCGGTACCGGTGGGCCACCGCCTGACCCCGGTCCTACGGTTCCGCGTTGATTTGCCTCTCCTGCAGACGGCCACCACTGTCTGCCAACCTTGCTCTTAGTGCCCGGGCCACACACCCGGACACGGTCAGTTTACTCCTCTTTACTCCTTTCACTTGCACTTCCCTAACTGAACTGAACTGACTTCCTATTCCCGCCTCCAGGACTGTGAACTCCTCAGTGGGTGGGGCCAACCGCCTGGCTCCACCCCACCTGGTGTGAACATCAGCCCCTGGAGGGAGGCAACAAGGATTTTGTATCTGGCTGATGTGACTGTCTCGGGGTGGGGGTGTGTGTTGTAGTACCTGTGATGACCTGGCTAGTCCAGGGAGCCACATTTCCCCTTGGTTAAATGCAGACCGTCCGCGGGCTGCCCGTCCATCACCGGTTTTATTTTTCTTTTCAACTGTAAAGATATAAAAACAACACAGTATGGATTTCAAATCTTCCCTTACGGGAGGCATGTCACTTAAACGTTGCAAAACACATATATATATATATATATATATATATATACATTTTTAATAATAACGGACGGACGGCTTCCACTCTCCAACCCAAGCAACCTAGCCCTGATGCTGCCCCTAAGAAGTGGGCAGCACCCCTTGACCCCAGTCCAGATCCAGGCTGCCCGAGCGGGAACGGGTACGGTGCCTCGCACCCGGCTTTCACTTCAGGGGACCCCACATCCATGGGGGACCCCTGACCCCCGGAGGATCGCCACCGGTTGCGGTAGTGGCGGGCCTGGGCCATCACTTCCCTCCAGGCCCATCCTCCAAATCTGCCTCTCCGGAGGCGGAAACGGAAAACATGCCCCAACTTATTTACAATCCCACCAGTTCATGGGTGCCCTGCAAGTTCTCAGCCATGTCCATGAAGAGTTCCTCATGCTAACGGTAACAAAGGGTCCCTGCGGGGACAACTTGCCGGCAACGGCCGGGTCAATCACGGTGTCAATCAGGTTATTTGCTCGGTCTGATTCATTCATTTACTTAACAGGGTAACGGTACTGGTGGTCCCAACGGGGACAACGGTGCAACGGAGGGACTGCTGCCTTACTTCAAGTCCACACCACAGTACGGAGGAGGGGGCTGGGCCGGTTCTTGGGCCTCCTGGCCTCCTCTCAGCTTGGCATCCAGGGCATACCAGCCCCTATCTCCACAGTGCCACATGTATGTCACTAGATCGCCTGGGAGCAAGTTACGGCCCGGGTGGCCCTCTGGTAGATGGGCATTAACATCCCTGCGGGCCACAAACACCTCGGCCTCCAGGCCCGGTTCAAAAATAAATCCATACCCCCGGCGGGGGTCGAATCTTCGTACCTGGCCCTCGTATATCGGGCCCCGTACCCGGAAGGTGGCTCTGCGGAGGTTTTCCTTCTCCTGGATCGTGCGGGCTATCATCTCAGCCTTCCGCTTCTCCCTCTCCGCGATTTCCCGGCCCAACTGGCTCGGCTCCCTGTCCCAGTAAGGGGTGTCTGCCTGCCCCTGCGCACGGGTCGGGCCCCGCAGGGCCTTCTTCACACTGCCCACTACTGGCATCCTCTGTGGAAGGTCCCGCGGTGTCATGGCCTGGGGTGCTGCCTCACAGCGACAACCCGGCGCAGCCTCAGCCGAGGAGTGGGGTATGGGTACAGGGGTCCTCACCTGCTGAGCCTCCTCCTGGACGGGACGGATCACCGGAGCCGGGACGGTACTGGGTGCGGTGACTTACGATGCCACCGGTGTGTCTTCGCAGACTGACGCTGCCCTCGGGAGCTTCCAAGGAAGCGCTTCGGGTCGTCTGCGGACCTCTTCTGCAGGCTGGTCTGCTTGGGCGGACAGGCAGGGTTCCGCTACCGGTTGTAGGGGTAGCGGGCCTAGTGGCGGGGCGGCAGCAGCCAACACGGGTAGCGGGGGAGGCAGCAGGGTGAACGGGCACAGACCAGGCCCCTCAGCCGCAGCCACCAATCCTGTAGGGACACAGGGGCGTGGTCGCTTACCCGCTCCTCCAAGTCTTCCTCCGCCTCGCGTCTCCGTATGGCCGCCACCACATCCGGCATGTCGGCCTCCCACTCCTCCAGGAGGAGCTGCACTTTCACCTGCAGACGGCTTCACAGACGGATGGTCCGGATTTCTACCCACGCTGCGGTGTTGGGCGCGGGCTCGGGGACTGCGGGGCTACCGGACGGACGGTGCATGCTGGCAGCGGTATCTTCCAGGAACCAAATGGCGGTAGAGTCCTGGCGTCCCTGCTTTTATGGCCTCGGTTTACATGCGGCCAGACGCCACTGCGCTGCGCTCGCTAATGCTCGGGTCCGACGCTGCTGCGATGGCTGCTTGGTGGCTCGAGCGGTGGTCCGGATCCGGGGACTCGAGCGGCGCTCCTCGCCCATGAGTGAAAGGGGTGGTTGGTTTGGGGGATTTTAGTCCGTGACGCCACCCACGGGTTGTGGTGAGGTTGGGCACCACCGCTGCTGGTGACGGGGATCCCGGGAGCGATGGTAGGGAGCAGCTAGGATGTTGTTTTCCCCCCTCCGTGGGTAGGGGTTGGTGGTCCCCGGAGCCCGGTGAGGTGACGGGGAGGCAGGGCTGGCAAGGTGCAGGGTCGCCTGGACTGCACAGCACGGTGCCGGATGGCACGGTAGTACTCACTCAGCCACAAACGTACGCAAAGTCTCTGGTAAACCAAACGGCTGGATGGACGGGTCCCGCAGCTGGCTGCTGTGGTTTTCCCGGACGGTTGGTGGTGGCTGCCTTTCCCTGCACCTTTGTGTATGTTCGGTCCCGATGGCTTCCCAACGGTAACCTGCTCCCCAGCGTGTATATGTGCCGGAGGAGCCCTTTTGCCCGCAGGCTCTGGCCCTCGGAACTCTAGCTGTGGCGGTAGCTGTATTTCCTTCTACTGGTCGGACGGTTGCCTTTTATCGGGTCTTGGATGTTAGGAAACCCCTGGGGTTCCGGTCACTGATGGATTTGACCTCTTAACGGCGACTCCAAGCCTGGTCGGGGTCCGCAGGCCCTGCCGGTGTGTGCTGGCTTCACTTCGCTCCCCGGTTCGGTACCGGCGGGCCACCGCCCGACCCCGGTCCTATGGTTCCGCGTTGATTTGCCTCTCCTGCAGACGGCCACCACCGTCTGCCAACCTTGCTCTTAGTGCCCGGGTCACAGACCCGGACACGGTCAGTTTACTCCTCTTTACTCCTTTCACTTGGACTTCCCTAACTGAACTGAACTGACTTCCTTTTCCCGCCTCCAGGACTGTGAACTCCTCAGTGGGTGGGGCCAACCGCCTGGCTCCACCCCACCTGGTGTGGACATCAGGCCCTGGAGGGAGGTAACAAGGATTTTGTGTCTGACTGATGTGCCTGTCTCGGGGTGGGGGTGTGTGTTGTTGTACCTGTGACGACCTGGCTAGTCCAGGGCGCCACATGTGCCCTTAAATGAAGTAACTGGTCCATTTTTCAGGTGGCTTTAGGTTCAGAACCTGCTCACTAATTGAACTCACTACTTCACTGCATAAAATAACCAAAAAGACACCAAAAAAGACACTTCAGTAAAAACACCACCAATATTTTCCTAAAACATCTTCATGTAGCAAAACTTAAAGGGTACTTCAGCATATAAAAGACGTTATTTGCACATACAGTGGTACCTCGCATAACGAGTAACCCTCTTAACAACAATTTCGCTTAACAAGCAAAGCTTTCTGTAAATTTGTAACCCGCTTTACGAGAAAGCTTTGCTGTGCGAGTGAAATTCTCACCACACACACTTCCGGTTTCGTCCATCCACCACACTCTGACCCGCACTTGCAGTCCACACAAACACACACATGTACGCACAAACACATAAACACACACGCACGCACACACATACAGTATTATGCTCACCTTACCTTCCGTTCCACCGCCGGTCTCATGGTTCTTGTAGTTCCTGGGTACATCGCGATGTCCTCGCGGTGAACTACAAGACCCAGGAAGCATGCAATGGAACGGAAGGTAAGGTGAGCATATAATATAACATAATATGTTTACCTTTCGTTTCATCGCCGGCCTCCTGGGTGCTGTAGTGCGCCGCTGCGCTCCAGTCCACGCTGTGTATCTGCATCCATAGTGACGAGGGAGGAACTTCTTGTCACCGCTAATGAAAGGCAGAGCGCTGGCCAATCAGAGGCAAGCGGCTCTGCCTTTGACGTCAGCACTCTGGCCGGGAACTTCCTACCTCGTCGTTATGGTAACGCGTTACACAGCCCGGCCTCGTACCAGAGAACAGCAAGTCCCAGCAGACCGGCGATGGAACGGAAGGTAAGGTGAGCATATAATATGTGCGTGTGCATGCGTGCATGTGTGTTTGTGTGAGTTTGTGTGAGTTTGTGTGTGTTTGTGTATGTGTGGAATGATAGAATAGGGGACCAGGATGGGACATTTTAGAAGTTGTGGAACGGATCGTCAGCATTGCAATGATTTCCTATGGGAAATCTTGCTCTGCTGAACGATTACCTTGATTAACAAGCACAGTCCTAGAACGGATTGTTCTCGTTAAGCAAGTGTGACGGGGGTGTAGAAGAGAGCAAAGGATGGACGAGGCCGAGGGACGATCCAACAGGTTTATTCACAAGAACACTGGAACAGCACACGATAAGTCCACGTACAACAGATTCGGGGGCCCTTCCCGACAATCCTCGGACCGGATAACAGAGCAATCGTCCTTACAGTAGTCCAAAGAGTTCCACACAATCCCACGGGCCGCCACACAGGCCTAGCTCCGTCCGTGTCCACAGCCACCCAGGCTGGGGCTCCTTCTTCTCTTCAAGTTTCAGCTCACTCTGAAGTTACAAAAAGAGAAATGCATTGTCTGTGCTGCTTGACCAGCCCACCATGTTTGTTCAGGGGGTAGGGGTCACACATCCTATCATCAATGGTTTGGTCCATCACAGGGCTCCAATATGTCTGCCAGCCACAGTAGATGAAGGGATCCCCTGCTGTAAAGAACAATGACTATTCCTTCACTGGCCAATGCAATTACAGATTAGATACACAATTCTGGAAAGAAGAGGACAGGCTATTTACATAATCACATTAGATGCCAAGACTACAATTGTATGAGAGAGACACATTGAGACCAGTAGCTCCCCCAAGAAAATACATGAATTACAACTAATACAACCAGGGAAATATACATATCATGACATAGTATCACAGCATATACAGTGAGAGGGTAAATTACATCTTCACAATCCCTCCCCCTCCCAACTTGTGTACGTACTAGGGACCTCTACAGGTCACTGGTTAAGTACACACAGGCAGAGCGTTACTTACATGTGGCTTCATGCAGCCACGAATTGGCATCGTAGCTCTCCCACATCATTGCCCAGGAGAACAGCTGCAGGCAGACCACCCATCACCCCAACCACACATCGCCTGACCCCAAAACCAAAGTTCAGATCCACAGTGGCTGTGGGAATAGTCCTCCATTGTCCACCAGCCAGTTCAATAACAATCCCAGGTCCTCTATGGATTGCCTCAGGCCGAACCACTTGGGGATCAGCCAGTGTGAGGAAAGCACCCGAGTCACAAAATCCAACAAGTCTCTGTCCATCCAGCACAACCTCCTGCAAGTGCTTACCTCGATGAGCAGAAGTCGTCATAACTGCGGGTCGCACCCCGTAAACTCCTGGTGGTGCAACATGGGGGGCTGAGTCACTAGGCCAGTCCTCACATAACGGTGCCACATCTTCCTCCATGGCACTGGGCTGTAAATAATTAACAATCCGATTGGGTGCAGGATCAGTCCTCATTTGAACAGCTGGGCAGGAGACTTGCCGATGCCCTGGCTGTCCACATTGATAGCATCTGAGCTGGGTCTCCCTCCATCCAAGGCGTCCTCTTGGGTAAGGGGTAGGGGAACTTGGAGGCCGGCTCCCACCTGAAGGTGCTGTAGGGGTTTGAGGATGATTCCTCCATGGCCTGGCTGGGCAGGAGGCCTGCAAATGCCCGGGATGCCTACAAACATAACACCTGCGCTCTGTTACTTCCTCTCCCCGGCGTATTCCAGAAAGTGCAGTAGAAGCAACTGGAGGCACATTAACACGGGTATCAACATGTGGTGGCTTAGAGGAACGGGGAACAATGGGGACAGAATAACTGGGGGCATCCGGTGTTGTGGAGCTGTTACGCGTCTCTCCATCCTCCAACAGAACCCTCCACTGAGGCTTGATGGTGAGAGCCTCATCAGCGAGAGCAGCAGCTTCCTCCACTGTCGCTGGTTTTCTCTCACGCACCCATTCCCGGATCTCAGCGGGGCACTGGGCAAAGAATTGTTCTTTTAGGATGACCTGCAGGAAGGTCTCCCAAGATAAGGCCTCCTCTGCCTCCAGCCAGCGATTACATATTTGTTTGAGTCTATGAGCATATATCTTAAAAGACACTTCCCCATCACAGGCTAAAGCACGGAACTGAGTCCTGTAAGTGTCTGGGGTCACAGCATAATGTTCTAGAATAGTCTGTTAAATATCCGCATACTCACAGTTCCACCGAGGGTCCATAGCTCTATAGGCTTCAGCAGCTCCCCCCTCTAGGAGCCCAACCAGATGCCGGACACGCTCCCTGTCCGGGACTTCCATTAATCGACACTGATGCTCAAAGTCCTGGAAGAAGCCCTCAATGTCGCCTGCAGCCTCATTAAACGGCTTAAAGTCTTTGCGGGACACCCTGGGAAGTTCCCTCATGATGGGTGCTGGGGTTACAGTCTGTCTGGAACCTCTCGCGGCTTCCACAGCGAGCTCCTTATCCAGTAGTGCCATCTCCTCCATCCTGCGCTCCTTCTCTTTAGCTCCACGCATGGCCTCCCTCTTATCTTCTATGGTGGCCTCATCTCCAAGCAGTGCCATCTCCTCCTTGTACCACACAACCCATTGACTTTTTTGGGTATTCACCTCCGGCTGCCGTCTTTCTTCCGTTTGCTGTGAGGATCCTTCCTCCACGTCATTTTGCGAACAGACTCCTTCTAGCGCCTCAATCAGCTGCTCCTTGGAGAGTCCTTTGAAACGAACTCCTACTTCACGGGCCTTTGATTGCAGGCTCCCCAAAGTCCAGGTCTTGTACTCTGCAGTGCTGGTTCCTGATGTTGAGCCATTGTCCTCCATTCCTTCTGCTCTGATCCCAGCGCTGCCAACCAGTTTGTGACGGGGGTGTACAAGAGAGCAAAGGATGGACGAGGCCGAGGGACGATCCAACAGGTTTATTCACAAGAACACTGGAACAGCACACGATAAGTCCACGTACAACAGATTCGGGGGCCCTTCCCGACAATCCTCGGACCGGATAACAGAGCAATCGTCCTTACAGTAGTCCAAAGAGTTCCACACAATCCCACGGGCCGCCACACAGGCCTAGCTCCGTCCGTGTCCACAGCCACCCAGGCTGGGGCTCCTTCTTCTCTTCAAGTTTCAGCTCACTCTGAAGTTACAAAAAGAGAAATGCATTGTCTGTGCTGCTTGACCAGCCCACCATGTTTGTTCAGGGGGTAGGGGTCACACATCCTATCATCAATGGTTTGGTCCATCACAGGGCTCCAATATGTCTGCCAGCCACAGTAGATGAAGGGATCCCCTGCTGTAAAGAACAATGACTATTCCTTCACTGGCCAATGCAATTACAGATTAGATACACAACTCTGGAAAGAAGAGGACAGGCTATTTACATAATCACATTAGATGCCAAGACTACAATTGTATGAGAGAGACACATTGAGACCAGTAGCTCCCCCAAAAAAATACATGAATTACAACTAATACAACCAGGGAAATATACATATCATGACATAGTATCACAGCATATACAGTGAGAGGGTAAATTACATCTTCACAGCAAGTACCACTGTATTGTAAAAATCTAGCAGTGTTCTACACACAGAAGGGCACAAAATTTAAATTTCAAATCTCTACTGAAGCTAAGACTCCTGATTTACATAGTGAAGGTTGAAACTTTAGGCACAACTTTTCTAAATAACAACATGTTTTGTGGATTTGTGGATTGTGTTACAATCTCATGAACAATATGAAAAATGCATTTTGGAAAGACGGAGGTGTGTTATTCAATACTCAATAATTATAAAAAATTCCAGATGTATGTTATATACCCAGATATTTGAAGATATATAGTTATTCTGTAAAACATTTTAATTCTATTACAAACATCAGTATTTGGAATTCCCCTCTGGTTGCCTTAGGCGGTATATATCAATTTGGTCTGCGTCCTATTATTCATTTTTAAATCACCCTAAAGCTTTGCAACATTTTTTAATTTAATACCTGGCTCAAAAAAAATGAAGGGAACACATTCAATAGAAGTTATAAAAAAAGATTCAAACTGAAAATCTTTACTAATATAAAATGTTTAATTCTTTGAGAAAAAAATAATGTATAAAAGCTATCGATCCCAAATTACTCTGAAATTAAATGTGAAAAACTAAAATCACTACGGCAATTTGAGTGAATTCTGTCACAAAAATTCATAATGTGATGAATGATCACAATAAATGGTCTGTACATGCTTGTATGCACACCTATCTACACCTAAGCACGGTCCTGATAAGATGGTGGATAGTATCCTGGAAAATTTCTTCCAAGACTTGGATCTGAGCATCAGTGAGCTTTTGGACAGTGTAGAGGTATAGACCCTGACTGTTTGACTACTCTTTTGTCCCCTGGTAGTTTTCCTGTTAACTGACTGCTGAAGTTACTCAGCTGTACTTCAGCTGCCTTTCTGTTACAATGTTACTTTGACTCTCCTTCACTACTCTGCCACCTAGTGGGGAATACGCTGTACTACATCTCACTTGCCCTTTGTACATCGTGACATTATAACCAGCCCCTACTTTTTCTTTTGTTATGGACCCTTTACGTGCACTTGCGAATCAGATGTTAGCGTTAATGCAGATGACGCAGGATCTGTCTGTGGAGCATAGAACTCTTGCTGCTGCCCATAATCAGCTTCAGGGAGAGCTTACAGCTGCAGTAAAAACCCTCCAGGGCTCCATGGTTCAGGCAGCCATTAGACAGCCGGATCCCAGTGATATTTCCCTACACTCTCCTGAACCCACGGATAAGCTTCCTGATACATTCTCTGGGGAGAAAGAGAAGTTTTTTACGTTTAGAGAGAGTTGTTGATTATTTTTCTCCCTTAGACCCCGATCTTCTGGGGATGAGAGCCAGCGGGTGGGGATAATTATCTCCTTGCTCAGGGAGGGCATCAGACTTGGGCCTTCTCCTGTACGTATGTCGGTTGATAGGTTTTTCTGACGCCCTATGACTTATTTATGCCGAATCTGACCGGGTCATGGTGGCGGAGGACACAATTATGGTCTCGTTCAGGGCAGTTACATGGCTGAATGGTATTGTTCTGAGTTCAGGCAGTGGTCCACCAATGTATCTTGGAATGACTCCGCTTTAAGATGCCAGTTTAGGAGAGGACTGTCTGATCATCTTAAGAATGCTCTGGCCCTTCATCATCCACCTAGTTCTTTGGAGGAGACCATGTCCCAGGCAGTACGTATGGATCGGAGGTTGCGAGGAAGAGGGATGACCCTATGGGAGACTCCATTTTGTCCTGTCAAGTCCGAGGTTGTTCTACATCTTGAACCCATGGAGGTTGATGCCATTGATTCCAAGGAGAAAGAGAGGAGACGGCGATGGGAAAGGAGGTTGTGTTTCTATTGTGGAGGTTCAGGACATTGGAAGAAGGACTGTCCCATTTGCCCTCTAACCGCCAAGTCGCCGGAAAAACGCCTAAGTCTGGGTGATAGTCGAGGAGGTCACCCAGACTCTCAGGTACCTTTTTCCTCATTTCAAAAGATTCTGTTGGAGGTGGAACTCTATATGGGAAGGTGTTGCCTCTCTGCTTCTGCTTTCATGGACTGTGGATCCTCCATGAACTTCATTGATTCTAGTCTGGTGTCCAACACTAAGATAGGGACAGTTAGGCTAGAGACTCCTATTCATATCATTGCCATTGATAAAACACCGTTGTCACAGAATGTGGTTAAATTTGTGTCTGAGAAGTTCCTAATCAAAGTGGGTTCCCTTCACCAGGAACTTACTTCATGTTATATCATGGATAACCTCCCGGCTGGGATGGTGTTGGGATTCCCCTGGTTGCAGATGCATAACCCTGTTATTGACTGGAAATCTTGCGATATTGTTAAATTGGGTCCTAATTGTGCAAATGGTTGTCCTGCTACTGTTCAAGTGTCTTCCACTAATGTGGAGGGTATTCAGGAGTACCTAAAAGATTTTGGAGATGTGTTTTCTGAAAAAGAGGCTGAGGTTTTGCCACCACATCGCCCTTACGATTGTACCATCACTCTCATTCCGGGTACTAAATTGCCCAAGGCCCGTTTGTATAATCTTTCTGGCTCGGAACGTGCTGCCATTAAAAAGTATATTTCCGATAGTTTCCCTAAAGGTCACATCCGTCCCTCTGTCTCGCCTGTGGCTGCTGGGTTCTTTTTTGTTAAAAAAAAGATGGTGGCTTACGCCCATGCCTCGATTTTCAGGAGCTCAATAAAATTATGGTCAGAAATGTCTATCCCCTTCCACTCATCCCAGATATCTATAATGTTTTATTTCTATAGCGCCAACATATTCCGCAGCGCTTTACAATTAAGAGGGGACATGTACAGACAATATGAGACAATACAAAATAACAAAATTAAGATACCAGGGGGAGTGAGGCCCCTGCTCTAAGCTTACAGTCTATGAGGAAATAGGGGAGACACAAAAGGTGAATGGTGGGGGAAAAAAAGCTTGTCATATACAGTGCCTACAAGTAGTATTCAACCCCCTGCAGATTTAGCAGGTTTACACATTCGGAATTAACTTGGCATTGTGACATTTGGACTGTAGATCAGCCTGGAAGTGTGAAATGCACTGCAGCAAAAAAGAATGTTATTTCTTTTTTTATTTATTTTTTTTTTAAATTGTGAAAAGTTTATTCAGAGGGTCATTTATTATTCAACCCCTCAAACCACAAGAATTCTGTTTGGTTCCCCTAAAGTATTAAGAAGTATTTCAGGCACAAAGAACAATGCGCTTCACATGTTTGGATTAATTATCTATTTTTCCAGCCTTTTATGACTAATTAAGACCCTCCCCAAACTTGTGAACAGCACTCATACTTGGTCAACATGGGAAAGACAAAGGAGCATTCCAAGGCCATCAGAGACAAGATCGTGGAGGGTCACAAGGCTGGCAAGGGGTACAAAACCCTTTCCAAGGAGTTGGGCCTACCTGTCTCCACTGTTGGGAGCATCATCCGGAAGTGGAAGGCTTATGGAACTACTGTTAGCCTTCCACGGCCTGGACAGCCTTTGAAAGTTTCCACCCGTGCCGAGGCCAGGCTTGTCCAAAGAGTCAAGGCTAACCCAAGGACAACAAAGAAGGAGCTCCGGGAAGATCTCATGGCAGTGGGGACATTGGTTTCAGTCAATACCATAAGTAACATACTCCACCACAATGGTCTCCGTTCCAGACGAGCCCGTAAGGTACCTTTACTTTCAAAGCGTCATGTCAAGGCTCGTCTACAGTTTGCTCATGATCACTTGGAGGACTCTGAGACAGACTGGTTCAAGGTTCTCTGGTCTGATGAGACCAAGATCGAGATCTTTGGTGCCAACCACACACGTGACGTTTGGAGGCTGGATGGCACTGCATATGACCCCAAGAATACCATCCCTACAGTCAAGCATGGTGGTGGCAGCATCATGCTGTGGGGCTGTTTCTCAGCCAAGGGGCCTGGCCATCTGGTCCGCATCCATGGGAAGATGGATAGCACGGCCTACCTGGAGATTTTGGCCAAGAACCTCCGCTCCTCCATCAAGGATCTTAAGATGGGTCGTCATTTTATCTTCCAACAAGGCAACGACCCAAAGCACACAGCCAAGAAAACCAAGGCCTGGTTCACGAGGGAAAAAATCAAGGTGTTGCAGTGGCCTAGTCAGTCTCCTGACCTTAACCCAATTGAAAACTTGTGGAAGGAGCTCAAGATTAAAGTCCACATGAGACACCCAAAGAACCTAGATAACTTGGAGAATATCTGCATGGAGGAGTGGGCCAAGAGAACTCCAGAGACCTGTGCCGGCCTGATCAGGTCTTATAAAAGACGATTATTAGCTGTAATTGCAAACAAGGGTTATTCCACAAAATATTAAACCTAGGGGTTGAATAATAATTGACCCACACTTTTATGTTGAAAATTTATTAAAATTTAACTGAGCAACATAACTTGTTGGTTTGTAAGATTTATGCATCTGTTAATAAATCCTGCTCTTGTTTGAAGTTTGCAGGCTCTAACTTATTTGCATCTTATCAAACCTGCTAAATCTGCAGGGGGTTGAATACTACTTGTAGGCACTGTATAGTCCATTTATTCACTCGGCCAAAGGGTTTCGTATGGATCCCAGAAAGGTACAAGCTATTGTTAATTGGGTACAACCCAGAGACCTCAAGGGCCTCCAACTTTTTCTTGGTTTCGCCAATTATTACAGAGAGTTTCTTAGGGGGTTCTCTCAAGTGGTCAAGCCACTCACCGATCTCACCCGTAAGGGGGCTGATGTTAAAGTTTGGTCGTCTCTGGCGATTGAAGCATTTGGAAAGATAAAAAAAATGTTTTATGACCGCTCCTGTGCTTGGTCAACCAGATCTCTTGGAAGCGTTCATTGTAGAGGTGGATGCTTCAGAGGTGGGAGTGGGTGCGGTGCTGTCTCAGGGACCCACTTCACTAACCAATCTGTGACCATGTGCATTTTCCTCCAAAAAGTTTTACTCCACAGAAAGGAATTATGATGTGGGGAATCAGGAGTTATTGGCCATAAAATTAGCTTTTGAAAAATGGAGGCACTTTTTGGAGGGGACTGTTCAACGGATTACGGTGATTACAGACCATAAAAACTTGTGTTATATTGAGTCTGCTAAAAGTTTAACTCCCAGACAGGCTAGGTGGTCACTTTTTTTTCACGTTTACATTTCTCCATCACTTTTAGACCCGGTTCCAAGAATGTTAAAACCGATGCTTTATCTCGTAGCTTGGATCCAATGTCACCTCCCGAACCTCCTTCCTCCATTCTTCCGCATGGGGTTGTTGTTGATGGTTATCCTCCGAATTGGAGATGGAAATTCGCAATGCCCAGTTACTTCCCCTCCTTCGTTGCCTGATACCAAGCTCTCTGTTCCTGCTCAATTTAGGTTACACGTTCTCCATGAATTTCATGACTCCCCACTTAGTGGTCATCCAGGTATCTCGGCCACCCGGAGGGCTATTGCAGGTTTATTTTGGTGGACCTCCATGTCCTCTGATGTTGCCGTGTTTGTATCCGCTTGTGATACGTGTGCACGTGCTAAAGTCTCCCATAACTGGCCGGTCGGGGAATGGGTACCGTTACCAATTTCAGATAGACCCTGGACTCATTTGTCCATGGATTTTATCACCGATCTCCCTCTTTCCAATGGCAAGACTGTTTGGGTAGTGGTGAACAAATTTAGCAAACAGGTGCATTTTTTTCCCTTAGCAGGATTACCTAATGCAGAAACACTGTGCAAATTGTTTATTGAGAATATTGTACGGCTGCATGGCATGCCTCTGAACATGGTGTCCGACAGAGGGGTGCAATTCGTCTCTAAATTTTGGAGGGCATTTTGCAAGAGATTAGGTATTGAATTAACCTTCTCTTTTTCTTGCCATCCCGAGAGCAACAGGCAGACGGAGAGAACCATCAGTCGCTGGAACAGATTTTACGGTATCTGGCCACGTCTCGGCAGGATGATTGGTGTTGCTTGTTGCCTATAGCTGAATTTGCGTTCAATAACCGGATTAATCAATCCAATGGCACCACTCCGTTTTTCTGTAATTACGGTTACCACCCTCATTTTGGTGAATTTTCCAGACTTGATTCAGGGTGCCCAGGGGCTTATTCGGCGGTCAAACGGTTGGGGTAGGTTTGGAGGGAGGTACAGAAGAACATTGTGGTGGCCCACTCAGACACAAGTGCTTTGCTGATAAGCGTTGATCTGTAGGACCTACTTTTCTGGTGGGTGACAAAGTGTGGTTGTCTACAAAAAACATCCATCTGAGACTTCCCTCTGCTAAGCTGGGTCCCAAGTTTATTGGTCCTTACAAGATCGTCGAGGTTGTCAAGCCAGTTGCCTTTCGTCTGCGCTTACCACAGTCATTTCGCATCCCCAATGTGTTTCACAAGTCCCTTCTCAAATCGTTTGTTCCCTCCTCTGCTGAGTCTCAATCTCCTCCTCCTCCCATTTCTGTTGATGGGCAGATGGAATATGAAGTTGAGCGTATTATCGACTCCTGGATGGTCCGCAGCTCACTTCAGTACTTAGTTCATTGGAAGGGTTACAGACCGGAGGATCGGTCCTGGGTCCTGGGTCCCGGCACGATCCGTCCATGCCAGTCGACTGGTTCGTGCCTTCCATAGACGGTTTCCTGTGAAACCTGGGGGTCCAGTGCCCCCCCCTTGAGAGGGGATTATTGTCATGATCCAGGACCAGTATTCTTCGCTCCAGAGTTTCACAGACCTGACCTGGTTATGTCAGGGTTTAGCTCCCATCAGCCTCATTTTGGTTTCAGGAGACACTATATATGGTCTCTGAACCTGCATTCCTATGCTGGTTATAGTTTTGCTCCGTACCCTCCCTCGTTCGTCCATCTGTCCCAGTCCCTGATTTCCCGCTACTGTCTGTTGTTTATATTTCTCTCTGCATACCTGATCTCCCGGCTTCTGACTCAGAAGTTTTCTAGCTTTATTTTTATCCTCACTTTGCTGTGACTTGACTCTCCTGGCTAGACCCTGACTGTTTGACTACTCTATTGTCCCCTGGTGGTTTGCTTGTTAACTGTGTGCTGTTTCTATTTGTCTTAGTTAAAACTGTTATTTAATGTTTTTCATGCTTGTCTCTGCTGCCATCTACTGGTCAGACCTTTCGGCTCCTCTGTTTCTTTTGTCCAGCCCATGGGAGTGTCTGATGACCCTCTTGCATCACACCCTGGGATGTTCATTTCCAAAGCAGAGTTTGTGAGAACAACTTCCCATATTGGATTGGAGCTACTAGGAGCAAAGTCTTCTGACCACGTAGTAGCTTCAGAGGCAAGCATCACTGAGAATTACAATGCCAAGTACTTGGATTACTGCACTCTGCATGTCCTAACCTTTGGAGAAAATAAACCACCATTGTTTCATCTCAGCATGTGCATTTTTCACTCTGGAGTGCTCTGGTCCTGTCTGCCCCACCTATAGGAAAAACGAAGGTAAGATTCTCACAACCTCTCACAACTACGCACCTTCAATCGCCTTTAAGTGGGGACAGAACAGTCAGAAGACTGCTTAAGAGCCCAAAGCAAAAACTTCCTGGAGAGCCCAATCAGTCAGAAGACTGCTTAAGAGCTCAATACCCCGGCTACAGATCCCTAAGAACCCTGTAACTTCCCATGTAATCTGCCTAGCAACAAGCCTTGTGCACTAGTCTGCCTGCACAGTGCATGCCTGGACAAGCCTAAGGGGAAGCTCTCACATCTGCCACGTCCTGTGTCACCTCTGCTTGCATTGTAAAGGGACAGTTTATGCACCTGCTGTTTCTCTCCTGCTATACGCCTTCTATAGACTTGCAGTACATTATACCCCATTACTGTACATCGCTGCACTGCGAACCCCAAGTTTTACTAAAGACACCTTGGGAATCTCATCAGGGAGTCCTTGCAGAGCTGCACAACGATTTTTGGACCCCTATTCAAAAGTCAAGTTTCTTAAAGAGACAGTACACCTTAAATCAAAATGGCTGAAAAAGACCTTGGACAGTTCCCCACTGCTGAAACAGAGCAAATACAATCTGATACTGTCCATTATGAAGCCCAGGAGGCAGAGCCCACGCTTTCAGCAGACCAAGTTGTCCGACCGAAGCGCTCTTCCAAACCCACGATAAAGGCCGCTGAAAACTATCACACTATGAAAGATGAGCTATGTGAACACCTGGAAGAACAGTGGGAACGAGTCACCTATTACATGCCAAGACTTGAATCCTCATCAGGTGATGCCACATGCTTACAAGCCGCTCTGGAACGGCTGAACACAGCTCATGAAAGATACAAGAGACTGTCAACAAGGTACATTACCTTTCTAAAAGACTCTAAAATTGATGAAGCTCTTTCAGACCTGAGCAAGGCAGAAGAGGTAAACAAGGAAAGAGATGCCAAGGTGCAAGATGCCATAGACAAGGCCGAACACCGTATCTCTCACCAGCAAGAAACCAGATCACACCGATCAACCTGATCTAGACGTTCCTCTCGGTCATCCGGGTCATCATCCTCAAGAAGCTCAGCCCTGAGCGACAGGATACTAGAGGCCCGCATTAGAGCAGAGGAATCCAAGGTGAGACGTTCCTTCACAGAAAGAGAAGTAGAGGAAGAAGCCAAAAGGGCAGAAGCAGAAGCCCTTGCAAAAGCAGAAGCTGCTAAAGCAGAAGCCCTTGCAAAAGCAGAAGCTGCTAAAGCAGAAGCCCTTGCAAAAGCAGAAGCCGCTAAAGCAGAAGCCCATGCAAAAGCAGAAGCTGCTAAAGCGGAAGCCAAAAGGGCAGAAGCGGAGGCTCGGATAAAGATTCTTCGGTCACAGATGGAAGAGGAAGTTGCGCTAGCTAAAGTGAGACTACTTGAGCAAGCATTGATCCAAGGTCCTGATCCAGCTGACTCGCCACCACTGGAAGCAGACAATCCAGTTGATCGCAGAAGAGACTATGTACTGAATCAGTTACCTGTAGCAACCCCGGTTTGCAGTATCGTCCAAGCCGACAACACCGAAACCTCCAACTTACCTCTATCAGTGCCAGTGCCACCTAAAGCACCCGAGCAAATTAATAACAGTCACCAAGAGGTGCCCTCTCAAACACAGCCACCACAGCAAGATGGCAACCAAGTGTTTCCTGACCCACTTCCACAGCTCAAGCAGCGGTCATCAGAATCTACAGACGCTAAACCACAGCTCAACCCTGCAGCAACGTCATTTTACCCGGGAACATCTCATCCAATCACGCCAGGCAGCCCATACACCCCAGGGGCATCAAGAGTCGTCGTGGCAACAAGTGGTGAGAAATCAGATATGTCTGAGTTTGCCAGGTTCATGGTGAGCAGAGCGCTAATCAACACTAGTCTCACGAAATTCGATGATCGTGCAGAGAGCTACAGGGCCTGGAAAGCAACTTTCAAGGCAGCCATCGCCAATCTCAACTTCACTGCGGAACAGGAGCTCAACCTCCTGATCAAGTGGTTGGGCCCAGGCTCTACAAACCATATCAAGAGCCTCAGAACCGTCTATGTGGGACAAGCAGAAGCAGGTCTCGCTGCTGCATGGCAGAGACTGGAACGCACCTTTGGCAGCGCAGAAGCAATAGAGAAAGCCCTATTCAAGAGACTGCAGGACATCCCAAAGATCAACCTTAAAGAAGTCCACAAGCTTCAAGACCTAAGTGATCTGCTCATGGAGCTGGAGCTCGCCAAAAGAGATCCTCGTCTGTCTGGGCTGGGCTACCTGGATACAGCCCATGGAGTGAACCCAATCGTGGTGAAGCTGCCATACAGTCTGCAGGAGAAATGGGCAACATCAGTCTCAAGGTACAAAAGAATGCATGACGTCACCTTTCCCCCATTTATTCAGTTCTGCAAGTTCATCGATGAGCAGGCCCAGATGAGGAATGACCCCAGCCTCGACTTCCTAGAGTTCAACACTTCGGCAGCCGCAACATCATCATCAAGGTATGAAGGTGCCATACACAAACGCAGAGACATTAAGAACACTGTGAGTGTCAGGAAGACTGAGCTACCATCACCTGCAGCACGCACAGATAAACAGAACACCATCTCATCACGAGATAAGTCTTTCAATCAAGAATGTCCCATCCATAAAAAACCGCATTCACTGAACAAGTGCAGAGGGTTTAGATCCAAAACCCTACAGGAGCGCAAGAAAGTCCTCACAGAGCTTGGGATCTGTTTCAAATGCTGCGCATCACTTGAGCACATGGCCAAGGACTGTAAATCTATCGTCAAGTGTGAGGAGTGTCAGTGAAAAACACGTTTCAGCCATGCACCCAACCCAGCTAGCTAGAGACACACCGGCTGCAGTCACCACCACTCCCACTCCAAGTCATGGCGGGGAGCCCAAGAATCAGACTGACACCACCACAGCCGTCTCCTGCTCATGCTCAGAGGTATGTGGAGAGGGCCAAACACAGAAATGTTGTGCCCGAATATGCCTCATCAAGGTTTATCCCGAGGGACATCCAGAAAAGGCAATGAAGGTGTATGCCATCATAGACGACCAATGTAACCGGTCGCTAGCAGGAACCAAATTCTTTGAAGCCTTCGGAATTAATGGACCATCAGAACCCTACACCTTGAACACCTGCTCGGGTCGCATAGAGACTAGCGGCAGAAGAGCCTAGGGATTCATTGCTTCTCCTATCAATGGGAAGACTGAAATACCTCTACCAACGCTTGTTGAATGTGACCAAATACCCAGCCACAGGAATGAAATTCCTACCCCAGAAGCTGCATTTCATCAACAACACCTAAGACACCTCGCTAGTGTTATCCCACCTCTGGACAATAACGCAGAGATTCTACTCTTGCTCGGCAAAGACAATCTAAGGGTACACAAGGTGCGACAGCAGTGTAATGGGCCTGACTATGCACCATACGCCCAGAGACTGGACTTGGGATGGGTAGTCATAGGAAATGTGTGCGTTGATCGATCAGAAATTGACTCCTTCAAGACTTATGTGCATGGAGATGGGCGCACAACCTGCTTTAAGCCATGTCCTCATCACTATGGAGTGAAAGAGAAGTCTCCAGACACAATACAGCTACCTGACATCGCTTCTTCTCTGCATATCGACAACTTGGGAAGATCAGTCTTTCACACAACCAAGGACGACGATAAAGTAGCCTTGTCAGTAGAGGACAGAGAATTCATCGGAATAATGGACTGTGAGTTTTCTAAAGACAAAACCAACCATTGGGTCTCTCCATTACCCTTCCGATCTACCAGGGTAAGACTCCCAAACAACCGAGCTCAAGCTCAGACCAGATTTAACTCTCTTCAGCGTTCCATGAACAGCAAGCCTGAAATGAGAGAACACAGCGTCGCCTTTATGGACAAGGAAGTCTGCAACAACCTAGCAGAACCTGTACCAACTGAACTGAATCCAGCAGATCACGCAACTAGACCTATGTCTATAAGTTCTTTTGCTAACTCTTCTTGGCTTACAGGTCCAGAGTTCCTGCTGAGACAGTCAGAAGAAGGTGTCCAGGAAGCCTTCAGCATCCTAGATCCAGACAACGATCCAGATGTCCGAGCTGAAGTCAATACCCTGGCCACCAGTGCAGAAAAAACTTCCAACTTCGGTTGCCAACGTTTTGAACGTTTCTCCAGCTGGATGAGGCTTGTCAGGACTGTCGCTAGGTTAGTGCATATCGCCAGATGCTGTCGTACTGACCTTAAAAACAAAGACTGTCATTGCTGGCATGTCTGCCACAAAGCCCTTTCTGCTGAGGACATCTCCCATAGCGAGTCCCTCATAATACGCCACCTCCAACAGAGTGAATTCGCCATAGAATGGAAGTGTTTATACAACAAACAGCAGATTCCATTAAGAAGTCCTCTCGCCAATTTAAACCCAGTCATCGACAGTTTTGGCTTACTGAGAGTTGGTGGTCGTTTAAATCAGGCTCATCTTGGAGTTGCAGAACAAAATCCTCTCATCATTCCCAACAAACACCATGTTACAGTCTTGCTGATCCGACACCACCATGAAAAGACTGAACACCAAGGCAGGCAAATTACAGAAGGTGCTTTACGGTCTGCAGGCCTCTGGATTATTGGAATGAAGAGACGTGTAGCACAAATACTACACGATTGTGTGCACTGTCGTAAAGCGAGAGGAAAACAACTGTACCAGCAAATGGCTGACTTGCCTACAGACAGACTTTCCACAGAGCCACCTTTCACCTACGTGGGCCTAGACGTTTTCGGACCATGGATGGTGTCCACACGCAGAACTCGCGGAGGCCAAGCAAACAGCAAGCGGTGGGCTGTGTTATTCACCTGCATGAGTGTTCGAGCCGTTCACATTGAGGTGTTAGAGTCCATGGATACCTCCAGCCTAATCAACGCCTTGAGAAGGTTCCTTGCCATCAGAGGACCAGTGAAACAGCTGAGGTCTGACCGTGGAAGCAACTTCGTCGGTGCATGTAGAGAACTGAAGATCGACACCAAACCTATCCAAGATCAGCTGGAGAGAAAGGTTGCACCTGGATCTTCAATCCCCCTCACAGTTCTCACATGGGAGGCTCCTGGGAGAGGATGATCGTGATTTCACGCAACATCTTGAACTCCATGCTAATGGACGTCAATTCCTCAAGACTCACACATGAGACTCTAGTCATTCTTTTAGCTGAAGTCTCAGCCATTATCAATTCAAGACCCCTTGTGCCGGTGACCATGGATCCAGAAACACCAACCATATTAACTCCTACTATTCTCATTACCCAAAAAACTGACAACGCGGTAATGCCCAGCGGAGAGTTCACCCACGCGAACACTTATCAAAAACACTGGAAACGGGTTCAATACTTGGCTGACTACTTCTGGAACCGATGGAGGAAGGAATACCTCACCATTCTTCAAGGAAGAAAGAAGTGGCGACATCCCAAGCCGAACCTCAAGGAAGGAGACCTAGTCCTCATGAAAGATCAGACCACAGAAAGGACTGACTGGCCTATGGGAATAATTACTAGGATACTGCCTAGTCAGGACGGCAATGTTTAGAAGGTGGAGCTAAAGGTCATCAGGAAAGGTGAGACGAAGACCTTTGCAAGGCCAATCCACGAACTTGTTCTGCTTTTGCCCATAGAGAGCGTCCCTACAGGATGAACGCTACCGGACCTGAACTTTGAGCCATCCTTCTTGTTTTGGACTCAATTGAGCTTGTTTTTGCATTTAACATGCCTTTCCTTTCAGGTTGTATTATGGACTCAATAGTGAAATCCCCAAAGTGAATTTCAGACGGGGAGTGTGCTGTTTCTATTTGTCTTAGTTAAAACTGTTATTTAATGTTTTTCATGCTTGTCTCTGCTGCCATCTACTGGTCAGACCTTTCGGCTCCTCTGTTTCTTTTGTCCTGCCCATGGGAGTGTCTGATGACCCTCTTGCATCACATCCTGGGATGTTCATTTCCAAAGCAGAGTTTGTGAGAACAACTTCCCATTTTGGATTGGAGCTACTAGGAGCAAAGTCTTCTGACCACGTAGTAGCTTCAGAGACAAGCATCACTGAGAATTACAATGCCAAGTACTTGGATTACTGCACTCTGCATGTCCTAACCTTTGGAGAAAATAAACCACCATTGTTTCATCTCAGCATGTGCATTTTTCACTCTGGAGTGCTCTGGTCCTGTCTGCCCCACCTATAGGAAAAACGAAGGTAAGATTCTCACAACCTCTCACAACTACGCACCTTCAATCGCCTTTAAGTGGGGACAGAACAAACTGCTGTTGAAGTTAATCAGCTGTACTTTAGCTGCCTTTCTGTTATAGTGTTACTTTGACTCCCCTTCACTACTCTGCTGCCACCTAGTGGGGAATACGCTGTACTATGTCTCACTTGCCCTTTGTACAGTGTGACTTATACCAGTGTCTTGGATGTGGCATGTCTCTGAAAATGCACTTTTTGCATTCACATTTAGATTTCTTCCCTCAAAATCTTGGAGATATAAGCGATGACCAAGGCGAGTGGTTTCCCCAGGACTTTAAAGTAATGGAACACCGCTATCAGGGTTTTCGGAATGACTCAATAATGGAAGATTACTGTTGGATGTTATATCAAAACAACCCTGAAAAATCATATCAACGACATTCTAATTTCAAGCACTTTTAATTTCTGCTCATAGTTTGGTTTCTATTTTGCATGTGAAATTATTTTGGTTCAATAAAAACTGTTTTGTAGGTGAAGCATTTTTTTCTGATATGTAGATAACTGTTTTCTTAATGTCGACAGTATATTTCCTATACCTTATAATAATGATGCTGCTCCATGGAAACTATACGTGCTGCAGAAAAGTTATATACATTTTTTAAATCAGGACAAAAAGATGATTCAGAAAAGTACAAAGACACATGCAATGACAAAAAAAATTTTTTTGTAGACCTGTGTAATCGGGAGTGGACGATCCTGAATTTGGGGGGCTTTTAACCCCCGTCTAACCACTCAGGTATCTCTGTAGCGATTGACAACAGTATTTAAGGTGTTAATCGGCCCCGATCAGTTTCAAAACCGGTCAAGGCCATTGCCCATGGGTATCAGCTGTCATGTACAGCTAACACCCAACACCCACAGGATTTCCACACATGGCGCTGTTGTATTTACTTTTTCCTCAACACCCTTAAAAAGAAGCGTGGAGGAACAAGGCCCTTTAACAGCCGCAAAGACATATCTATAGTCGTTAAGGTGTTACGGTATTCTGGATATTCATTAATCGTCGAGTATTTTGGTATTCTCCTCCTGAGTTTCAAGTACCCTCCCTACATGTTTGGCACCTGATTTTAGCCATTAAATATCCCGAGATTGCCTGCCAATCAAAGTAATTCTGTAGCCATTTTTGCTCCTGGCATTACTGTGATTGGCAGGTGCAGTGAAAAAAAAGATAACATGCAGTCCCTCACCTATTTGTGATAATCAGTAAAGTAGACATCTGTGGACTCGCATTTTCAAGCTGGGAAGTGCAGTCTGACAGTCTAGCACTGAGTTCACCTGAGGTCACTTCTGGTGGATTTTATGGTACCCTCTGTGTGAGCTTCCAGCTGTGACCTTAGGTGAACTGAGTGCCAGACTGTTGGACTGCACTGTCACCATGTCAAGCAGTCTAACAGTATGGCACTGAGTTTGCTTGAGGTCACGTCTGGTAGTTTTCACAGTACCCTCTGTGTGAGTAGACAGCTGTGACCTCAGGTGAACTCAGTGCTGAACTGTTGGACTGTGTTGTCAGCGTGACACACAGTCTGACAGTTGGCATTGAGTTCACTTGAGGTCACTTCTGGAGGTTCTCATGGTACCCCCTGAGCCGCAACCTGTGACCACAGGTGAACTCAGTGACACACTTGGTCCAACAGTCCAGCACTGAGTTCACCTGACGTCACTGGTGGTTCCCATGGTAATCTCTGTGTGAGTTGCTAGCTGTGATCTTAGATGAACTCATTGCCAGACTGTTGGACTGCATTACTGCCATAACACTCAGTCAGCCACTAAAGCACTGAGTTCACCTGAAGCCACTACTGGTAGCTCCCACACTGCTCTCAGTATGTCCCAAGACCGCAGTAAGTGGTCACATGTTCTAATATCACCACTCACCATGGCCTTCAGATGTAGCGGAGCTGAAATAGTCGAGGGACTTCGTGTGGATTACGTCAGACTTTTGGGGGTGTTTGGTGGGTTTTGGGGGTTAATAAATTGGTGAAAGAGATTTTTTTAATTTAAAATAAAGGATATCATTTTTGTGTGGTTTTTTTTTCATTTTTACTTACAAATCACAGCTGAGATCAGCCCTATATATTACCTCGATTGCCACCACTCTAGGTCAACTGGAATGAGCCTGGTAAAGCACCACATAGCCTTAAACCCCTTCTTCAACTGCAATGTGCATCTCTCTCCTCTCTCTTGCTCTCTCTCTCCATCCGTTCATCTCCAGATCTTCCTCGAAGGCATCCCCTATTGCAAGCGGGGGTCTGTCAGAAAATTGCTCGACTATCACATTGACTTCTATTATGCTCGTTACTCGAAACAAGCACCCAAGTATTAGAATTTACTCATCTAGAGTAATGAGCACTCGAGCATTTTAGTGCTCGCCCACCACTACTAATTATACAAAAATGCAACATAACTCTGCTATGTTGTGAAGTAGATGCACATAGATTCATGCCCAGAAACAATTATGTAAAACAACATGTACTGTAGTAGTATGGAAGTATGGTGTATGTCTGCTAAACTGGACTAATAAAACAACTATGCAAGACTGAAATTGTATCCTTCTTGGTAAAAGATTTCAAAATAAAAAATAAGACCCCATGCTTTTAAAAAAAGGATGGGACAAGGCAAGGAAGATGGTACAAGGGAACTTGAGTAGTGTCGAATCCCAAAAGCAAGCAACTGCAACAGTTTGCTCTATTTGAGTGATGTGTATGTGTCCAATATTGGACTACAAGGAAGTGTGTAAAAAAGTTGTCAGGCAGACAGTTTTGCTTACATTTCAGGATTGTGGTCATTTTTTTTGTCTATATTTGTTTTATATATATACAGTCATATGAAAAAGTTTCGGCACACCTATTAATGTTAACCTTTTTTCTTTATAACAATTTGGGTTTTTGCAACAGCTATTTCAGTTTCATATATCTAATAACTGATGGACTCAGTAATATTTCTGGATTGAAATGAGGTTTATTGTACTAACAGAAAATGTGCAATCCGCATTTAAACAAAATTTGACCAGTGCAAAAGTATGGGCACCTCAACATAAAAGTGACATCAATATTTTGAAGATCCTCCTTTTGAAAAAATAACAGGCTCTGGTCGCTTCCTGTAGCTTTTAATGAGTTCCTGGATCCTGGATGAAGGTATATTTCACCATTCCTGTTTACAAAACAATTCCAGTTCAGTTAAGTTTGATGGTCGCCGAGCATGGACAGCACGCTTCAAATCATCCCACAGATTTTCAATTATATTCAGATCTTGGGACTGGGATGGCTATTCCAGAACATTGTAATTGTTCCTCTGCATGAATGCCTGAGTAGATTTGCAGCGGTGTTTTGGGTCATTGTCTTGCTGAAATGTCCATCCCCTGCGTAACTTCAACTTCGTCACTGATTCTTGCACATTATTGTCAAGAATCTGCTGATACTGAGTTGAGTCAATGCGACCCTCAACTTTAACAAGATTCCTTATGCCGGCATTGGCCACATAGCCCCAAAGCATGATGGAACTTCCACCAAATTTTACTGTGGGTAGCAAGTGCTTTTCTTGGAATTCCGTGTTTTTTTGCCTCCATGCATAACGCCTTTTTGTATGACCAAACAACTCAATCTTTGTTTCATCAGTCCACAGGATCTTCTTCCAAAATGTAACCGGCTTGTCCAAATGTGCTTTTGCATACCTCAGGCGACTCTGTTTGTGGCGTGCTTGAAGAAACAGCTTCTTTCGCATCACTCTCCCATACAGCTTCTCCTTGTGCAACGTGCGCTGTATTGTTGACCGATGCACATTGACACCATCTGCAGCAAGATGAAGCTGCAGGTCTTTGGAGGTGGTCTGTGGATTGTCCTTGAATGTTCTCACTTACAAAACAAATTTAGTGCTTTAGTAAGTCAGTAAAAAGTAGTTAGGAGTATTCAAATCAAGAAATTGATAAGGTTGCCCAAACATTTGCACCGGTCAAATTTTGCTTAAATGCGGATTGCACATTTTCTGTTAGTACAATAAACCTCATTTCTATTCAGAAATATTACTCAGTCCATCAGTTATTAGATATATGAAACTGAAATAGCTGTTGCAAAAACCCAAATTGTTATAAAGAGAAAAGGTTAACATTGATAGGGGTGCCCAAACTTTTTCATATGACCGTCTATATATATATATATATATATATATATATATTGCTATTGAGTACTGTATTTTTCTGACTGTAAGACACACCAGACCATAAGACGAACCTAGGTTTTAGAGACGGAAAGTAGTGAAAAAAGCTGAAGCAAAAAATCTAGTCATCATGCACTGTTATGGGAGGGGATAAGCTGCTGACACATTTATGGGGATAATGTCCTCCTATTCTGCATTAATGTCCCTCATCCTGGGCCCTTTCCAGGTATATATGCCCCTTATCTTGGTATATATGATTCCCATCCTAGTATATACTGTATGTCCCTAATCCTGGTATAAATGATCCAAATCATGGGGTCATCCTGGTATATATGTCCCATAAAAAAATAAACAATTCTACTCACCACCCATCCGCTCCCTCGATGCGTGGCATCCTCTTCTGATGCCGACAACTGACTTTGGTGTGTAAGCAGTGCAGTGCATGAAATGACTGTCATGCATGCAAAATTACATACCAACGTCAGCTGCCGGCTAATCCAAAATTAATATTCCCTGCTCCCCACACATGGCATTATGTACGTGGGGAGCTGTGAATGTTAATTTTTTTTAATAGCGGACACATGTGATTGCCCCAATCGCTGCAGTAAGATGGCGGCTAAGGCAATTAGTGTGTCCACTATTAAAGAAAATTAATATTCACTTTTCCTCATGCCCATAATTCCGCTCACCTCTCGGCACCAGCTTCAGTGCCGAAAGGTAGGCGAGATTATGGGCATGGGGAGCAGTGAATATTATTGTTGTTTAATAGCGGGCATACATGTTCAACCCAACCATCGGCTTCCTGCAGCGCTGACCCTGCTCCTGCCTCCTGTTACCCGCTCCATAACTGTTGCCGTCCCAACACAGGCCAGGCACATTTGGACTATAAAATGAACCCCCTACTTTGCTCCCAAATTTTGGGGGAAAAAAGTGCATTTTACAGTCTGAAAAATCCGGTATATCATAGATGAGTGAATTCACAATCACACTGACTATTCAAGTACATCACCTCCCTATATCACTTCAATCTGTAGAATATTATTCACAGTCTTAAGGGGGCTTTACACACTACGACACCGCTAATGTGATCTCGTTGGGGTCACGGAATTCGTGACGGACATCCGGCCACATTAGCGATGCCGTTGCGTGTGACACCTATGAGCAATTTTGCATCGTTGCAAAAACGTGCAAAATCGCTCATCGGTGACATGGGGGTCCATTCTCAAATATTGTTACTGCAGCAGTAACGAAGTTGTTCCTCGTTCCTGCTGCAGCACACATCGGTACGTGTGACGCCGCAGCAACGAGGAAGCTCTCCTTACCTGCCTCCCGGTCACAATGCGGAAGGATGGAGGTGGGCGGGATGTTACTTTCCGCTCATCTCCGCCCCTCCGCTGCTATTGGGCGGTGGTTCAGTGACGCTGCTGTGACGTCGCTGTGACGCCGCACGGACCGCCCCCTTAGAAAGGAGGCGGTTCGCCGGTCACATCGACGTCGCTAGGCAGGTAAGTATGTGTGACTGCTCTGGGCGATGTTGTGCGCCACGGGCAGCAAATTGCCCGTGTCGCAGAACAGATGGGGGCGGGTACCCACACTAGCGATATCGGTACTGATATCGCAGTGTGTAAAGTGGCCTTTAGACTACCACGTTCAAAGTGCTTCAGCATTGCAGTAGTACACTACAATAAGGTTTATGCCCTTTTCCATCCTTTTGCAAACTAAGCTATGCACTCAAATATCCATCCATACATTGTAAAATTCAAAAATAGCGCTGCATGCCTTCCCTCAACTCTTATAGTGACTGTTCCCCCACCTAGATATAATACACTAGACCAGGGGTGGGGAACCTTTTTTCTGCCGGGGGCCATTTGGAAAATTCTACCAACCTTCGGGGGCCGCACAAAATTATCAACTTGAAAATTACCCTAATATATTTGGCCAAACAATTAACTCACTGTGACGGCTGGAGCTTCTACTCTTTGGTGCAGCTGTAATATTAGGCGATGTTGATCTTGTTGCTTTTCCAGGTTTGAATTGTTTGGGACTGCTGTATATATATCAGAGGAGGGTATGGGGGCATATACATCATAGGGGAGGGTTGGGAGGAATATAGAACACTGGGTAGGCTGGGGGCATAGACATCACTGGGGGGTACATACATCATTGATGGGGAGCACAGACATAGATGGAGGGGGCATAAACATTGCTGGGGAGGGCTGGGAGGAATATACATCACTAGGGAAGCAGCAGGGCATAGACATCACTGGGGGTACATACATCACTGGGGGTATATACACATCACTGGGTTGCACAGACAAGACTGGGGGGCATAAACATTGCTGGTGTTATATACATAGCCGGGGGCAGACAGCCCTTGGGGATGCCGGAGGGACACAGACAGCCCTGGGGGCACAGAGAATGATGGGAGAGGCTGGAGGCACAGACAAACCTGGGGGCACAGATGGCACAGAGAAGGATGGGAGAGGCTGGAGGCACAGACAAATCTGGGGGACGCTGGGGGCACAGATGGCACAGAGAAGGATGGGAGAGGCTGAAGGCACAGACAGACCTGGGAGAGGCTCGGGGCACAGAGATCACTGGGGAGGCTGGGGGGGCACAGATCACTGGGAAGACTGGGGGGGCACAGATCACTGGGGAGACTGGGGGGGCACAGATCACTGGGGAGACTGGGGGGGCACAGATCACTGGGGAGACTGGGGGGGCACAGATCACTGGGGAGATTGGGGGGCACGGAGATCACTGGGAAAACTGGGGGGGCACGGAGATCACTGGGGAGACTAAGGGGGGCACGGAGATCACTGGGGAGACGGCACAGATCACTGGGGAGACGGCACAGATCACTGGGGAGACTGGGGAGACGGCACAGATCACTGGGGAGACTGGGGAGACGGCACAGATCACTGGGGAGACTACGGAGATGGCACAGATCACTGGGGAGACTAGGGATATGGCACAGATCACTGGGGAGACTAGGGAGACGGCACAGATCACTGGGGAGACTGGGGAGATGGCACAGATCACTGGGGAGACTGGGGAGATGGCACAGATCACTGGGGAGACTAGGGAGACGGCACAGATCACTGGGGAGACTGGGGAGACGGCACAGATCACTGGGGAGACTGGGGAGACGGCACAGATCACTGGGGAGACTGGGGAGACGGCACAGATCACTGGGGAGATGGCACAGATCACTGGGGAGACGGCACAGATCACTGGGGAGACTGGGGAGACGGCACAGATCACTGGGGAGACTGGGGAGACGGCACAGATTACTGGGGAGACTGGGGAGACGGCACAGATCACTGGGGAGACTAAGGGGGGCACAGAGATCACTTGGAAGACTAAGGGGGGCACAGAGATCACTGGGGAGACTAAGGGGGGCACAGAGATCACTGGGGAGACTAAGGGGGGCACAGAGATCACTGGGGAGACTAAGGGGGGCACAGAGATCACCGGGGAGACTGGGGGGGGCACAGAGATCACCGGGGAGACTGGGGGGGCATAGAGATAACTGGGGAGACTGGGAGGGCACAGAGATAACTGGGGAGACTGGGGAGACGGCACAGATCACTGGGGAGACGGCACAGATCACTGGGAGACGGCACACATCACTGGGGAGACTGGGGAGACAGCACAGATCACTGGGGAGACTGGGGGGGGCACAAAGATCACTGGGGAGACTAAGGGGGGCACGGAGATCACTGGGAAAACTGGGGAGACAGCACAGATCACTGGGGAGAAAGGAGGGGCACAGAGCGCTGGGGGCACAGGCAGACCCGGGGGAGCTGGGAGGCAGTTAGAGAACTGGGGGAAGCCTGGATCACTGAGTGCTGGAGGTGGCTGCCGGCGTGCACAGAAAGCCGCCACCGCCACCGGGTACAGAGAGCCACCACCACCGCCGGGTACAGAGAGCTGCCACCGCCGCCGGGAACAGGGAGCCGCCGTCGGGCACACGGAGCCGCCGCCGGGAACAGAGAGCCGCCACCGCTGCCGGGAACAGGGAGCTGCCGTCGGGCACATGGAGCCGCCGCCGGGGACAGGGAGCCGCCACCGCCGCCGGGCACAGGGAGCCGCCGCCGGGCACAGGGAGCCGCCACCGCCGCCGGGCACAGGGAGCCTACACCGCCGCCGGGCACAGGGAGCCGCCGCTGGGTACAGTGAGCCGCCACCGCCACCAGGTACAGGGAGCCGCCACCGCCGCTGGGCACAGGGAGCCGCCACCGGGCACAGGTAGCCGCCACCGCCGCCGGGAACAGACCTGGGGGATGATTGGCAGTCAATCCTCTCCTGTTTGATTTTAGCGCTCCTCACGCCGACCCCACCTACAAAGTACGTCCTCACGTAGGCAGTGCCAGCGTGGGGACGTAGTCTTTCAGGTATAGGAAATGCAGCGTTCAGCATTGAACGCGCTGTGTGGGGTTTTAAAGGGCCAGCAGCCAGCAAGATGCGGCTGCCGCTCCAGCACTGCAGTCCCCGGGAATCAGCTCGGGGGCCGCAGGAAAAGTGGTCGGAGGTTCTCCACCCCTGCACTAGACCATGTAAATTGCTAGCTGCAAGGCATTGTGGGGAAGTGATGATGCCTACACCTGATGTCATTAGCCTGCTCTCTGGCAACTGCAGTTTTCAGCATTATGTGAAATAGCATTGCTTTTTTTTTTTACAAATTATAATTCTGTAGTTTTTCATGAAAAAAAATTAACATTTTATTTCATATACAAATGAAAAGTCCTCATGCACCCATGGCATAGACAAAAGCTCAATGAATCATTCCGTACTTTATAACACCATGCTGCGCAGCTTCCCTTTGCTCAAGTGACAGCACTCACTTACCCAGAGCAAGTGCTGCATAAATTGAGTCCCTGGCACTGGATATATGCTATGGCAGTGAAAAAAATCCAGTGAGCTCACATTGTCAATGCATGAGCACTCTCCTTTGTCTACTGCATCCGCTCACTGCATACAGGATCATACAGTGCGGGGGGGGGGGGGGGGGGGGGGGGGGGCACTGTAAACAGGAGAGAAGGCTGAGTGCACTCCTGCACTGACACTGTGTGTGCATGCTCATTGCGTTTTTGTATCAGAGAGGATGTAGTTTGCCAGGGATTCAATTCAGGGAATAGCTGCTCTTGGCAAGCAAGCACTATCAAGCTAAGAGGAGGTGTGCAACATTCTGATTGAGGGTGCTGCATAGTGCACTAGGCCCTTGGCCACACAATCATTTGCATATGAGATAATAAACCTTTTCTGAGAAGGAAAAGAAGTAAAATCTGTACAGCAGGTATGATTTTTATAGCAGTAAAGTCCCCCATAGGATTATCAGAGGTGTCCAACTTTTTGTCTGGTGGCCGCATGCTGCCCTGGATGGCTGGTATTGTGGTCCAAAACAAATTTCCAGACATAGTGGCCACCAGCCCTTTACATTTTGTGAGAACTGTGTGCACGGATGTAGTGTTCTGTAGTGAATGCTGCCACGCACAGAAGACTGGGTTAAGTCCAACACTGTCAGTGTCAGAATGCTTATTTATGGGCAGAGTTAGCAGCACGCTCTGTCCTCCTGTCTCGTGCCCACCATCGCAGCTCTGTAGCACCGAAGCTTTTCATGTCCAGAGTCTAGGTGAGTGCATATGTACCAAAGTCATAGTGTCTCCTATGTGATCTATATACAGCTGTCAAAGATCTCCTATTTGATATGTATATGGAAGTCTCATGTCTCCAATGTGATGTGTATACAGCAGTCTTATGTCTTCTATGTAATGATTATACTTAGGTCTCCTATGTGATGTGTACATGGCAGTCTCATGTCTCCTATGTGATGTATCTAAAACAATCACAGTGTATTCTATGTAATGTTTATACAACAGTCTAAGACAAGGGTGGGGAACCTCTAGCCCGCGGGATGTATGCGGCCCCTAATGACATTTTATACTGCCCCTGGGCACATTCCTGGGGACCACAGTACTTGGATGGCAGCTGCAGTCTTGTCTGCTGGGCCTTTAAATCACAATGTGTGAAGCGCATACTATTAGGTCCTCAGCCTGCTGGCCTGTGCCAGCATGCTGAAGACGTACTCTGTGGGTGTGGTAAGCGCATGATGCACTCTGCTCCCATCCCACAGAAGAAGAGGAGCAGCAGGTTTATCGGCCTGCCGTTTGTACGTGCCTCCCGGTGTTGTGAACTTCCTGCCTCCTGCGGTGCTGTGAGCCTCCAGCCTCCTGTGGTGCTGTGAGCCTCCTGCCTCTCATGGTGCTGTGAACCTCCTGCCTCCCATGGTGCTATGAGCCTCCTGTCTCCCTTTGTGCTGTGAGCCTCCTTCTTCCCGTAGTGCTTTGAGCCTCCTGCCTCCCACGGTGCTGTGAGCCTCCTGCCTCCCACGGTGCTGTGAGCCTCCTGCCTCCCACGGTGCTGTGAGCCTCCTGCCTCCTGTGGTGCTGGGAACCTTCTGTCTCCTGTGGTGCTGTGAGCCTCCTGCCTCCCGTGGTGATGTGAGCCTCCTGCTTCCCATAGTGCTTTGAGCCTCCTGCCTCCTGTGGTGCTGTGAGTCTCCTGCCTCCCATGGTGCTGTGAGCCTCCTACCTGCCTCCCGTGGTGCTGTGAGCCTCCTGCCTCCCGTGGTGCTGTTTGACGTCTGCTTCCTGCGGTGCTGTGAGCCTCCTGCGATGCTGTGTGACTCCTGCCTCCCGTTGCTGTGTAACTCCTGCCTCCTGCTACTGTGAGCCTCCTGCCTCCCACAGTGCTGTAAGCCCCCTGCCTTCTGCTGTGCTGTCAACATCCTGCCTCCTGCTGCTGTGAGCCCAACACCCAGTGCTGTGTACCCCCCTAGTACTATGAATGCCTAACAGTGCTACATGCCCCTCTCCCAGTGCTGTATGCCACCCCCAGTGCTATCTGTGCTCCTTGGTGATGTCTGTGCCCCCTCAGTCCTATCTGTATCCCCCAGTTCTGTTCGTACCACTCTAGTACTAACCTGCCGCTGCCAGTGCTGTCCGTGCCCGGCAGTACTGTCTGTTCCCCCCAGTGATGTCCGAGCCCCTCCTGTGATGTATATATGGTCCCAGCTCCTCCTGTGATGTATATATGTCCCCAGCCCCTCCTGTGATGTATATATGCCCTCAGCCCCTCCTGTGATGTATATATGGTCCCAGCTCCTCCTGTGATGTATATATGTCCCCAGCCCTTCCTGTGATGTATATATGCCCTCAGCCCCTCTTGTGATGTATATATGCCCCCAGTCCCTCTGTGATGTATATATGCCCCCAGTCCCTCCTGTGATGTATGTATGTCCTCAGCCCCTCCTGTGATATATATATGCCCCCAGCCCCTCCTGTGATTAATATATGCCCATAGCTCCTCCTGTCATATATATATATATATATATATATATGCCCCCAACCCCTCATGTGATGTATATATACCCCCAGCCCCTACTGTGATGTATGTGCCTCCAATGTCTCCTATGTGATGTACACGATTTACCAATTTGTTGACTGCTCTCCACACCGAGACAAACCTGGAAAAGCAGTTGTGAGAAGCAACATGATCAATATCACCGAACATCCCAGCCACACCAAAGAGAAGCAGCTCCAGTAAACATCAGTCTCTGTGTATACTATATGATGGAAATACAGCAGTCGCAGTGTATCCTATGTTATGTGTATACAGTCGTGTCAATGTATCCTACCAATACCTCAGTATTGGTGGTATGGGTTTTTTTTTTATTATTATTATTATTATTTATATTTATGTCTGCAAGCCTATGGGAAAACAAATATTAATTGGGGACAACCTGTTTAAGGTTGCTGATTTAGAAAGACTGACTGTATAGGCCGCTGCATAATTGGGATTATTAATGATTATTATGTAAGGATTTTTTTGCTTATCTGTGGTGTCAGATATTATAAAAATTATGCATGAACCCCTTTTTTTGCTTATCAACTTATGTTCATGTTTGTGCATTTAATGTGCAGCCTAAGATAAGTTTTATGGCCTGGAGGTACCAAAAGGTTGGACACCTCTGGTAGAAATTTAAATTGAGTTTTGTAGTTGACAGAGTTTCTTTAAGGATTTTGCATAGAGACTTTCATAACTTAGAAATAAATTGAAATCCACTGTCCAAAACAATACTAACAGGGAGACTAGTGAAATACAGAATTTCCATAATTAAAACTTGAGACAATTTTGGGGCAACAGGAAGTCTGTATAAAGGTACTAAGTACACCATCTTGGAAATACAGTCCACAACTATTCAAGTAATAAAACTCTGGGCAGGAGGAAGAACCATGAAAAGGTCAATGAATATCTCGAACCAGGCTTGACGTGGAACGAGTAATGGCTATAAGGGACATAGAGATGCTTAACAAGACACTTGAATTAGGCACATTGAGAGCAAGATGCAACAAACTCCTTAATATCTTGTCTCCACTTAGGCCACCAATAGAAACAAGAGAGAAGTTCTGCTATTCATTTGACTCCAGGATGACCAGAAATGAGAAAGGATATGGCATAAGACAAGACAAAGTACCTTCCTTTTGTGGAACATCAGGTAACATAGAAATAGTTGCAAGGATATGTCCAGGTTTGATGACATGAATGGGTTTTTCTTCAGTGAAGCCATAAAGATCAAACCATCTAAAGAACATCAGTCCTGCTGTGAGTCTTCACTGCTGTATGGTAGCTAAGTAGAAAGTTGACCTAAGTGACGAAGAGCAACCATTGTGCTTAGCCAGAGTTCAATCTGCAAGTAGATTGACGGTATTCCAGAATCTTATGATCAGTTTAAATTATTACATTAAATTGATTTCCCCTCTCCATCCCTCCAAATTTAATTTCCAGCAAAAAAAGTTTATAGTCTCCAGTAGAATCAATATAATAATTTTGCTCAGCAGGAGAATATTTTTTGGAGAGTTAAGCGGGCTTTACATGCTACGATATATCTAACGAGATGTTGGCAGGGTCACGTCGTAAGTGACGCACATCCGGCATCGTTAGTGATATCGTAGCGTGTGACAGCTATGAACGAGCAGAAATACTCACCTTCTCGTTCATCATTGACATGTCGCTCATTTTCTAAAAATCGAACGTACGGTTGTTCATAGTTCCTGAGGCAGCACACATCGCTCCGTGTGACACCCCGGGAACGATGAACTGCAGCTTACATGCGACCGCCGACAATGCTGAAGGAAGGAGGTGGGCGGGATGTTTACGTCCTGCTCATCTCTGCCCCTCTGCTTCTATTGGCCGGCCGCTGTGTGACGTCGCTGTGACGCCGAACATCCCTCCCCCTTCAGGAAGTGGATGTTCGCTGCCCAAAGCGAGGTCGTTTGGAAGGTAAGTATGTGTGACGGGGGTTACGACATTGTGTGACAACAAATTGCCCATGCCGCACAAACGATGGGGGCAGGTGCGATCGCAAATGTGATCGCACGATTAATTGTAACGTGTAAAGCACCCTTTATTAAGCAGCACAGACCCATGATGTTACTGCAGTATGGAGATCCAAGTGGAACAATGGAAGTAGTGGTGGCAGGACAGCAACTAGACAAGTAAAGAGGAATCACTGAACCAGATTTAGCATAGTTGAGAAATTAGCAAAAGACATGCTAGAATGTATGGTAGTTCAAAGGAAGCAGAGGAGACTTAGCAATGAAGACTCAAGCAAGAGTTGAGATAGACTTGAGGTTCTAAGGTAGGACTGGCTCATTGGTGAAGAAAATTTAAATCAGTGATGTCTGAAAAGTGAGTTTTCAAAAGTTCAGGGCAAAGGTGACAGCAGTACAGCAAAGTTGACTCAGTGATAGGAGAGCTGAGTTTCTCACCATGTCCAATTTAAGACTGGAAGCAGTGCAGCAGAATTAACTTAAAGGGGTGGTCTGACACCTAAACTTAATATTCTATCTATCGTTACCCCCTAAATACTTTTGTAATTATTTTATTATACTATTCCTAAAGGGTACTTTACATGCTGCGACATCGCTAGCGATCTCGTTAGCAATGTGAAATTCTAGATCGCAAGTGCGATCTTTCGAGATCGCACATGCATAAAATGACCTATGTGCGATTCCGAAAGATCGCACTTGCGATCTAGAATTTCACATCGCTAACGAGATCGCTAGCGATGTCGCAGCATGTAAAGTACCCTTTACACTTCTCCCTATCTCTCAATCATCTAAAGGTGTTTGTTTACTGCACTTCCTGTGATGTTTTGTTTGAGAAGAGTTGTCACATGGAGTTTTGCACAAATTTCGCTGACTGTCATGGCGTCATTGCACTATGTTCAGATTGCAGATTCTGACACTCCACACAATGGTTTCTCTAGTATCTGGGATCACCACAGGCAGACTTTGGGTATTGAGAGGCTGTGTGCTAATTCATAGGCAGGCTAATCTCTGCTAGTCTCCTTGCTCCTTTAATCACATGTTGTGGGGACACCTATCATATCTGCTCCCCTCCTATTTATACTGTTGGAATCCTTCTACCCATGCCAGCTATAGTTTATTTTGTTTTGGTCTGAGTTGTGGTCTCCCGGACTATCTCTGGTGAAAGTTGTGTTTAGTGGCGCTTTTTGCTTGTTGCAGTTGTGGAGTATGCCCCTGTTGTTTTGTACTTCCTTCCTGCTCTTGTTTTCCTTTTGAATCTCATATTGTCTTATCCTGTGTGTGCATGCTGCATGACAGAGTTTTGTTTGTTTCACTTGTCTGTCTTTTTCTATGGTTTCACACAGTCCTGTCCCATCCCTCCCGGGTTTATGGGGAATTAGATGAGGTCTGGTCAGGAGCAGAGCCAGGAAGGAGACTCAGGTCTCACCACCATTAGTAGCATCCTTGAGAATAGGGATAGCATAACTACTAGTGATGAGCGAGTATGCTTGTTACTACTCGGTACTCGCACGAGTATCACTGTACTCGGGCTACTCGGCGGGGACCGAGTAATCTCGCGATACTCGTGCTGTACTCGTGGTCTTCATCCCTGCATGTTGGCGCTCTTTTGAGAGCCAGCCCTCATGCAGGGATTGGCTGGCAGACCACTGCAATTCCACAGCCCTGTTAGTTGTGGAATTGCAGTGATTGGCCGGCCTGCACAGCGTGACCGAGCCTTTATACCGGCGGGCGCGCTGTGCTCTGTACACAGCCATCTCATATTCCCTGCTTTCCACGCCCACAGGCGCCTATGATTGGTTGCAGTGAGACACGCCCCCACGCTGAGTGACAGGTGTCTCACTGCACCCAATCACAGCAGCCGGTGGGCGTGTCTATACTGTGCAGTAAAATAAATAAATAAATAATTAAAAAAAACGGCGTGTGGTCCCCCCCAATTTTAATACCAGCCAGATAAAGCCATACGGCTGAAGGCTGGTATTCTCAGGATGGGGAGCTCCACGTTATGGGGAGCCCCCCAGCCTAACAATATCAGTCAGCAGCCGCCCAGAATTGCCGCATACATTAGATGCGACAGTTCTGGGACTCTACCCGGCTCTTCCCGATTTACCCTAGTGCGTTGGCAAATCGGGGTAATAAGGAGTTAATGGCAGCCCATAGCTGCCACTAAATCCTAGATTAATCATGTCAGGCGTCTCCCCGAGAAACCTTCCATGATTAATCTGTAAATTACAGTTAAAAAACACACACACCTGAAAAAATCCTTTATTAGAAATAAAAAACAATAACAAAGTCCCTCATCACCAATTTATTAACCCCGACAAACCCTCCATGTCTGGCGTAATCCACAGTCCTCCAGCATCGCGTCCAGCTCTGCTACATTCAGGTGACAGGAGCTGCAGAATACACCGCCGCTTCTGTCAGCTTCACACAGCAACTGAGGTGAGTAGCGCGATCAGCTGCTGTCAGTCAGGTAACTCACGGCCACCGCTGGATCCAGCGGTGGCCGCGGGTAACCTCAGTGACAGCAGCTGATCGCTATACTCACCTCAGTTGCTGCATGGAGCTGACCGGAGCGGCGGTGAGTAGCGCGATCAGCTGAGCTGTCACTGAGGTTACCCGCGGCCACTGCTGCATCCAGGTAACCTCAGTGACAGCTCAGCTGATCGCTATACTCACCTCAGTTGCTGTGTGAAGCTGACCGGAACGGCGGTGTATTCTGCAGCTCCTGTCACCTTCATGCAGCACAGCTGGATGCGACGCTGGAGGTCCGTGGATTACGCCGGACATGGAGGGTTTGTCTGGGTTAATAAATTGGTGATGAGGGACTTTGTTAGTGTTTTTTATTTCTAATAAAGGATTTTTCGGGTGTGTGTGTTTTTTAACTGTAATTTACAGATTAATCATGGAAGGAATCTCGGGGGGACGCCTGACATGATTAATCTAGGACTTATTGGCAGCTATGGGCTGCCAATAACTTCTTATTACCCCGATTTGCCAACGCACCAGGGCAAATCGGGAAGAGCCGGGTACAGTCCCAGAACTGTCGCATCTAATGTATGTGGCAATTCTGGGCGGCTGCTGACTGATATTGTTAGGCTGGGGGGCTCCCCATAACATGGAGCTCCCCATCCTGAGAATACCAGCCTTCAGCCGTATGGCTTTATCTGGCTGGTATTAAAATTGGGGGGACCGCACGCCGTTTTTTTTAATTATTTAATTATTTATTTCACTGCACAGTATACACACACACACCGGCTGCTGTGTTTGGGTGCAGTGAGAATATATAAAGGAGAGAAGCTCCGCGTCACCGATAAAGTAGGTGCTCTAGGGTAAAAAATAGCACATGAGAAAAGAGTAACCCCGGCACACTACAACTCCCAGAAAAAAGGCAAAATGCAAAAAGTTGTATGCAATATTTTTATTAACACAATAGTTCCTTGAATGCTTTTTTTTCAGAAAAAATGAATATGGTCCAACAAACTGGACGTTTCGGCCACAGGCCTTCGTCAACATGGACATTATCTGATAAATATACAAAAATTACAGTCAAAATTACATCCATAAAGAAAATGAAACAGTTTTTATCTGCCTTCCAACATCATTTCTACTAACAGACAAGGACATATTATAGGGGTAGAAACATATTGTGATACATAGTAATATTGATCCCATATGTTCATGAATTGGTAGGTACAGGTGAATAAGCGGTGCATAATCTAGGACCTGGATGATTATACTAATGCCAGTGATGGAAGTGTGTGCCCATCAAAGTCTATGGAAGTCCGACCAAAGGTAGAAAAGAAGTTTAGACAAAAAGAGAAAAGGAGGAAATAAAGAGCAGGAAAGTGAAAGTAAAAGAACAAGATAGAGAGAAATACATACAAAAACTGGAAAGTCTCTGTAATAGCACTCACCATGCACAATCAAATGTATGCGATTATTCAGTAAAGGACTAGGAGTTATGGAAATGAGTAGAGTCTCATATGTTTATCACTATAATGAAAGACATGTATTAGTGAAACATAATGCAAGTATGCGTTACACATAAGAACAATATCGTCCGCTGCATATTGAACATATGTACAGAAAAATGAGGTACCTGTGTCAATTCGCATACCCATAATTGGAACGGTATATACGTCAAGGGTATTCAATGCTAGTACATCGATTCTATACTGTGTGTAGCATTAGAATGGTGCTACAGAATAAGACCTTAATAGAAAAAATCATATCTCATGTTACGGACCTTCGTGGAGAAAATTTACTTATATAGTATCATAGAGGAATTTACCTATATGTATGGTGCCAAAGAGGGAAGGGGCAGCATGTATCTGGTCACAAAACGCAGGGGAATAACCATAAGCTGGTACTCAATTGAATCCTATCTCCACCTGGAGAGAACTATAAATGCAACAATAGTGTGCGTATAAGTAGTAAGCTATAACCATGTTATTATACACTATGACCACGTGGGTAAAGCCAGTTACCTGCTAAAAAGCAGTGAAGCAGGAAACTTGTAGTAGCTGATGCACACTCTTGCATGTGCTGTGTCAGTGTAGTCGTTCTATGATAGAAATGTACAATCATGAGTACTAACATCTGAAGGGAATACCGCATACAGACTGTAATAACAATAATCAAATACCTATGTCCTCAGGCAGTAGGGAAAAACTGAAGCCGGTAGAACTGTCACTCAGCGTGGGGGCGTGTCTCACTGCAACCAATCATAGGCGTCGAAAAGCAGGAAAGTAGGGAATACGAGATTGTTTAATGAGCGGCCGGCTTTTTCAAAAGAGGAAAAGCCGCCGGAGTTTAGTGAACAGCCGTGCAGCGCCGCGGCAGTGATCGGGGAACGGTAAGTAAGAGAGAGGGGGGAGAATGACCGACAGACTGTGATAGGGGGACAGACAAGACAGAGAGAGACCGACAGAGCGAGACCGACCGACGGGAGATAGAGTGAAAAAAAAAAATGACCGACATCGCTAGTAAAAAGCACAAAACGTGCGTTTTGGACATCGGAGTGCCACACAATGTTTTACGTAAAATCTTTCATGTATTAATCTCAAAAAGTAACATACACCAGCTCTATCTCACTATTGGGTATGTGCCCTTAACATTTCCGCCATGAAAATTCATTTTGGTGTCATTTTGGAAGGTTTTCTGGTGAGTCCGTAAAAATGGCGTAAAACGCGGACAAAATTGTTCACAGCTGTGACTTTTGAGTGATAAATGCTTCAAGGGGTCTTCCCCATGCTCTTGCCATGTCATTTGAGCACTCTTCTGAGACTTTTGTGATATGTTTAGGGTTTCTACATGCTGCCGGGGGTCATTTCATAAAAATACTCGGGTCTCCCATAGGATAACATTGGGCTCGGTGCTCGGGCCGAGTACACGAGTATCTTGGGATGCTCGGCCCGAGCCTCGAGCACCCGAGCTTTTTAGTACTCGCTCATCACTAATAACTACCCCTAGCTTGAAGGACTTCTTAGGAGGAGGTGGAAGGGGTGGTACAGCAACAAATGCAATCTGCCACTCTGGCGCAATCTGTTCTGGTCACTGGATCATCTGAACCCAAGCTGCACCTCCCAGAAAGATTTTTGGGGAGAGCTGCCGGTTTGTTTCTTTTAGAGAAGCATGTAAGTTGTACTTCTGTTTACGTCCCCACTCCTCTGGTAGTGAGGCACAGCAGGTGCGAATTGTAATCTCACTCTTGAGTGGGGACCAACAAGTATGGGGTTTTTGTTTGTCGTCTGACTCACCAGTTCTTTTGTCAATGGATGGGTTTTTCTCTGCACTCAGTCTCATCTATAATGATCCAGACAAATTATCTTTAGCCGAGTGCAAAGTCTGTTCACTTCTATAGGAAAATCAGCCTGCAGAGGACTGTTGCGCCAAATTCCGGCATCCGTCGACAATCAGTCAAACGACCCTGTGTTTAAAAGCCAGTATTTCCAGGGTGTATGCGAGAGGGTTAAGGAGGCATTGGTAATATATGAAACTCCTCCTTCTCTTGAGTGTGCCATGTCTCTAGTAATATGTGATGCCCCTGAGGTGTCATGTGCCACAGGGTATTGCATCCAGTAAGAGGTGTGGTGCTAACCCCGGTATTCCTTTGAGCCCAGTGCCGGTGTACTGACCTGATGAACTTTCCTTCCATACACCCGTCTGTAGTTGGTGAGTCCCCGTGCCTGAAGCGTTCTGAGGTCCCCTCCTATTATCACAGTCCTGGCCCGTACGGCAGACAGCTTGAACGTCTCTTGGGTTGGACCTCTGTCCCAGTTCCCAGGTTCCCTCTTTGCTGCTGTTCCTCAGACACTAACGTTGGTGAGGAACCCTGATGATACCCTCACCGGGCAGATTTATCAGGTGAGCGTGAAGCGTCTTCCTGAACTAGGGCTCTGCTCCCCGCCAGTGCTCGGTCCAGTAAGTACTCACATTGTACTCTCCCTGGCAACCATACTCCTTTAGTCTAATAGGTCACCTTACACTCTTTGTCTGAGCATCGATTTCTGACTGACTTCCACTAACTGTCTTTCTGACTATCTGACAATATGTCCATTTCCCGTCAACTGCACTGACTAGCCCCTCCTCCTGCCAGGTTTCTGACTAGCGGATTGAATAAGTCCCAACCAATAGGTGGCCATCCATCAGATCCGTCTCTAGCCTGTTACCCAGTCTGGGGAGAAAAAAAAGGCATGGATTTGTGTGTTTGAATGTTATTTACCGGCACTGGTCTTCTAGGAATCCTGTGGTTAGCACTGCACCTGTTACTGGATGCAATTCCCTGTGGCACCTGACTCCTCAGGGGTGCCAGATTCCCCCTTGGTAAATCCCAGCACGTCCTTGGGCTGCAGACATAAAAAAACAAAATACCACATTTTTTTAATATGCAGAAAATGTAGAAACCTCCTTCCCTTGCAAGGGAGGCATTTTTCTTGTACGTTTCAATAACATAGAACATATTCACATGAAGCACCCCTTCAGCCATCCACCACCCGGAGTCCCTGGTCTCCTCTTCAAAATACTGTGTTGCAGAATAAGGGTTCTCTTCAAAAACTGTGTTGCAGTATTACTCTGGTAGTTTGCACAACTGGTGCAACTATTTACATTGAAAGTTTTTGCTACTACCAGTCCAGTAGCTGGTGGTCCATACTTATTAATATCACTATATCCATTGCATTTTTGTTGTAGTCCTTTTCTTGTTTTTCTCTACTTTGGTTTAAACTTCTCTTTACACACTCTTGTACTCTTCTATATTGTGGTTGGCGATTAGAGTCCCAATCAGCATCTGGTGAATTGATTTCAGGAACTACAATTCCCATCTCTAGATCAACTGGCAATCTTCTAGGTCTTGCTCTCATTAGATATGCTGGTTTACAGTTTGTGGTACTCACAGGGATGTTGTTACACATGTCCACTAAGTCAGGTAACTTTTCTGGCCACATGTTTCTTTCTTCCAATGGCAAGGTTTTCAGCAGGTCGATGACTACCGGATTCATTTTCTCACACATGCCGTTGGTCTGTGAATGATAAGGCGTAGTACGAATTTTCTTACAGCCATATAGGTTGCAAAATTCTTGAAACACTTCAGTTTCAAATGCTCTGTTATTGTTACGGTTGCTGCGAGCACTGGAGACTATGTCTAGATTTCTTGCTACTGCACATGTGCGAGCGCTGGAGACTAAGTCCAGATTTCTTGCTACTGCACATGTGCGAGCGCTGGAGACTAAGTCCAGATTTCTTGCTACTGCACATGTGCGAGCGCTGGAGACTAAGTCCAGATTTCTTGCTACTGCACATGTGCGAGCGCCGGAGACTAAGTCCAATCTTGGAGCCATTGCACATGTGCGGGTGACATCATCGCTGACACGAGGTCACATGTCTCTGACACCTTCTATGCCGATTGGTCGCTGGTCATGTGCTTGTGACGTCTTGCTCGGTGATAGGCCAGCATGACGTCACTCCTGTCGTTCTGGCAGCGGATTGGCTCTGGTGTCCTCCATCTTGGATGAGGCACAGAGTCTATATAAGACCCTGACACACGCCGCATGGTGCTCAGTCCTCTTGGTTCATGCATATGAGTAGACGCTCTGTGCGCGTTCCTCTAGGCATTCCTCTGTCTATGCTAGGTGAGCGCTACCGGCAGGGTAGCGTTCTTATACCTTACAGCTTCGGCTGCTGTCCGTATCCTTACCTCTTAGGGGAGCGGACATAGGCAGGTGCCTGAGGCACATGGTCTGGCTGGGCCTTGTGATTCTACTCGTAGGTGGACGTTGCCGCTAGGGTAACGTTCCTTATACTGCGTCTGGCAGTTGTTCGTATCCTCGCACACTAGGGGAGCGAACAGAGGTAGGAGCTTTGTGCGGCTTACGCTGCTGTTCGTCTCTTTTGCACCACTAGAAGAGCGGACCTAGGCAGGTGCCATATCTAGTGGTTCGTGTCCTCGCACACTAGTGGAGCGAACGCAGGTAGGAGCTTTGTGCGGCTTACGCTGCTGTTCGTCTCTTTTGCACCACTAGAAGAGCGGACCTAGGTAGGTGCCATTTCGCACACATTGCCTTTGTCTCTGTGATTGTTAACAGAGATCATTCCACACACCCTCCAAGTAAGGGAGGAATTGCTTTACTTACTTATTATATTCTTCTGTGAGTTAACAGAGGTATTGCACTCTGCCATAGTCTGCAGCAAAGTCTTTGCACGGTGGACCCTGACTGTCTGATACTCCTTTCAGTTATTATCAGACAGCCCCCCGTAACAGTTATTACCTGTTCTGGATATCCGGGAGGTCTACAAAAGTAGGCTTGGAAGGTTCTTGTTGAAGTTTGTGCTGTTAAGTCTTTTACTGGAACTACCAGTAGAAAGCTGGAATAGTGGTCCACCACTGTAAGAGCATATGTATAACCTTTCCTACTGGGTGTCAGTTTTACATGATCTAGAGCTACAAGTTCTAATGGCTGCTCGGTTATAATTGGTTGCAGCGGTGCCCTTTGGCTGTCACGGTCTTTTCTTCTCAAGTTGCAGGGACCACAATTTCTACACCATCTTTCTCATGCCAACCCAATAAAATCTCTCATGTAACAGTGTCTCCAAGTTTTTCCATCCGAAGTGTCCTGCTCCATCGTGGTATGCCTCCATCACCATCTGGACATTTCATTTTGGTTCCACCACTTCATCTCGTGGGTTTTAGGATTGGTAACACATCTACACAGCTTGCCTTGATAGATGAACAGCCTGCTCTTCTCTTTCCATGCTTGCTGCGCTTCAAGTGGCGCATCAGTGCCTAGACATGAGTCTGGTTGGGTTATCAGCTCTTTAACCAAACTAACTGCCGGGTCACCGTCTTGTGTTTCCTTCCACCTATGGTGGGGTAATGGGTTCAGCACAGCTTCTTGATTCTTGGTGCAAGATTGTTGATACTGGGATACACTATGGCGGTGAAAGGTTGGCAGCTCTATTTCTTCTAGCTTATCCATATCTTCTTCCCCATCTTGTAAGTGGGGCATCCTTGACAACGCATCCACATGCGTTCTTGCGACCAGCTCGGTATTTAATGGTGAAATCATAGTTTGTCAACCGGGCCACCCAACGTTGTTTTAGTGCATCCAACTTCGCGGTATCCAGGTGAGTCAGAGGGTTATTGTCTGTGAGACAGTGAACGTTGTAGCCGCTAGATAATGCTTAAACCGTTCAGTGATAACACAGACCAAGGCCAGAAACTCTAACTTGAATGAGCTGTAGTTTTCTGGGTTCCTCTTGATAGGACGGAGCTTCCTGCTTGCATAAACAATCACGCGTTCTTTGCCTTTCTGCACCTGAGATAGTACTGCTACCAATCACATGTTGCTGGCATCAGTATATACCACGAGTGGTAAGTTGTAATCAGTATAGGCCAGAATCTCGTCTCCAGTCAGTGCTCACCTCATCTGCCTGAAGGAGTTCTCCCACATATTGATTGCTGCTTTCAGCAGAGGTCTCATAAAACCAAGACTCTCTGGAAGGGGGTTATTGTACCGACATTACCTCTGGAGGCCTCACCTGAGCCTATGCAGCTTGGAGTGACGTCCGATAAGGGGGAGAAACTACTTTGCTCCTAAAATGGAAGGAGTTTGTTTTTTCTCTGGCAAAAAGGGACACTTTGTTAGTGCATGCTCCTCCATGCCCAAGGAAAAATAGCAGTCAGAAAACCTTTAGACTCAGGTTGGTTGGGGGACTCCAACATGGGTCTATGTATTTCTTTCACTCTGGCATCTCCGTGTTTATTACCCACAAGTGTTAAGGGTGCGGGCCTAGATGTCCCTATTACAGTGTTTCTGGATAGTGGTTCTGGGGCAAACATTATTGATGAACAGTTTGCTCATTCTTCTGGATTAGATGTGAAGTAGTTATCTGATACAGATTACCACTGACTCATCACCTTTTTCTCAGGCAGGTTTTGTTGAATGTGTACAGGGGCTGGAACTTCGTATAGGAGTTCTCTGTTCGGCGCTCATAACTTATGTGCTTAAGGGGCTTCCTGCACAAATTGTATTAGGATTCCCCTAGCTTGCATTACATACAGTCATATGGAAACGTTTAGGCACCCCTATTAATGTTAACCTTTTTTCTTTATAACAATTTGGGTTTTTGCAACAGCTATTTCAGTTTTATATATCTAATAACTGATGGACTGAGTAATATTTCTGGATTGAAATGAGGTTTATTGTACTAACAGAAAATGTGCAATCCGCATTTAAACAAAATTTGACCGGTGCAAAAGTATGGGCACCTCAACATAAAAGTGACAGTGATATTTTGTAGATCCTCCTTTTGCAAAACTCACAGCCTCTAGTTGCTTCCTGTAGCTTTTAATGAGTTCCTAGATCCTGGATGAAGGTATATTTGACCATCCCTGTTTACAAAACAATTCCAGTTTAGTTAAATTTGATGGTCGCCAAGCATGGACAGCCCGCTTCAAATCATCCCACAGATTTTCAATGATATTCAGGTCTGGGGACAGGGATGGCCATTCCAGAACATTGTAATTGTTCCTTTGCATGAATGCCTGAGTAGATTTGGAGCGGTGTTTTGTATCATTGTCTTCCTGAAGTATCCATCCCCTGCGTAACTTCAACTTCGTCACTGATTCTTGCACATTATTGTCGTTAACAAGATTCCCGATGCCGGCATTGGCCACACAGCCCCAAAGCATGATGGAACCTCCACCAAATTTTACTGTGGGTAGCAAGTGCTTTTCTTGGAATGCCATGTTTTTTTGCCTCCATGCATAACGCCTTTTTGTATGACCAAACAACTCAATCTTTGTTTCATCAGTCCACAAGACCTTCTTCCAAAATGTAACTGGCTTGTCCAAATGTGCTTTTGCATACCTCAGGCAACTCTGTTTGTGGTGTGCTTGCAGAAACGGCTTCTTTCGCATCACTCTCTCATACAGCTTCTCCTTGTGCAACGTGCGCTGTATTGTTGACCAATGCACATTGACACCATCTGCAGCAAGATGATGCTGCAGGTCTTTGGAGGTGGTCTGTGGATTGTCCTTGACCGTTCTCACCATTCTTCTTCTCTGCCTTTCTGATATTTTTCTTGGCCTGCCACTTCTGGGCTTAACAAGAACTGTACCTGTGTTCTTCCATTCCTTACTATGTTCCTCACAGTGGAAACTGACAGTTTAAATCTCTGAGACAATTTTTTGTATCCTTCCCCTGAACAACTATGTTGAATAATCTTTGTTTTCAGATCATTTGAGAGTTGTTTTGAGGAGCCCATGATGCCACTCTTCATAGGAGATTCAAATAGGAGAACAACTTGCAAGTGGCCACCTTAAATACCTTTTCTCATGATTGGATACACCTGGCTATGAAGTTCAAAGCTCAATGAGGTTACAAAACCAATTTAGTGCTTTAGTAAGTCAGTAAAAAGTAGTTAGGAGTGTTCAAATCAAGAAATTGATAAGGGTGCCCATACTTTTGCACCGGTCAAATTTTGTTTAAATGCGAATTGCACATTTTCTGTTAGTACAATAAACCTCATTTCAACCCAGAAATATTACTCAGTTCATCAGTTATTAGATATATGAAACTGAAATAGCTGTTGCAAAACCCCAAATTGTTATAAAGAAAAAAGATTAACATTAATAGGGGTGCCCAAACTTTTTCATATGACTGTAACACCACTGTTGACTGGAAAACGCAAGACATAATTGAATGGAACATGTATTGTAAAGAACACTGACTAGGAACCTTTATTTTGGCGATTACCTCTAGTCTTTTGGATACTCTCTCAGATTTTGGTGATGCGTTTTCTGAGAAGGGCTGTCAAGAATTGCCACTGTGACGCCCTGGACCCCAGGGGTCACAGGTAATAACACCTACCACAGTGCACACACACCCCCACTCCCTGTGAGGACACACCCGTCACCCGAAAGGGAGACCTGATGCCTCCCTCAGGGCCAGTAGGGCACACCAGGTGGGCGGAGTCAGGTGGAAAGACACGCCCACCGAGGAGACTACTGGCCTGAGGCAGGAAATACAAACAGAAAGAGTTGTACAGTGACAGTGAGAGGAGTGGAGTGGCAGAGCTGTCAGGGACTTGGGTAGGAGCCTGGGACCCTTGAACCGTCAGGCAGGCAGACGGTGGTGGCCATCTGCAGGAGTATCGGTACAGGAACCGGCGGAACCGTAGGGACCGGGCCAGGGTTGGAGCCCGCCGGCCCTGAACCGGGGAGTCAACCATGTACCGGAGCACCAGAAACCGGGTACTCAGACCCTGTCCTAGCTTAGAAGCCACTGAGTTTAGGCAAATTGACTGATTGCTGGCTGGACCTCACGGGTTCATCCACACCCAAAGTCCCGAAAGAAGGCAAAAGCCCACCGATACCGGGTGAGAGCCACCGTCAAGGGCCAAACATCCGTCGGGCCAGCGCCTGCGGGCAACCGAGGGCTCCTCCGGTCGCTCAACGCCGGGGAGTGGGCTACCACTGTCCAGGCAGGGGAGCCGAAAAACCTCAACAAGAGGTGCAAGGGAAAGGGGCCACCATCAACCTCACAGGGGACACAAGCAGCCGGCTGCGGGACACGACCATACCCGAACTTTGGTTTACCAGTGACTCTGAGTGTGAATTAATCGTGAGTACACCAGTGCCATCCGGGCACGACACTGCACCGCAGCACGGCACCCTGCACCCCGACAACAACACCGTCGCCAGCGGCACCCCCACCACCGGGTCCCGGGACACACCGCCCCTACCCATGGAGGGGCTAAGATCTAAGCTGCGGCCGCAACATCGATCCCGGACGAGCCCACCTTTACTCCAGCCGCAGCGGTGGTGCATCCCGTCACCACGACCCGTGGGTGGCGTCACGACCCGTTAGACGATAACGCGGCCCTCCCCGGCTGCGCGCCTCGTCCCACCATCACCACCACCCTACTGCCTTCCTTCTCCTCTTAACAGAGCGACGTGGCCCCCGGTCCGGAGGTGCTCGTGCCACCGACAACCCGAGCCCGGACCTTGAGCGGCTCGGCCAGAGCGGCGGAGAAGCGGCCGGGCCCCTCTCAGGGCGGTACACCACCACATATACTTTATGACAGCACCATAAAGTTGAAGCCAGGGGCAAAATTTCCCAAATGCAAACTGTATAACTTGTTGGGCCCTGAGAGATTAGTTCTTAAAGGGAATCTGTCACTAGGTTGTTGCTACCCCATCTGAGAGAAGCATAATGTAGAGACAGAGACCCTGATTCCAGCAATGTATCACTTACTGAGCTGTTTGCTGTCATTTTGAGAAAATCAATGTTTTCTCTTCTGCAGATCTAGCAGTTATACAGAGCTCATGAATATGCTGGACTACCTGGCACCAGGCCAAGTAGTCCTCTAATGATAATCTACTGCTGATTAAACAGTGATTTTATCAAAACTACACTAAGCAGCCCAATAAGTGACACATTGCTGGAATCAGGATCTCTGCCCCCACATTATGCTCCTCTTAGATTAGATGGCAAAATCCTGTTGACAGATTCCCTTTAAGGAGTATATAACTAAGAGTTTGGCTAAGGGGCACATCAAGCCATCTCATCTCCGGTGGCTGCTGGTTTCTTCTTTGTTAAAAAGAAGGATGATGGACTTTCGTAAGCTCAACATGAGAACGGTGTGTGATCTATATCCCCTTGTACTGACTCCTGACCTATATAATTGATTGCCAGTGCTAATTGGTTCTCTAAACTAGACCTTAGTGGGGCCTATAAACATATCCAGATCTCACCGGTGGAAAAATGGAAAACAGCGCTTAATACGCCGGAGGTGCACTTCGAAAAACTGGTAATGACATTTGGTCTAACCAACGAGCCTGCAGTATTCCAGCATTTTGTTAATGATGTGTTTTCTCATCTGTTAGGGAAATTTGCAATCGTTTTACCTTGATGATATTCTCATATATTCACAGGATTTTGGGTCTCACTAGGGACATGTCAGTCAAGTATTAAAAAATTCTCAGAGTAAATAAATTGTACACTAAGCTAGAAAAATGTGTTTGCCATTCAAGAATTTCCATTTTTGGGTTACACTATGTCAGCTGCAGCTTTTCGGATGGATCCCACTAAATTACAGGCTGTTTTGAAATGGGATTGGCTGGAAAACCTCAAAGCCCTGCAACATCTTTTAGGTTTTGCTATTGCAGGAAGTTTATTAAGAATTTCTTTGCTAGAGCAAGACGGCTTACTGACATGACTAAGAAGGGTATGGACTTCTCTATATGGACTCCGGATGCTTTATATGCGTACAACTGTCTAAAGAAGTGCTTCTCGTCGATACAGACTGAGGTACCTCAACTTTTTACGTTGGATGTTGATACATCAGAAGTGGAAGCTGTATTGTCTCACATAATTACAATATTGGTAACAGGGAATCACTGGCTATTAAGTTCACGTTTGAGAAATGGCAACACCTTCTGGAGGGAGCTACTCATCCTGTTACAGTAATTACTGACTATAAAAACTTTTTTTATCTTGAATTGGCTAAATGTCTTATCGCCCTGTTTCTAAAAACATTATAAACATTATATATTTATATATATATATTGTGAGGTAACGTGGTCGGCTGCATGGCAGAAGACACGGGATCCAGGCGCCAACGGTCACAGCACACAGTTTATTGCACAAAACCAAATCCAAAACAGCACACAACACGTATTCCGGAATATCCTCCTCCAGAACCAACAAGCCAGATTCCAGAAATGGCTCACATGTGCTTCTTCGGCAGAAGCTTAGGGAGTTGTGTTCACTTCCTCACACTAGGGCCCCACACCCCGATTCCTGTTTCCTTTTAACCCCCCTTTCAGCCTGCAGGGAAACAGCAATAAACCCTGGAGTGGAGTTGCTTTCTATACATGGAGGGAGCACAACCGGGGCGAGACGTACCGGCCGTCATAGACAACTCCGGTCACAGTCTCACATACCCCCCCCCCTCAGTTCAAGCGTGCAGGGTTGAACTACCGCCATCAAACACGGGCCACGGGACAAGCCATCAGCGTTGCCCTGCAACCTTCCGGCCCGGTGTTCAACCGTAAACCAGAAGTTCTGTAGAGAAAGGAACCACCGGGTAACCTGGGCATTCCGTTCCTTGGCGGACCTCATCCAGACCAGCGGAGAGTGATCAGTCACCAAGCGAAACTGCCGTCCCAGCAGGTAATAGCGTAGGGACTCCAAGGCCCACTTGATCGCCAGGCACTCCTTCTCCACTACGCTATAATTCCGCTCGGGAGGGGTGAGCTTCCTACTTAAGAAGGTGACGGGGTGTTCCTCCCCCTGAACCACCTGAGACAGCACTGCGCCCAGGCCGACCTCAGAGGCGTCAGTCTGTACTACGAACTCCTTCCGGAAATCAGGGTTGAGAAGAACGGGCTGTCCGCACAGGACCCCCTTCAGGGCCCGGAAGGAGTCCTCGGCCTGCGGAGTCCAGCGCACCATGACGGACTTCCTGCCTTTGAGAAGGTCCATCAAGGGGGCTGATAGTCCCGCAAAATTTTTAACAAACCTCCTGTAGTACCCCACGATACCCAGGAAGGCCCTAACCTGCTTCGTGGTCAGGGGTCTAGGCCACTTCTGGATCGCCTCAACTTTGTTAATTTGGGGCTTAATCACTCCTTGGCCTATTACGTAGCCCAAGTAGTGGGCCTCCGTGAGCCCCAATGCACATTTCTTGGGATTGGCTGTCAATCCGGCTGTTCGGAGCGCGTTCACCACCGCTTGTACCTGTTCCAAGTGGGTCTGCGACTCGGAGCTGTAAATAATGATGTCATCAAGGTACGCTGATGCATACGCCTGGTGGGGTTCCAGCACCAAGTCCATCAACCTCTGGAACGTGGCCGGAGCGCCATGTAACCCAAAAGGCAAGACAACATAGTGGAAGAGACCCTCCGGCGTAACAAAAGCGGTTTTCTCCTTGGCGGACTCCGTCAGTGGCACCTGCCAGTACCCCTTGGTCAGGTCGAGCGTGGTGAAATATCGTGCCTGTCCCAGCCTATCAATCAGCTCATCCACCCGGGGCATGGGGTAGAGATCGAACTTGGATATTTCGTTCAATCTCCTAAAGTCATTGCAGAACCTTAAGGAGCCATCGGGTTTTGGTATTAGGACAATGGGACTAGCCCATTCACTTCGGTATGTTTCGATGACCCCCAGGCGTAGCATTGTCTTCACTTCCTCTGATATGGCTTGTCTTTGAGCCTCCGGCACCCGGTATGGCTTCAGGCGTACCTTCAGGTGAGGCTCGGTGACAATGTCATGTCGTATCAGACTGGTCCTACCAGGCAGTTCGGAGAAGACATCGGGGTTCTGCTGAACCAGTCTTCTGGCCTCTCACCTCTGTTGCTTGGTGAGGGCTTCTCCAATCCTTACTTCCGGTTCGTCCTCTCCGGAGGTCGCTGGAGCCGGATTTGAACGACCCGAAGAGGAGAGAGATGGGGGAAAATCAACCATCAGGCTTTCCCGTTCCTGCCAAGGTTTTAACAGGTTGACATGATATATTTGTTCAGGTTTCCACCTACCGGGCTGCAATACCTTATAGTTGACTGCCCCGATTCTTTCCTTTATCTCGTAGGGGCCTTGCCACTGAGCCAGGAATTTACTCTCTGCCGTGGGGACCAACACCAACACCCGATCCCCGGGGTTAAAGGTCCGCACGGTGGCTTGTCTATTGTAGCGGCCGCTCGGCGCGGCCTGAGCCTCCTGTAAATGCTCCTTCACAATTGGCATGACCGCGCTTATGCGGTTCTGTATTCCTAAAATGTGTTCAATCACACTTTTATGGAGGGTGGACTCCTGCTCCCATGTTTCCTTTGCCAGGTCCAACAATCCCCGGGGATGTCGCCCGTATAACAACTCAAAAGGCGAAAACCCCGTGGATGCCTGTGGCACCTCTCGGATGGCAAACATCAAATAGGGAAGCATCATATCCCAGTCTTTCCCGATTTTGGAAATCACCCTTTTTAGCATGGTTTTCAGGGTTTTATTGAATCGCTCCACTAAACCGTCCGTTTGAGGATGATACACAGACGTACGCAACTGCTTGATCTGGAGTACCCGGCATAGCTCTTTGGTCACTTTAGACATGAATGGGGTCCCCTGATCCGTGAGGATCTCCTTGGGCAACCCCACCCGGCAGAACACAGCAAACAACTCTCGAGCTATAAGCTTCGCTGCAGTATGTCTGAGAGGTATCGCCTCTGGATACCGGGTGGCATAGTCGACGATCACTAGGATGTGTTGGTGCCCTCGAGCGGACTTTACGAGGGGCCCCACCAGATCCATCCCTATCTGTTCAAAAGGGACTTCTATAATGGGTAACGGTACCAACGGACTGCGAAAGTGGGCCAGGGGTGCGGTAAGCTGACACTCGGGGCAGGTTTCGCAGAACCGTTTTACCTCCCCAAAGACCCCGGGCCAATAGAACCTTTGCAATATTCGCTCCTGCGTTTTCTTGGCCCCTAGGTGGCCACTCATCAGGTGTTTATGAGCCAAGTCGAGGACCTGCCGGCGATACGGCTGGGGCACCACCAACTGCTCTACCACCACGCCCCGTATTTCATCTACCTGGTAGAGCAAGTCCTGCTTAAGAGCAAAATGGGGGTACCTTACCTGGGCATCGGGCACCTATGCCACCCCGTCAACCACTGTCACCCGTCCCCGGGCATGTATTAATGTAGGGTCCTGGAGTTGGGCTGTCCCAAACGTATCCGGGGACACCTCCAACTCTGGGATGGGCTCGACCATCTCAGCCTCTCCTGCCAATACCTCTAGGGGTGACCTATCGGGTTCACATTCTGTCCCTATCATGGGGAGCCCTACGGCAGGCATCCCGGATTCGGGATTGTCGGGCTCAGGTCCCGGACTGTCCAATACCTGAGGGGACTTAGAAGGCCCCTTCCATAGAGTCCAAAAATACGGCAGATCCCTTCCTAGGATCATGTCGTAGGGAAGAGTGTTCATAAGTCCCAACTCATGTTGCACCTGACCGCAGGGTGCTGTGATGGTGACAACCCCCGTGGGATAGTCTCGGCGGTCCCCATGTATGCAAACCACCCCCACTGTACGTCCTGTGGCCTTTACTTCAGCCATTAGGGTTGATCGCACAAGGGTCACTAAGCTTCCGGAATCCAACAAGCCTGTAACCGGACATCCATTCACCTGTATTTGGCACAAGTGGGGCTCAGTCTCCGGGGAGACAAGGTCCGCGGTACACACCGCCTGAGCATACATTGAACCCCGCCGGGTAACCCCACAATCCATGGGCTCCGTGGTGAGTGGACAATGGGCTTCCATATGTCCCACCCGCTGGCACCGCCAACATCTAATAGGGAAGGAAACCCCCTTGACGTGTTGTCGTTTAGGGTACATAGCCTTCCGGACCTCAGGGACGGCGGGCGCGGCCTCAGACGGGACAGTAGCGGACTCCCGCACCGGTGTCAGCGGTGGGTCCTTGGCCCGAAGCTTGGAGGGGCCGGACCGACGGGCGGCACGCAAAGTCTCAGTGTCCCGTATCAAGTCCTGCGTAGCCACATGCCGCTCCACCAGGCACACTAAGTGGTCCAGGGTACTTGGGTCGCCCTGTCCTACCCACCGTTGAATGGTGACAGGTAAAGTGCGCACATAGCGATCAACCACTACCCTCTCCACCATTTGCGCAGGGCTCAGAGTGTCAGGCTGCAACCACTTCTTTACCAGATGCAACAAGTCATAGGCCTGGGAGCGTACGGGTTTGACTTCCTCATAGAACCACTGATTTACCCGCTGAGCCCGTACATAAGTATTCATCCCCAACCGAGCAAGAATTTAGGCTTTTAGGGTCTCATATTCTATGGCGTCCTCGGTACAGAGGTCCAGGTACGCTTTTTGGGGCTCCCCTGTTAGATAGGGCGACAATACCTCAGCCCACTGGGGGGTCGGCAGCTTCTCCCGCTCGGCCACCCGCTCAATCACAGCCAGGAACGCTTCCACATCATCCCCCGGTGTCATCTTTTGCAACGCTTGTCTCACCGCCTTCCGGACGCTGCCGTCTTCACCCGGTCCCGGGGTTGTTGCTGCCGGTCCGGCACGGATCGACTTGGTCAGGAGGACCATCTGTTCTTTGTGCCTTTGTTCCTGCAATTGCAAGGAGTGCTGGTGCTGTTGCTGCTGACGATCCAACGACCGGAGCAGGTGTGCATTGGTCTGTTGTTGCTGTGCATTAGCCTGAGCCAGCTGCTTTAGTATGTCCTCCATGTCGCCGCCGGGTTTGGGCTGTAGTGTGGCCGCTCGAATCCAGGACATGCGCTACTGGGTCACCAGGGATGGATGCTACACCTCACCGGGCTGACATGCCCGCATTCTCCACCATCTGTGAGGTAACGTGGTCGGCTGCATGGCAGAAGACACGGGATCCAGGCGCCAACGGTCACAGCACACAGTTTATTGCACAAAACCAAATCCAAAACAGCACACAACACGTATTCCGGAATATCCTCCTCCAGAACCAACAAGCCAGATTCCAGAAATGGCTCACATGTGCTTCTTCGGCAGAAGCTTAGGGAGTTGTGTTCACTTCCTCACACTAGGGCCCCACACCCCGGTTCCTGTTTCCTTTTAACCCCCCTTTCAGCCTGCAGGGAAACAGCAATAAACCCTGGAGTGGAGTTGCTTTCTATACATGGAGGGAGCACAACCGGGGCGAGACGTACCGGCCGTCATAGACAACCCCGGTCACAGTCTCACAATATATATATATATATATATATATATATATATATATATATACATACGAGGGGCGATCCAAGAGTAATGATATTCAATAATAAACACAATGAATATATTAAAAAAAATATATATTTTTCTACATAGTCTCCTAACAAGTCTATACATTTAGTCCATCTCTTTTCTAAACTTAGAATTCCTTTCGAAAAAAATTCTTGATCTTAACCCTCAAAAAAATCCCCAACAGCGGTTATCACGTCGCTATTGTCGTCAAGTTTATTGCCCCGGAGGTGTTCCTTAAGACGAGGGAAGATAAAGAAGTCACTGGGGGCTAGATCTGGCGAATAGGGGAGTGTTCCACCAGTTCAAAGCCCGCTTCTTGAATGGTTGCCATGGCAACTGCAGCTTTGTGAGCCGGCGCGTTATCTTGGTGAAACAGCACTCCAGCCCGCAGTTTGCCGTGCCTTTTCTCTTTGATAGCCTCCCACAATCTTCTTATTTGTTCTGCATAGTAGGAGCCCGTAATAGTGGCTCCCTTCTCCAAACAGTCCACCATAATTCCTTCAGCGTCCCAAAAAACGGACGCCATAACCTTCCTTGCTGAACTTGACACTTTGAATTTCTTCGGCGTCGGTTCGTCGGCTCGTTTCCATGTCATCGATTGTTGTTTAGTTTCGGGATCAAAGTGGTGAATCCAGGTCTCATCCATGGTCAAAAAACATGACAAAAAATTCTCCTTCTCTGCTTGGAACTTTTCGAGATTTGCTATTGAAATGTCAACTCGTTTCTTCTTTTGCTCGTCGGTTAACATTTTTGGCACCCAACGCGCAGAGACCTTTCTCATATGCAATTCTTTTGCAAGGATTCTTTGAATACTGCCATATCAGATCCCGGTGACCTCAGCTACATGCCTGATAGTCACTTTTCGATCTGCCAATACAACTTCTTCAACTTTTTTCACTTTTTCTTCATTGAGGGATGTGGATGGGAGTCCTTCACGATGTTCATCTTCCGTTGATGTTCTTCCCAGCTTAAATTCTCTGGCCCAGCAAGCAACTGTGGAATATGGAGGAGAAGAGTCTCCCAATGTTTCCACCAAGTCTCTGTGTATGTCTTTGGTAGTCATTTTTTTCAAGCAGAGGTATTTGATGACAGCCCTGAGCTCGTTTTTTTTCCATTTTGATGTTCACTCCTCGACAGTTCATATTCAAATGAATGTAGCTCCCGGGAATCGTGGCCTTTTTAAGTGATTTTTTTTTTCCTGGACTAGTGGGTACCTAAGAGAGAAGAAAACATTTTATTTTAATTTGTGTGCAATAGAAATAACCGATTATCATTACTATTGGATCGCCCCTCGTATATATATATATATATATATATATATATATATATATTGCAGTAATACTACCTTATTATGCAGTAAAACTACCTTGTTGATGAAGATTTTTTGCAGGAAAGCCAAATGAAATTCCCAAGCTTAAAGACAGGAGCCCTCTTACGCCTGCAGTTCGCAGTTCTTTTTGTCTGATTGCAAGTTAACAAAAGACATTTATAAACTTCTCTTCAGACCTTAATCAATCGAAAAGAATTTCTTGCCTGCTCTGGGACAGATTACTGCAAACCAGAGGAATTTCCAAAAACTGGATGAAAACTTCCATAACAAAAAAAGGCAAGGTACAAGTAAGGCCTAAGCCACATGGCATGAAAATCGGAGCGAGTAGAATGCGATAAAACATCACATTCCACTCGGACCAATATTAACCTATGTGCCAGCACCCATGAGCGATTATTTTCGAGCCCTAATCAGACCGAGAAAATACTCGCAGCATGCTGTGGGTGCAATGCGATCCTTGTTTCTCTCGCACCCATTCAAGTCAATGGGGCGAGAGAAAAATCGCACTGCACTCGCATTACACTGGTGTAATGCGAGTCCAGAGTGAGAATGGCAGTAGCTGGCAACGGAGGAGAGAGGGAGATAAATTCCTTCCTCTCTTCTGCAGTGCTGGCCCTCCCATTTTCAGCGCCGGCCCTCCCCTCCTCAGCGCTGGCCTGCCCCTCCTCAGTGCCGGCCCGCACCCCTGCAGCTGTGGTCGGATCGCATTATTGTACCTCTGTCGCAGTGACACTCGCAAGACACTCGGCTTCCGCTGTTCTGCCAGTGTGAGCCGAGTGTCATGCGAGGATCGCAGTAGTCCCCGTGTGGTCCCGGCCTAACAGTAGAAGTCCTGTTATTGAGAGCGAACTCAGCCAAAGGAAGAACATACACCCAGTCTTATTGATTAGATGAATTAAAACATCTTAAATATTGTTCTAATTCTTTGTTCATTTGCTTGCTAGCCATCAACTGAACACCTCTATAGGAAATAGTTTTTTAGGAACACCATGTAACTTAACAATGTGAGAGATAAACAATGAAGCTAAACTCTTAGGCATAGGCAATTTTAGTAGAGGAACCAAGTGAACCATCTTGCTGAAAGGGTTGACCACCTATACTACAGTATGACTACCAGAATTGGACACATTTGTGAGGAAATCCATGACAAATGACTCCAAGTTTAAAACGGAACCTTGTTAGATAAAAGAAACCTTTCTGGGGCCTGGCGAGAGGCCTTAGACCTGGCACAAACTCTGCACTTACGAACATACTCACCAACATCCTTTCGAGCACCCTGCCACCAAAAGGACCTGGAGACAGCTCTCCAGGTGGCAGAGGAACCATAATGTCCGGCCAACATAGAGTCATGCAATCCATTAAGAAGATCAGTTTGAAGCAAGGATGGCACAAACAACTTGCTAAGTAGCAAGCCCTCTGTTGCACCAACCTGAGCTTCCAAACTGCGCTGTTTGAGATCAGCTTCCCACCACTCCTTCACTAACAATTTTGACTGGATTTTTAGTCCCCGAACTAATCAAAATTATATGATAAAGTAAAAAAAAAAGAGGTTTGTCACGCAGAAATCAAAACAAGCAAAAAAAGGACCCGTCAGGTTTGTCTAGTGTTCATGAATTTAGTAGAGTCAGCATACAATAAATTTTTGTGATCAGTAAATACTGTGACTCTTTGCTTAGTAGAGATGAGTGATCCTGATAAGCAAAGAACAGGAAATGTTAAAATTGTACGATGTTTGGCTGGATTGGATCGAGAACGGACATCCAAACATTCACCGCAAAAGTCAGCGATCTTGCCAATGATCAGTAAATGCTCGGATGGCAAAAACCATTTTTTCCCTGCTCATCACAGCCATGTCAATTAGTGCCATGGTTGTGACTGGCCACTCTAAAAAAAAAAAAAAAAAGAAGCAAAGCAAAAAGGGTTAAAGCAGTACATACAGAGTCTTGCCGCGGCTGCAGGGCTACTTCTGGGGCCGATAATTATGCCTAATGCATATACACTGCTTTCCCCGCCCACCAGCATCTCTGATTGGCTGCAGTCAGACCTCACCCTCACCCTCTCTGAGAGCGTTCTGCTGGTGTAAAATAAATAAATGTTAAAAATGCCGTGCAGTTCCCCTATATATTGATACCACCATAGATAAAGCCCACGGCTACCGGCTGCAGCCCTCAGCTGTGTATCAAAATAAGTGGAACCGCATGCAGCTTTTTTAAAAAATTATTTAAATAAATAATTTAAAAAAATCCCCCTCAATTTTGATATCCAGCCATGATAAAAACCCAACAGCTGGGGGGCTGGTATTCTCAGGCTGGCGAGACTCATGCTTATTGGGCCCCCAGCTTAAAAATTGCAGCCTGCAGCCACCCAGAATTGTCACATCAATTAGATGCGACAATCCCGCCACTTTACCTGGCTTTTCCCGATTGCTCTGATGCGGTGGCAATCGGAGTAATAAATGGCATCTGACAGCTGCCACTAAGTCTATGAGACCCCCTGTTACTAATCTGTAAGTGAAAGGAAATAAACACAAACACCAAAAAATCCTTTATTTTAAATAAAATACAAAAAAATCACTGTGGGCAGTCATGTTCTATGGCCTCACACTGTGCCTTCAGATCTGGCATAGCTGGAAACATCGTGGGACCTTATGTTGATTATATCGAACCTGGGTATTTTTGAGGTTAATAAAGTGGTGAAAGAGGGTAGGGTTTTTTGTAATTTATTTCAAATAAAGGATTTTTCTGTGTGTTAGTCTCATAGACTATATCAAAATTTTGGGGGACCACACGCAGGTTTTTTAAAATGATTTATTTAAATAAATATTTATATAAATATATATTATATATATATATGTATATATATAAATTAAAAAAGCAAAACCAGATGCAGTTCCTCTTAGTTTGACACATAGCCATGATAAGCGCATGGCTGGGGGCTACAGCCAGTAGCCATGGCTTTATCTGTGCTTTTATCAATATAGGGGGGACCCTATGAGATTTTTTAAAATGTATTTATCACCAATATAAGGACACAGTCAGCGTTTGTGATTCCAACCAATCACAGACTCTGTCTCAGAGGGTGGGGGTGTGGTCCAACAGCAGCCAATCAGAGACAGCAGTGAAAGGGGAAAGCAGTGAATATGCATTAGGGATAATTATTGGCCTCAGAAGTAGCGCTGCAGCTGCAGGGAGACTCGGTAAGTATGTACTGCATTAACCCTTTTTTATTTTCTCTTTCTCTTACAGTCCCCCTACACCATTTTACAACACATCACTTTTGCCTCCCATTGATTTCAATGGGTTCGGCTAGGATCGTCGATCGGATGGATCATATAGAAAGATACGGTAAACGAGAAATTAAAATTCAACAGAAATCCTAATTGTGTATACAAAAATTCGATTCAAATTGATGGACAAGCCTACAGTGGAGAAATGAAAAGGAGACCGCACAGAGCAGCATGACAGGTAAGTATTTTAATTAAATAAAATACCAAAACATTGAATAGTATGTATGGGCTGTAATTAATTAACTAAAAACTAATTAATCTCTGTAATAAGAGAAACACATCTGTAACGAACATTCACATGGCACAATCATACAAGGTGGCCATAAAATAGCCTAAGGTGTTTGGAGCTGTGTGCAGACTGAACCAGTGGACAGAATTGGCTGAAAATTGGTATGTATGCTATTCCAGGCATGGGGAAATGGAAGACATCTTAAATTTTTTTTATACCAAAACTCCCCACCAGGTGAAAAAGTGGCGCTGTACAGTGAGCGAGCTGCCCAAAAACCGTGGGCCGATAATTGGAGATGCCACAATTGTTCTACAGACTAGCATAACTGTTCAATATGGCCACCATCATGCATGGTGATCATGTTCATACTATGCAGAACATGCTCGACGCTTGCATGTAACAGGTCTGATGGGATGCTGCACACTTCCAAAATGATGCGGTCTTTGAGGTCAGCCAGCGTGTCGACATTTCCCCGATAAACACAGTCTTTAAAGTGTCTCCACAACCAGAAATCACAAGGATTGAGATCTGGCGAATGCAGGGGCCATGCGTTAGGGAAGGAGCGGCTCAAAATCCTGTCATCGGGAAAATGTGCACGCAGAACATTCTTCACACGATTTGAGATATGAGGAGGTGCTCCATCATGCATGAAAGTGGTCATCTGAAGACATTGCCGCTGTTGGAGTTGCGGAATGACACTATTTTAAGCATTGTCTACTATCTTGTTGCTGTCACAGAACAGGTAGCAACCCCAGTTGACCTAATTTCTTTGTAAAAGAACGGTCCAAGGATGAATGAGGAGGTGAAGCCACACTAAACGGTTACCTTTGGCCAATGCAGTGGAACCCCGTCGACTGCATGTGGATTTTCGGTAGCCCATATGCAACAGTTTTGTGTGTTCACCTTTCCATTCAGGTATAAATTCACTTTGTTGCACTACAGAACATTCCACGGCCAATTGCCATCCACTTCCACTCTCGCCAGACATATGAATGCAAATGTAATGCGGGTATCATTGTCACGAGGAAGAAGTTGTTGATGATGGCTAATTTTGTACGGATATGCAAGCAAGACCTTTCGGAAAACTTTCCACACTGTGCTGTACGGGAGCCCCAATTGCCTGGAAACACTGTGTGCACGGCTGCTCCCAGCAGGGTTGTTCGTGCCCTGTTTCATGACGGCAGTGGCAATGTCCTCCACATCCTCTATCCTCTCTGCTTACCAGTCGTTGCCCGTGCCCTGGCTGAACACTCAGTAACCCTGTTACCTCAAAACGTGTCATCATCTGTCTCGGCGAATTGACAGCCATTGGACCTCTACGTGTATGAAGGTCTTTCAAACAACAAAAGACTTTCAGTGCTTCTGTAGAATTCCTACCATTCTCATAAAACAACCGCACTAACAGTGGACAATCTGGCAAAGAGACAGGCATCTTGCATACAGCGCCACTTTTTCACCTCATGGGGAGTTTTGGTATAATTATTTTTTTTTTAAAATGCCTTCCGTTTCCCCATGCCTTGAATAGCATACTTACCAATTTTCAGCCAATTCTGTCCACTTGGTCAGTCTGCATACGGCTCCAAACACCTTAGGTTATTTTATGGTCACCTTGTATATCTGAGTCATATGTTGAATAATAACACCTACGGTAGTACTTAAAGATACAAAAAGTATTTAAATCCATATGAAGAAAAACAAAAATATTGTAACCACTTATATGACACATACTCTGACCTTGTGCAAAAATGTATATCTAAGTCATAAAATAATAATAATAATAATAATAATGGTCAGAGTATTAAATTACATATAAGGAATGTGGAAGAACTAAAATAATGTTCCTGAATTTTATGAGGGAAGCTTTGAAGTAATTCACTTGATACCTAGTAGGGAGCTTCCACTGTTTGTAATGCGACATATTTAAGTTGGGTAATCATAGACCAGAAAGTAATAAATACTTGATGCAATGCTGTGCCCCCAACTCCCGATGTGACTTTCGGTGTGCTGCCTTTTTCCAAGAGAGATAGTAATATATGACGCTAAGGTGCCGCTCTTAAATAATACACCTGGACAAATGGAAGTACCTATAACTATGTGACTCTGATCAAAACATCACTTCCAGTTGGCGCATAGCAATGCCAACGCATCCGCTGTCATTGCTGGTGGCGTCTCCATGGAACAGAGAAGTGTGGGAGTACCCAGCTATGCCAACACCACCCATGGTATAGACACCGTCCTCAGCAGGAAAAACGGACACATATGCGCACATACGTACAAGTGTCATTTGTCAGAGAACCTTATGATATAGTGTATCATATTGCACAGAATTAAAGGGCAGAAATCCCTACCATGTAGTATAGAAGCTAAGGGCACCACATTCACAGTGTCACGCTGTACAAAGGGCTGGTAAGACATAGTACAGCGCATACCCCACTAGTTGGCAGCAGAGTAGTGAAGGAGAGTCAAAGTAACACTGTAACAGAAAGCAGGCTGAAGTACAGCAGAGTACTTTCAGCAGGCAGTTGACAGGTTAACCAAAAGGGGGCAATAGAGTATTCAAACAAACAGGGTCTAGCCAGGAAAGTCAAGTCACTGCAAAGGGAGGATCAAAATCAGGTCACAAAACAGAACCAAAGTTGGATGCTGGGAGATCAAGTATGCAGAGGGAAACACAAAGGGAACAGAAGACAAGGATGAACTAGGATGGGTAAACGACTGATAGGAGCGAGAAGTCAGGGACCGGGACAGTCGGACAAGGTACAGGTCAGGGCACGGTAACAAAGAGTCAGATCAAACAGGATATATCTCACCAGTGCCAGTCACAGGCTGCAGAGCAAAACTATAACCAGCACAGTAATGCAAGTGCAGCGACCAGATATAGTGTCTCCTGAAACCAGAACAAGGATGATGGGAGTTAACCCCTGACATGACCAGGCCGGGTCTGGGAAACTCTGGAGTGGAGAATACCGGTCCTGGATCATGACACACAGTATATATCGTATTGCACAGAAAGAAAGGGCAGAAAAACCCTACCGTATAGTGTTATGGACGGGCTGTGAAATTGGGGAAAAGATGTAAAGGGAGATACAATTGACAGTCAGGGTCCACCGTGCAGGGATGTAAAACTGCAGCTGGAAGTAAAACGACTAAATAAGGACTCAGCAATACACACAACTAAAAAGTACAAGGATCGTGTTAACGTCACACAGCTACTGTATGGAGAATATAACCTGAACCTCGGTTGCTTCACAGAAGTAGGTAAGGAATAGAGTCTGATCCTTAGTTACCTCACAGAGGTAGAATATAGCATACACGGACGGTATGAGTAGACTAGGGCAATGGAGTGGTAACCACACTCCACTAGACAGGAGGAAACAGGTAGAGCCCAGTGGGAGAGCACCAAGAAGCCTACTAGTTTGGCTATGCTCTGACCCTGTAAATTCCACAACCACCTGTCTGCCATGCCCCTAGGTCCCATCCACTTCACTACTGGTTCCCACACAAGAGGCATAGTCTGTCCTCGGCGCCTACCCCTGACGCTGAGCTCAAACCCTATATAGGTCCACAACCACCTGTCTGCATGCCCCTAGGTTCTAGCTGGTTAACCACTGGATCCCACATGACAGACGTAGTCTGGCCTCGGCGACTAACCCTGAGTCTAAGGGTATGCTCACACGAGTGTGAAAATCAGACGAGTGCAATGCGAGAAAATCTCGCATTGCACTCGGACCTATGTTAGTCAATGAGAGAGCAGTTAGTCAGCTTTTCTCGCATCCAGATTCTTGATGTGAGAAAAACGTCAGCATGCTGCGATTTTCTGCTAGAGCCATATCCCTCGCACCCATTCAAGTGAATGGGTGCGAGAGATACATCGAACTGCACTCGGATGTTATCCCAGTGCAGTGCGATATACGCACAGGCTGACAACGGAGGAGATGGGGGGATTAACCCCTCCCTCTCCTACGCAGCGCCCGCCCTCAGCTCACAGCTGTGACCTGATTGCAGGATCAGGTCACAGTCGTATGACACTCGGCTCATGCTCGCAGCAGAGCCTGAGCCGGGAGTCATTAGCATATTGCATCCGATGATGTCGCATCGGATGCCATACGCTCGTCTGAGTCCAGCCTAACAGACAGAAGGAGAGTGTGCTGTAACATGCTTATGTCTGAACATAAAGAGATGACTACGCATCCATATACGGGCTCCAAGGGTTCTTAAAACCTACGCTCCACACCAAACAAGGAGGAGCAACTACCCAGCCAGAGCCTTGGCCAGTGAGGAGCAACCACGTGGCAGTGACGTCTATGGTGATGTTACCAGCAACCAATCACATGGCAGCACGTCAGCGGTGATGTCACCCAAAACCAATCACATGGCATCGCGTCAGAGATGACGTCACCCGTAACCTAGTAACCTATCACATACTGCCATGTGGCACACATGTGCAGACCTGTGTATTTTACGCTTAGAAGTAAGAACAGCACTATGCCCCAGCACATGCGCACATGGACTTTTTTGTCACATAGACTTGGGAGAGAACACCTTAGCCTACAGCTGCGCAGTTGGACTATATTGACACTACTGTATATTGAGTCTCTGAATGCCAAAATGTCCTACCCACATAATAAGCAGAGGCCAAATGACTTGAATGCCGTTGAGGGCAAATAGGAGATTCGTGCATCAGCATCGGGGATGACCGAGGCGTGGATGCACCACGGCGTGTGACAGTATAATATAAAGGATAAGGGCACCACATTAAATGATGTATAACATTTACTGATATCTGCAAACATATGCACACTTATCATATTACCAACAATTATACTACAGTCATATGAAAAAGTTTGGGCACGCCTATTAATGTTAACCTTTTTTCTTTATAACAATTTGGGTTTTTGCAACAGCTATTTCAGTTTCATATATCTAATAACTGATGGACTCAGTAATATTTCTGGATTGAAATGAGGTTTATTGTACTAACAGAAAAAGTGCAATCCGCATTTAAACAAAATTTGACCGGTGCAAAAGTATGGGCACCTCAGCATAAAAGTGACATTAATATTTTGTAGATCCTCCTTTTGCAAAAATAACAGCCTCTAGTCGCTTCCTGTAGCTTTTAATGAGTTCCTGTATCCTGGATGAAGGTATATTTTACCATTGCTGTGTACAAAACAATTCCAGTTCAGTTAAGTTTGATGGTCGCCGAGCATGGACAGCATGCTTCAAATCATCCCACAGATGTTCAATGATATTCAGGTCTGGGGACTGGGATGGCCATTCAAGAACATTGTAATTGTTACTCTGCATGAATGCCTGAGTAGATTTGGAGCGGTGTTTTGGATCATTGTCTTGCTGAAATATCCATCCCCTGCGTAACTTCAACTTCGTCACTGATTCTTGCACATTATTGTCAAGAATCTGCTGATACTGAGTTGAATCCATGCGACCCTCAACTTTAAAAAGATTCCCGGTGCCGGCATTGGGCACACAGCCCCAAAGCATGATGGAACCTCCACCAAATTTTACTGTGGGTAGCAAGTGCTTTTCTTGGAATGCCATGTTTTTTTACCTCCATGCATAACACCTTTTTGTATGACCAAACAACTCAATCTTTGTTTCATCACTCCACAGGACCTTCTTCCAAAATGTGACTGGCTTGTCCAAATGTGCTTTTGCATACCTCAGGCGACTCTGTTTGTGGCGTGCTTGCAGAAACTGCTTGTTTCGCATCACTCTCCCATACAGCTTCTCCTTGTGCAACGTGCGCTGTATTGTTGACCGATGCACATTGACACCATCTACAGCAAGATGATGCTGCAGGTCTTTGGAGGTGGTCTGTGGATTATCCTTGACTGTTCTCACCATTCTTCTTCTCTGCCTTTCTGATATTTTTCTTGGCCTGCCACTTCTGGGCTTAACAAGAACTGTACCTGTGTTCTTCCATTTCCTTACTATGTTCCTCACAGTGGAAACTGACAGTTTAAATCTCTGAGACAACTTTTTGTATCCTTCCCCTGAACAACTATGTTGAATAATCTTTGTTTTCAGATCATTTGAGAGTTGTTTTGAGGAGCCCATGATGCCACTCTTCATAGGAGATTCAAATAGGAGAACAACTTGTAAGTGGCCACCTTAAATACCTTTTCTCATGATTGGATACACCTGCCTATGAAGTTCAAAGCTCAATGAGGTTACAAAACCAATTTAGTGCTTTAGTAAGTCAGTAAAAAGTAGTTAGGAGTGTTCAAATCAAGAAATTGATAAGGGTGCCCATACTTTTGCTCCGGTCAAATTTTGTTTAAATGCTGACTGCACATTTTCAGTTAGTACAATAAACCTCATTTCAATCCAGAAATATTACTCAGTCCATCAGTTATTAGATATATGAAACTGAAATAGCTGTTGCAAAAACCCAAATTGTTATAAAGAAAAAAGGTTAACATTAATAGGGGTGCCCAAACTTTTTCATATGACTGTATATATACCATTTTTTTTTTTAATATAAGACCCACTTTTCCTCCCAAAAATTTGGAAGGAAAATGAGAGGTACATCTCCGCATTTTGTCTCTGAATGTTGCTTACCTGGGATGGTGGAGAGGGGTCACATGAGCAATGCCACAGGTGCTGTACTGGAGCTGCGCTGTGCAGTGTTGCGTCTGCTGGCTGAAGTTGCTTTTGTGTGCTGGGGCTGTGGGCGCTGTGCTGGGGATGCAGGCGCTGTGCTGAGGCTGTGGGCACTTTGAAGGAGCTGTGGGCGATGTGCTGGAGTTGCGCTGTGCTAGGGCTGTAGGTGGGCTCGTGCGCAGATGAGATCTTGAGCTCCATCTGCGCATGAGCTGGCTATGGGCACCATTATTTGAAGACCGCACCGCTAACATTTTCAGGATGGCGCCAACATCCCCAGCACAGCGTAGCGCCCTCAGCTTGCAGCCTCAGCACAGCTCCCTCAGCCTACAGCTTCAGGACATTGCCCGCAGCTCCAGCACATCACCTACAGCACCAGTATAGCAACCACAACTCCAGCACAGCCCCTGCAGCATCGCCCTATTCCACAACTGCCCCTGCCTCCTGAGATCCCGCTCCACCACCGCTGCTACCCTCTTCCAGTAATATCCCACCGGATTGTAAAACGGACTCCATTTTTTTTACCTTTTTTTCTTCTAAATTGGGGGTGCGTCTTATAAACCAGTGCATCTTATAAACCGAAAAATACGGTAAGTAGTACATAGACATCAACTGCAGAGAGAGACAACAATTATCTCACATCACATAAATATGACAATAATAGGATAAGATGCATAATTATGTATATAAAAAAACTGTGTTATGTCTATATTTTTAAAAACATATGAAATACCAATATGTAGGGAAACGTATTATTACATATCTATACAACAATGTATCTTTATTATATCTATACTCTTCCAAAAACCTCACATATATGAAATATAAATGTGAATACCTATATAGAAGAATATCTAATTAGTAATGTATCCTCAATGAAAGTGCATATGTTTAAGACATGATTTTTATCTAGCATAACAGAGGGGAGAATTAAAAAAAAAACAACCAAAAAGGGTGGTGGGGGGAGACAACATTATCATATACTGTATTTTCCGGATTATAAAACACACTTTTTATCCTCCAAAATTGTGGGAAAAATGGGGGTGCGTCTTATAATCCAGATATGCCTTACCGAGGCGGCATTAGTGGCGCAGGGTCGGCGATACTGAGGGCTCGGAGGAGGGGGGAGTGTCACTGCAGTGGGGTGGCTCCGGAGGGTCACAGGACTGAGGGTTGGCAATAACTGCAGGCTCGGGTATCGCGGCAGCGGGCACCATTGATCTGCCGGCATGCTGTGGGCTGCGGGGTCTATTGAACTGCCAGCACTTGACACGATGGACCTCAAGAAAATGGCCATGTAGGCCAATCTGCGCACACGCCATTTTCTTGAAGTCCATCACGTCAACTGCCGGCAGATCAATAGAGCCCGCAGCACGCCGGCAGATCAATGCTACCTGCCGCCACCATGAAACCTCTGAGCCCACAGTATCAATGACCCTCCTGAGCTGCAACACTCCCTCCTCAGAGCCAGCAGCAATGCCGACCCTCCATCCACTGACCTTTATGAGCCGCAATACGCCCTTATCTGAGCCCGCAGCATCGCCAACCATGCATCCTGTGACCCTTGTGAGTCGCACCACCACCGCCACTCCCCTTTTTTTTCCTATTTTCCTCCTCTAAATATGGGGTGCGTCTTATAATCCAGTGCATCTTATAAAATGAAAAATACAATATATTAACATATCAGTGCATGTGAATATACATACATAAAGTTTTGTGACTTTAAATAAATGTGACTATATGTAAACAGTGTATATATTAAAATTAATATGGCTACTATAATTGTAAAGTGCTATGTGCAATAATAGTGCTAAGTGCAAAAGGAGATTATATGTACCGTATTTTTCGGACCATAAGACGCACTTTTTTCCCCCAAATGTTGGGGGAAAGTGGGGGGTGCGTCTTATAGTCTGAATGTGGCTGCGGGGAATGTGGGTGCTGCGGTACAGCGGGTCATCGGGGGCACGAGCAGGCTGTAGCAGCCTGCCGTGACCACGTGGACCCGCTCATTTAATATGCACGCCCATCCCCCGCCCATCATCCCTCAGCGCTGAAGCCGGCGCTGACAGGTGGGCGGGATGATGGGTGGGGGATAAACAGCCGGCCCGCGTGATCACCCCTGGCAACTGCGGCCTGGAGTGATCATGTGAGGCTGTATTCACTGCTCCCCGCGCGTCATCATCAGCGCGGGGAGCAGTGAATCAGTGAGTGTACAGTACTCACTGTTCCCTGCAGCATCGCTCGTCCTTCCGTCTGTGTCAGCGGCAGCACCGCTGATTGGAGCCGTCCCCATTACCCTGCTGGATCGCGATCATCTCCTGTGTTTGTGCCGGCAGCTGAGTGGAGACTAGCGGCCGCACAGCGATGACGTCATCGCTGTGCGCACGTGTCCACACGCAGCGGCCGGGACACTGCCACAGACACAGGAGATGATCGCGATCCAGCAGGGTAATGGGGACGGCTCCAATCAGCGGCGCTGCCGCTGACACAGACGGAAGGACGAGCGATGCTGCAGGGAGTGAGGTAAAGTGAGGTGAGTATGAACGTTTATTTTTTTTATGTGCCACAGGATGCGGCCATACACCAGGATGGGGGCATATTATGAGCCGGATGGGGGCATATTATGAGCAGGATGGGGGCATATGATGAGCCAGATGGGGGCATATTATGAGCCGGATGGGGGCATATTATGAGCCAGATGGGGGCATATTATGAGCAGGATGGGGGCATATTATGAGCCGGATGGGGGCATATTATGAGCCGGATGGGGGCATATTATGAGCAGTATGGGGGCATATTATGAGCCGGATGGGGGCATATTATGAGCCGGATGGGGGCATATGATGAGCCGGATGGGGGCATATGATGAGCCGGATGGGGGCATATGATGAGCCGGATGGGGGCATATTATGAGCTGGATGGGGGCATATTATGAGCCGGATGGGGGCATATTATGAGCAGGATGGGGGCATATGATGAGCCGGATGGGGGCATATGATGAGCCAGATGGGGGCATATGATGAGCCAGATGGGGGCATATTATGAGCCGGATGGGGGCATATTATGAGCCGGATGGGGCATATTATGAGCCGGATGGGGGCATATTATGAGCAGGATGGGGGCATATTATGAGCCGGATGGGGCCATATGCCATGATGGGTTATATAGCACGATGCGGCCACATGCCAGTATATAGCAGGATGCGGCCATATGGCAGGATTACGGTGTATAGCGGATGAGGGACATATACTGTATATACAAGGCAGGGAGGATCATTACCAGGATGCGGCACCTTAGTAGAGAATTTGGGGACATTACCCCCATAACAGTGTCAGCAGCAGATCCTCGCCCCATGACAGTGTGTCATGACCACATTTTTTGCTTAAAATTTTATTTTCCTATTTTCTTCCTCTAAAACCAGGGTGCGTCTTATAGTCCGGTGCGTCTTATAGTCCGAAAAATACGGTATGTGCAGAATCTAATGTAAAGTGCATTTAAGGTGATGTGTCATAAATACTGTACACAATTTAGATTATGTGCAAAATATAATGTAACGTCCATATAAAGTAATATGTGTATATTTGTATTTGTATTTTACAATTGTACAATTGCGGGTTTTCCCATAAAAATACTATGTACAATAAATATGATATTGTAAATATATATATATATATTATGTGTATCTGGAAGCTAGCCAAAATGTGAAATTACACAGGAAAACAAAGACTGGTTAATATATTGCACTAATTAAACAAGAAAATATATATAAAACAATAGTGCAAACAAATATATTGAAAACCACATACAGAGATGTATAAAACTATTAGACCAAAAGCATTGATGCTAGCTAGCATTAAGCCCCTTTTCAGGGCAATCTTTTTTCTTTTTTTCACCTTCCAACAATATGAGCTTGACATTGGTCTTGATATATTATGAAGGGCATTATCAGAGGAAAAAATCCAAGCTGGAAATTAGATCTATATAATTACAGACAAAACAAATGTAATTGTTAAAATCAAGTTAATATCATGTTAAAATGAAAATGGAAAAAACACGTAAAACAATAAGGGGAACAGACTGAAAATAAAAATAATAAAAAAAGATTAGAGAAATGAGGAAAAACTGAGAGTCTCATTTAGTCCAGCTGGTTGTAAGGTGCAAAGGGTCCAGATCCACCTCGCTTCTTTTTGACCAAGTGCTTGGCTGAGATTGCCACCCCGAAGATCCATATGTATTCGATCAGTACCCTTGATGCGAAGGTCAGATGGATTGCATGCATGGTATAACTTAAAATGTTTTAGGATAGTTTTAAGTTAGTCAGCATTTTCTTCATTTGCAGCAGTCAGTATATATCTAACATGCTTTCTAGCTCTTACTTTCAAAGATCTTTTCAATTCGGTCCCTTCAGATCATAAAAAGGTTTTACTCATCTCCATATTTGGACAGGCCTATATCTCTATCTCTATATTTGGACATGCATCCCCATGGTCATCATTATGTTCAACATTTGATTTTTGGGTGGATAATAGCTCCTAATCAAGTAGTCCCTCAAGGTACGAGATCTACATGCCGTTAGTGAGGGCTGGCTTGTTAGATGCCGTTTTAATGCTGGGTCTGCCAATAATATCGGCCAATGTTTTTTTAAAAATGTCTAACATCATATCCCATTGGGAATTATATCGTGTGACCATTCTTACCTGTGGTGTCTTCATTGATTTTGTTTTTTAATAAATAAAATCTTATTGTCGCGTATACTGCGCTCTGTTGTATGCTTGTTTTATACTTTGTTTATTCTAACCACATTGGAGAAATCTTTCCTTAAGATCTTTGGCTTGGCTTTCAATTATTTGATCTGTGGAACAAATTTGTTTTAATCTAAGAAATTGTCCAATGGGAACAGAGTTAACCACATGTTTTGGATGTGATGATGAAGCATATAACAAAGAATTAACTGCCGTTTCCTTATGAAATACATATGATTGTAGAAATCCCTCATTGTACTTTTTGATGACTACATCCAGGAAATCTATTTGGTGTGGCTCGGATTTGTAAGTCAACTTTATTTTGAGGTATTTAGAATTTAATTCACAAACACATCCCTAACGGTCCTCTGTAGTACCTCGCCAGATCAAAAACACATCATCAATGTACCAGGTTGAAAGAATAACCCGGTCCATTGATGGGTTTAGAACTGACGACAACAGATCCCTCTCCCACAGCTCCAGGAACAAATTAGCATAGGATGGAGCACAAGCCTCTCCCATGGCTGTTCCCTTGAGCTCCAGGTAGACGGATAAGTTAAACACAAAAAAATTATGAGTCAGCAAGAATTCTAGAATTCTAAGAATGACTCATTATCCTCAGTAGAGAGGTTTGTCATAGATAAAAAGAAAGAGACTGCTTTAAGTCCATTACTGTGGCAAATACTAGTGTATATCGATTCTACATTGCATGTTACTAGTAACATATTGTCAATATGGAGCGAGTCAATCTTTCTAAGGAAATCAGATGTATCACGTATGAATAACGGAATTGTTTCAACCAGTGGTTTAAGAAAAGTCAATATATTTCCCAAGTCAGTCCACCGATCTCCGATATTGTTGGCCTACCTGGTTGTACCAGTATGTTCTTGTGGACTTTTGGTAATAGATAAAACATGGGGATGGATGGCTCATTCACATAAAGAAGGTATTGGACTTCTTTATTGATCGCCTTTTCTAATGCCACTTGAAGAATTTTGGAAATCTTGATACATCTTATTAGGCCACACCACAATATTACCCCCTTTATCTGCTGCTTTATAAACTACATCTTTCACATTTTAATGCGTATGAGGCTACTATATTCTGCTGGAGATAGATTGTCCTTATAGATGTTAATTGGAATGTGTGTCATTAGTATCATATAAAGGTTTCTTTGAGTCTCACGAATACTTATTTTTTCATTCGTCTGTAGCTTTTTTCATGGATGTATTAAATGATCCAAATAATTCCGCCGTACAATTATTTTGAAGTGTGGCCTCTTTTCATCTAATTTTACTTCCAAGATGGTAAGGCCTGTTTCACACATCCGACACGCACGCAGTCAATACATTCATTTATAGCGGAAGCGTGACACCATGCGGTTGTGTGCTTCATGCACAACTGCATTTGTCCCCATAGTGTCGCGCTTCCACTGTAAATGAATGTACTGTACTGCGTGCGTGCCGGATCCGGCATCCGGCGAAATGCCGGATGTGTGAAACGGGACTAAGGGAGTTCTTATTTAGTTCAATTAAGAGCTCCATAAATTGATTTTAACTGTCAGTACAGACTTTTTCCCATTTTATAATAAAGGATTCATCTGTTATGGGAAAAAAGGGTATGACATACCCGTAATCCTCGTGGAATTAAGTCCTTTCTTTATCTAGTTCTCTAAATGTGTCTTGTTCCACCATATATTAATGTGCTTATGCAATAACCTCTTGATCTGTAATTGTAGAATAAAATAGATTCACTGCTGAAGGCTTATGTCACCTGTGTTTGCCAGTTTGTAACTCTGGCTTTATAGTTCATTATAGAAAGCTAAATAATCTGTAAAAAACACAGAGATAATACAGTTTATCAAAAATGCTAACCTTCTTATATACTATAATTAATGGCAAATTTCTTTTGAATTTTAATTTGCCGTTTAGCATATCTTTCTATATGATAAATACCTTGAGGGGTCTAGTTTCCAAAATGGGGTCATTTGTGGTGGAGCTCTACTATTTAGGGACCTCTCGGACTTTGCTAATGTGATATGGCACCCGCAAACCATTCAAACTAAATCTGAACTCAAGTATGGTGCTCCTTCCCTTCCTCATGTTGTACTGTGCCTCAAAAGTAGTTTTCAACCACATATGGTGTATTGGCAAACTCAGGAGAAATTTTACAATAAATTATATACTGCATTTTCTCATCTTACCCTTATGAAAATGAAAGATTTGGAGTGAAAGCAACATTTTTGTGGTAAAAATTTGTTGTTTTTTTTAAATTTTCCCAGCTTAATGTTTTAATATTCTGTAAAGCACCTGGGGGTTCAAGGTGCTCACCAAACATCTAGATAAATTCCTTGAAGGATCTAACTTGTTTAGCTACATTAAATGTGACATGGTGTCCATTAACAACTCCAGCCAATTTTGCATTCAAAAAGTCAAATGGCGCTCCTACCTTTCTTAGCAGTGCCGTACTGAAACAGTAGATTTCCACCACATATGAGGTATTGACATATTCAGGAGAAATTGCACAATAAATAGCATGGTACATTTTCTCCTCTTACCCTTTAGAAAATGACAGAATTGGCACTAAAGCAACATTTTTATGGTAAAAATGTATTGTTTTATTTTCATGGCTCAACGTTATAAAATTCTGTAAAGCAGCTGGGGGTTTAAGGTGCTCATTAAACATCTAGATAAATTCCTCGAAGGGTCTAGTTTCCAAAATGAGGTCATTTGTTGGGGAGCTCTATTGTTTGGCACATCAGGGGCTCTCCAAACACGACATGGCATCCTCTATCTATTCCAGGCAATTTTGCGCTCTAACATTCAAATGGTGCTTCTTCCTTTGTAAGTCCTCCTGTGCACACAAACAGTAGATTTCCACCACACATGGGGTATAGGTGTACTCAGGAGAAATTGCACACCAACTTGTCATATCCCCACCAGAGTCAACTCTTGCAACTTCTGCTTTGATCACCAGGCGGCACCATGTTACCACTGTGGATAGTGCTGGTGATAGGAGAGGAGTTGGTCCAGTGGCTCTGGTGGGCTCCTCTCTGGTTACCACCATTCAGCTGAAGCCAATGGGAAAACACCAAACCCCTTTAATTTCCCCTCTTGTCTGCTGGTCTCTGCCAGAGATAGTTCTGTATTCCTGGTTCCTGTGCTGTTTTGTGATTCCTGTATTGTGACTTCTGCATGTTTTCTGACTACCCTCTTGCCTACCGTTTTTGTATTTTGCTGCCTGATCCAGATTTGACCTCTGCTTCATTTTCTGATTACATCCTTGCCTGTCTGATTCTGTCCCTGTTTTGCATTTCCTGGTTTGACCCTGCCTGACTACTACTGTCATTGGACTGCAGCCTACCACAGTTAATGATCTCCAGTGCCCTGTATAATTCCAAATCCGAGCGTGCGAGGAACTTCAGAAAAGTGCGGGGATTGCAGATAAGTGTGGCATAGTTTAAACACAATTTCATAGTTTGACACAAGAACATAGTTTGAATTTATCCTTATACATTTCCCATTGTTTTTTTTTCTTTTTTTCTTTTTCTATTTTACTGTTTATCCCCATTTAATAGGTGCTCCATGGACAATGCTACCAGGTGTGTATCTTGTCAGATGTATACATGCCTTGAGCAGCCGTTCGAGGGTGAATATGTCTGGAATCGATGCAAGCATGTTGCTTATTTGGAAGCCAAGGTAACTGATCTAAATAAGCAGCTTGCAACACTCAGGGGCATTGCAAACTTGGAGAGGAGTTTAGAGCTCACTGAGCTTTCTCTGGCTGGGGCCAGTGATATGGAGGAGGGTGGAGGTGGGGAAGATCAGGACCCAGAGGTAGGTACTTGGGTAACAGTTAGTAGAAGAGGTAGGGGGGAAAGTGTCAGGGAGCCTAGTCCTGACCTGGCACAACCTAGTAAATATGCCTGTTTGGCTGATATTAGGAATGAATAGCCAGGACTAGGGTCACTATAGCAGGACATTGCTCCTAGCAACCAGGAAAACGACTGCTGTAGGAAGAGGGAAATACGAGTGCAGCAAAGCCCAGACAGATGTTGGTGGTAGGGGACTCTATAATTAGGCAGACAGACAGGGTCATCTGTCGCCGAGACCGTGAATGCCGAACAGTGTGTTGTCTGCCGGGTGCTCGGGTTCGGCATATTGCGGATCTGATAGACAGATTGCTGGGTGGGGCTGGGGAAAACCCAGCAGTCATGGTGCACATTGGTACTAATGACAAAGTTAGAGGCAGGTGGAAGGTCCTTAAAAATGATTACAGGGAACTAGGAGTAATAAAGGTGTTAATAGTATTAAATGTCTACTGGCAAATGCAAGAAGTCTTGCAAACAAAATGAATGAATTGGAGACACTTATGTCAACCATGGATTATGATGTGGTGGGCATTACGGAAACCTGGCTTGATGAAAGCCATGACTGGGTGACACACATACAGGGTGATAGTACATTTAGGAGGGACAGAAAAGACAAAAAAGGTGGTGGGGTGTGTATATTTATCAAATCTAACCTAAAACCTGTGTTGAATGATGACATTGGGGGGAACTGCAACAATGTAGAATCAGTATGGGTAAATGTACATGGGGAGGGGAATAATGGAAAAATGCTAATTGGAGTTTGCTATAAGCCTCCTAACATACCTGATCAAATAGAGGGTGAAATGCTGCAACAAATTGAAAAGGCAGATAATAATCGGGCTCTTATTATGGGGGATTTCAACTATCCAGACATAGGCTAGGTTCACACACTGCGTTTTTTTGACTCTGCGTTTTTGTGCGTTTTTTGCGGCAAAAAACGCACAAAAAACGCACTCGCGTCAAAAAAGCAGCCAAAAACGCACGCGTTTTTGCCGCGTTTTGGTGCGTTTTTTGCTGCATTTTGCTGCGTTTTTGCTCACTGCGTCTTTATTAGTGAACAAAAAAAAAAGGTCTGATGTCATTTCCTTCTTCAATATGTTCTTCATTCTCCACTAGTGTATGCAGGAGAGCAGACAGCTGCAGAACTACAAGGCTCAGCATACTCCATCCAATAGTGTATGCAGGAGAGCAGACAGCAGCTGCAGAACTACAAGGCTCAGCATGCTCCATCCAGGACTGTATGCTGGAGGGAGAGTCAGGGGGAGCAGACCTACAAGGCTCAGCATCCTCTATCCAATAGTGTATGCAGGAGAGCAGACAGAAGCTGTCGAACTACAAGGCTTAGCATCCTCCATCCAATAGTGTATGCAGGAGAGCAGACAGCAGCTGTCGAACTACAAGGCTCAGCATCCTCCTTCCATGACTGTATGCAGGATTTCTTTGCCCCCCCAAACAAAAAAATGACGTGGGCTTCGCCATATTTTTGTATGCTAGCCAGGTACAGCAGGCAGGTATGGGCTGCCCCCAACCCCCAGCTGCCTATTTGTACCCGGCTGGGAACCAAAAATATAGAGAAGCTCTTTTTTTTTAATTATTTCATGAATTTCATGAAATAATTAAAAAAAAAAAATTACGTCAGCTTCGCCTAATTTTTGTGTCCAGCCGGGTACAACTAGGCAGCTGGGGATTGGAATCCACAATGCAGAGTGCCCATGCTTTCTGGGCACCCCCGCTGCGAATTGCAGTCTGCAGCCACCCCAGAAAATGGCGCTTTCATAGAAGCGCCATCTTCTGGCGCTGTATCCAACTCTTCCAGCTGCCCTGATGCCAGTTGGCTCACTGGGTAATAATGGGGTTAGGGCTAGCTGTATATTATCAGCTGGCCCTAAGCCCGAAATTCATGGTGTCATGCCAATATTAGACATGGCCACCATGAATTTCTAGTAAAGATAAAAAAACCACAACACACAGAAAAATATTTTTATTAGAAATAAAACACAACACAATTAGTGACTCCATCTTTATTGAAATAAAGAACCCCCCTCCGCAGTAATCCTGGGTCAAGGGTCCCGCGACGTCCAATCCGGATCCAATATCATCTGATCGGTTTGCTGGAAGGCAAAGCGATCAGATGATGTGTCAGGATCAAGTCCCTGAATCACATCACACATCAGCAGATTGTATAAAAGCCGTTTATACAATCAGCAGATGCATCGGTGCAAAAAAAAAAAAAAAAAATACTCACTTATGTGCTAATTACCAGCAGCTCCTAGAGCGAGTCTGCTCCCGTCCGATCGCTGCAGGAGCTGCCGGTAATCAGGGATGAAGTCTCCTGACGCATCCGCTGATAGGTTAAACCGGCCGGCCGCTGGCGTCACCCCGAGACTTACGATCAGCTGATGCGTCAGGTGACTGCATCAGGTGATCCATCGCCAGGTCCTGCATCCTGCAGGCATACGTACCCGGGGAGACTGCACACACCCAGAGCGGCGGTACCGGGAGGAGATGGGAGCGGGCATGGCACCGGGAGTCTGCAGACAGGTGAGTATGACTTTTTTTTTTCTACTGTTCACTTTTGATTTCGCAGCCGCTTCCACCTCCTGCCCGTACATGACGCCGCACGGGAGCAGATATGCACAGGATGGGAGGTGGAAGCGGCGGTGACAGTACCGGGAGGATTCACACTTCTGTATTTACTGACAGAAGGAATCCTCTTCCTGTACATGTCACTTTACTACCCACCTCCTGTGTTTATAGCTGCGTTTTTGGTCTTAGAAACGCACTAAAACGCACCAAAACGCACCTATTTGCGTTTCTCATTGCGTCTTTCAACATCCCATTGCACTCAATGGATGAAAAGCGCAGTGAAAAACGCAGGAATAAGGCTATGTGCGCACAGTGCGTTTTTGCGCGTTTTTCGGGTGCGTTTTTAGCCTCAAAACTGCAGGTCTTTGCTTCCCCAGCAAAGTCTATGAGTTTTCATTTTTGCTGTCCGCACACATCTGTTTTTTTTACCTGCGTTTTTGAGTAAAAAAAAAAAATGGACATGTCAGTTCTTTCCTGCGTTTTTCTGCGTTTTCCGCCCATGCAATGCATTTGAAAAACGCAGCAAAACGCAGAGATCAAAAACGCAGCAAAACGCAGCCAAAAACGCACCAAATCGCGGCAAAAACGCATGCGTTTTTTCGACGCAGGTGCGTTTTTGTGCGTTTTTAGCGGCCAAAAACGCACAAAAACGCAGCGTCAAAAAGACGCAGTGTGCGAACCTAGCCTAATTGACATGCTGCGTTTTTGTGGCACCACAAAAACACAGTTGAAAAAAAACGCTGTGTGCAGACAGCAAAAATGAAAACTCATAGACTTTGCTGGGGAAGCAAAGTCATGCAGTTTTCTGAGCAAAAACGCACCCGAAAACTGCGCAAAAATGCCGCGAAAAACGCACTGTGTGAACTTACCCATACAGTGGGACATAGAATCTTCTGGTTGTGCTAAAGGCTGTAAATTCTTATCTACTATTCAAGACAATTTCCTCTCTCAGATGGTAGATGAACCGACAAGGGGAGATAATTTGCTAGATCTGGTCCTGTCAAATAGACTGGATACAATTTCAGATCTACAGGTCCGGGAGCACTTGGGCACCAGCGATCATAATATGGTAAGCTTCAAAGTAATATTCAATAGAACATTTCAAAGGGGAAATGCTAAAACCTGGAATTTTAGGAAAGCTGATTTCAACAAATTAAGGGAAGAGCTTAAATGTGTAGATTGGGACAAAGTCATGGTAACTGGGGATACTGAACATAAATGGGGAAAGTTTAAGGATATACTGCTAGAGTCCTGTAAAAAACTTATACCCTCTGGTAATAAAACGTCCCGGAATAAAAAGAAACCACTATGGATAAATAAGACTGTACAAAGTATAATAAAACAAAAACAAAGGGCGTTTAAAATCTTAAAGGCTGAGAATACAGAAACAGCATTTTAGAAGTATAAAGATATCAACAGGAAATGCAAAAAAGAAATCAAACAAGCAAAACTAGCTACTGAAACAAAAATCGCCAATGAAAATAAAATAAATCCCAAAATCTTTTATAAATACATTAATGCCAAAAGGAAAACAAAGGATAGTATTAGCCCCTTAAAATATAATAACAAGTTAGTTATAGAGGACAAACATAAGACTGAGATATTAAATAAGCATTTCTCATCTGTGTTCACCAAGGAACTGACTGAACCAGGGATCATTCAACAACTGAAAAATCAAAGTTCACCACCCGATATAATTAATTTAACACAAGAAGAAGTACGCCTACGTCTGAGTAAATTAAACATTGACAAATCCCCAGGGCCAGATAGCATTCATCCACGAATATTGAGGGAATTGAGCTCCGTAATCGACAGACCGCTGTATCTCATCTTTTTAGACTCGCTTGTAACAGGGTTGGTGCCTCAGGATTGGAGGATTGCTGATGTGGTATCGATATTTAAGAAAGGTAAGAGGGTAGATCAAGGCAACTACCGTCCAGTAAGCCTGACATCAGTAGTATGCAAAATTTTTGAGGGCATTTTAAGGGATTACATGCAAAAATATATTACAGAAAATAATATAATAACTGACAGACAGCATGGATTCATGAAAGATAAGTCGTGTCTAACCAACCTGTTGGGGTTCTATGAGGGGGTAAGTGCAAACCTGGATATTGGTAATGCAGCTGATGTGATTTATTTGGACTTTGCAAAGGCATTTGATACTGTACCACATAATAGCCTTATACTAAAGCTCCAGAAGCAAGGACTAGGGGAAACTATATGCAACTGGGTAAGGGATTGGCTAAAAGATAGGAAACACAGGGTAGTCATAAATGGGCTATAGTCAGCAGTGGGGTGTTGTGAATGTTAGTTATGTTTTGGCTGATGGGAGGCTCCCTCTGGTGGCCAGGAATGGTTTGGACTTGGACCAGGTGTGTTGTGCAATGGGTGTTTCCTTTGCTAACTCTCTGCTTATTTAAATCCTGGTCTGATTGCAGGCTGTTGCCGGATGTCAGTTGTTCTTTGTATCTGCAGCCTGCTTCATCCTGCTCTACACCACATCTATTCTTTTGCTTATCTGGGTTTGTCATTTGCTGTGGTTGTTTTCAGTTTATTTGCATGCAGGGATTTTCCTCCTCAGTGGTTTGTTGGGGAACTCCCTGCAGTTCTGTGTGGAGTATAGCTCCTTTGAGTCCATGTGTTTGTGGCTTGTTGAATTTGTTATGATTCTTGTTTTCTGTTCACTGGTATGACAAGGGCACCTGGTATAAGACGGCGTTCAGATCGTGCGATCTGAGGGCCTTTTTGTACTATCAGGAAGTTGGTATTTTGCAGGGTTTTTCTCTGGCCACCATCAGTCCCTTTCCTGTCTTTTCCTATTGTAGTCAGTGGGAGCCTCACCTTTTGCTAATCCTGTTATCTATCTGTGTATTGTGTTTTTCCTATATCACCGCAGTCTTTGAATGTGGGGGGCTTGCTATTCTTGTCTATTTTCTGAGGCAGAGAGTTATTCATCTTTCCTACCTTTAGGATAGTTAGTTCTCCGGCTGGGTTCGCGGTGCACAGGATGTTAGTTCACCCCTCGGCTACTTCTAGTTGTGATGGTTAGTAAGGGGATGGCGGCCAGATTAGTTGCTAATGCTCTTGTCACCTTTTGCCAATGATTTGTGGTGGTCTTCCATGGTTCCGGATCATAACAGTGGGGTGCCGCAGGGATCTGTGCTTGGACCGATTCTTTTTAATCTCTTTATTAATGACCTTGTGGATGGGATTGAGAGTAAAGTGTCAGTCTTTGCTGATGACAGCAAGCTATGTAGGATATTAAAAACTGACCTTGATAGTACAATATTACAAAAAGATCTAGATAAGATGTCAGAATGGACAGATACTTGGCAAATGAGATTTAATGTTGATAAATGTAAAGTAATGCACCTAGGACGGAATAATCCTATAACTGTGTATACATTAAATGGAAGTAAACTCGGGACTACAGAACAGGAGAAGGACTTAGGTATTCTCATTACAAATAAGCTGAGCAGCAGCACTCAATGTCAAGCAGCAGCTGCTAAAGCAAACAAAATTTTAGGGTGTATAAAAAGAGAGATTAGATCCCGTGATCCCAACGTATTGTTACCCCTCTATAAATCACTTGTAAGGCCACATCTGGAATATGGGGTCCAGTTTTGGGCTCTACATTTTAAAAAGGACATTGAGAAGTTAGAGTCAGTTCAAAGGCGGGCAACTAGACTACTACAAGGAATGGAAGGCCTCCTATATGATGACAGGTTGAAAAAGTTAGATATGTTTAGCTTAGAAAAAAGATGTCTCAGAGGAGATCTCATTTATATGTATAAATACATGTGTGGTCAATATAAAGGACTGGCACATGACATTTCTTCCAAAGACAATACTAAGGACCAGGGGGCATAACTGCGACTGGAAGAAAAGCGATTCCGACAGCTAAATAGGAAAGGGTTCTTTACAGTTAGAGCAGTCAGACTGTGGAATGCCCTACCACAAGAGGTAGTAATGGTAGATACTATAACAGCTTTTAAAAAAAGGGATGGATGATTTCCTCAGTGCACAAAACATTGTTGGTTATAAATGACTTAGTGACCAAATGTAGAACTGGTGGAGGAAGGTTGAACTAGATGGACCTAGGTCTTTTTTCAACCTAAGTAACTATGTAACTATGTATAGGGGTTAAAGAGTTTCAGGGTTCTCGAGGTCGTGCTTTGTGAGCAGCTTGAGTTCGTGGTTCCATGCAGGCGTTACACAAATTGTAAGGTGTATTTTTACCCTTTTGAAAATGCTAAATTTGGGGCTAAAGTAACATTTTTGTGGATAAAGTTAAGTTTTAATTTTTTTCTTTCATATTGCTTTAGTTCCTGTGAAGCATCAAAAGGGTTAAGAAACTTTTTGGTTTTAAGCAGTTTAAAGGGTACAATTTTTAGAATGTTGTCAATTTTGGTTATTTTCTGTTTTATTGGCCCCTCAAAGTCACTTTAAATGTTATGTGGTCCCTAAAAAATAAAGGTTTTGTAAATTTGTTGGATAATTTAAAAATTGCTGATTATCTTTGAACCCTTCTAACTTTCTAACAAAAAAAGTGATGTTTCAAAAATTGTGCTGATGTAAAGTAGACATGTGGAAATGTTATTTATTACTTATTTTGTGTGACATAACTCTGGTTTAATGGCATAAAAATTAAAATTTTTGAAAATTGTGAAATTTTCTCCAAATATCCAATATTTTCAGAAATAAATACAAACAAATACCACCCTAAGTTTGCTGCTGTCATGAAGTACAATATATGTCACAAAAAATCAGTCTCCGAATCACTAGGAACCGTTGCAGCCTTCCACAGTTATAACCTCATAATGTGATACTGATCAAAATTGAAAAAAATTGGCCTGGTCAATATGAAAACAGGTGGGGTTGAAGGCATTAAGATTATTAGGTTGAACCCAATGAATGATGACCTGTACCTTAATGGGATCCATCTGAAAACCTTTACGAGAAATGAATGATTATCACAAAGAATTTGAAGTACCTGTCGAACATACTCCTGATGTTCCTTACGAGAACCTAAGTAAATCAAGATGCTATACATATATATAACAACAAATCTACCCACTTAAAGACTAAAAATATAATTTTTGAAGCTCTGATACACCGCTGAAGCATTGCTGAAACCAAATGCATTACCATATTTTCAAAGTGACTCTCAGGTGTGTTTAAGGTAGTCTATCACTCATCACTTTGGAGAACACATAAATAAGGTTGTATTCCACTCCAAGATCCAGTTTAGAAAATTACTTGGCCCCAGTTAGTTAATTAAACAGATCAGGCATAAAAGGTAGTGGGTAAAGGTTATGTACTGTAATCTTAAAATTTCTCCAAAATCCGAACACGGATGCAACTCTCCATCTTTTTTCTTAACAAAGAAAAATCCCACACCGACTGGCGAGGTGTAAGGTGTTATGTGAGTCCTGGAAAGACTTTTTTGAATGTGCTCTTTCAAGCCATCTATTTCAGGAAGAAAGATTAAAAAATGAGATTTAGGCAATTTGGCCCCTGGTATAAATTAGATAGCACAATCATAAGACCAATGCTGGGGGAAAAAAAAGCACATTCAGTCTCTAAAGAAACATTCTCAAAATCCTGAATAAAATCTAGAAGAAGAGATCTCAAAGATGCCAGGGATTTAGATAAACAACTAGTAAAACAAAAATTCCCCCAAGACTTGACCTTACAAGTTTCCCAATTCATGTTAAGATTGTTTCACCAACCAGGGCATACCCAACAGAATTTTAACTGGTAAGGTGCCATCAACGAAATAGACTCTGTGTGTAACACTCCCATTGTTATGCACACATTCTCAGTCTTAGAAGTAATATGACTTCAGGTAAGAGAAGAATTATCAATTGTGGATACTTAAATATAATGGCTGAGAGTTGAAACTTTGTACCTATACTCAATAGAAAAATCACTGTCAATCAGATGTAAGGTGGAACCTGAATCAACAAATGCAGAGGTAGATATAACTCCAGATTTGGTAATCAATGATATTTGTAAAAAAAAAAATGATACAAACCAGAAGTTTACATGAGGGATAACTTCAAACCTTTATAACAAGTGTCCTTGACACGCCTGCACCAGGGCCGTGGGGCACTCGTTACCGGACCCCAGTTCTGTTTCTGGGATGCTGCGATGGCAAGGCCCGGTTTTGTGACCCCGGCAGTGTCGTTATAATAAGGGGATTATTTACAAGGGATGATGATAATTATTCGTGACGCCACCTGTAGTACTTGGCCAGGGATAGCCGACGCTGCGGGATGGGACCTCTGAGACCTACACACGTGATCGTTCTCTGTTGCGTTTTCGTTGGTTTTGATGTGTTCCTTCACACGTGACCATTTCTTGTGCACCTGTGAGGTTAACAGGGACACGCTACACGTAGGAGTGTGCCTTTGCAACATCTCCTTCGTTTCTGCTTTGGTCTCCTGAGTTGCTGTAATCCGTTCTTCTGTCCTTAGTGGCTTTAACACCTGCCCATCGGACGTGGGGCAATAATTGATATTATATTATTTTTTTATTTTTTATTTCAATCGTCCCCTCCATAACACTAGGGCTCTGTTGCTCTGTTCTCTGCGCTCGCTCTGGAGGAAGATTTTGTGCAGCTCCCTTCCCAGTGACCGTCTTCTCTCCACTCTTGGCTTGTTCTGATCAGTTTCACTTTCTGTCTGTGTGTGTTCCTAACTCTTCCTCCAGGCCAGAATGCATAGGGAAGCTCCCCTCAAACCCGGTTCTTGAGCACCTGATTCTGGTCCGGAGTAGGAAGTGTTGAGTGCTCGTGTACCTAGCTTGGGAGACCCCCCCTTAATTCCAGGCATAGCATCACCCCCTGTGAGAAGGGCAATGTTACTGTGGCAACCAGACCACTGGGGTGCCACATCCTCACATATTATCTTTTGTATTTTCTCTTTACCTTTAACAAATTAATTATTGTATCAGAAACACTGGATCATTGCAAGACATATCCAATCACGGTATAAACAGAAACAAACAGGTGATCCAAGCTCAATTCCTTTCCTGGACTGTCTCCAGTCCCCAATTTGCATAGTTTCTCCTGTCTGAATAGGATGAAAGAAATAATTCACTGATAAACCCTCTAATGTATTCTTATCCCTAAGATGTCTGTTCAAACACACTGCCAGTGACATAGCTTCTTCCATCGACAAGGGTGAGAGATTATATGCAATCATATCTCGTATCTGGCTAGAAAGACCCTGGCAGAACTGAATGCGAAAATCTGGGTCATTCCAGGAGGTCTCCACTGCCCAGCATCTGAACTGAGAGCAGTACTCCTCCACTTCATTGTTTCCCTGAACCCACCGGCATTGATTCAACAACAACCATAACTTTATCAGAGTAATTAGAAATATGCCCCAGAGCAGAAACCAAAGTGTCAAATGAAGAAAAAACTGGAGAATCCTCAGGCAGTGAAAATGCCCAAGCCTGAGAATCTCCACGGGGCTACAATAGAATAATACCTACTCATTGGCTCTCTCCTCCAGATGAGGCAGGATGAAGACAAAAATACAACTTACACGAAGAAAGAAAGATGGAAAACTTACACTGACGAGCAAAAGAGTAACAACGTTTTGAACTTTTGCTTTTCAGGCTTCATATCTCACCATCCACTACAGCTTTGAATGTGAGACTATCTTCATTTTATAGACAATCATCATTGCTATCTCATACATAAATTTGACTTGCAACTACTTTACATATGTTTAGTTATGCACATTCTTGTCATGTCCATGCATTGTTACTGTTTTGCTCCTGGAAAAATATTTTTCTTCCTGTAAAAAAAACTTACAACCTGATATCACATTGCCTAATAGCTTAGTGTTTTATTAGCTTGATTCCCAAGCAAGAGGTCACTGGTTTGAATCAAGGAGCAGCCATGAAGATTTCCCAAGAAAAGAGAGACAGCATAATTCAGCTCATCGAGCGGTTTCTCAGCCAAGAAAATTGCCAAACTGCATCATGTGAGTGCCTTGATAGTTGGAAAAATACGAAATGAAGTACGTTTATCCATTCAATGGCAAAGAGATGGATGTCCAGGCAAAATATTGGAGGCAACAAGTTAGCTCATCACAAGATCTATATGTTCTGGTGCAAGAAAAACGGCAGTAGAAGTGGCTTGTTTGATTCTTAATAGTGAAATCACAGATGTCCATGTAAGTACTGTGCAATACATGTTACACAAGTTTTAATGGTGGCAGAAGTGGCTTGTTTGATTCTTAATAGTGAAATCACAGATGTCCATGTAAGTACTGTGCAATACATGTTACACAAGTTTGTAATGGTGGCTCGAGAAAAGGTGAAGATGTCTAGACTTTAATATCATCATAAGAAATGTTGGCTCAAGTTTGCAAAAAAGTATAACAGTGGTCAGTGGAAGATTGGAAATTGGTGATTCGGAGCAATGAGACAAAGGTCAGAGTAGATTAGGTTCTGATGGTTGGACATGGGTCTGGAAGCAGCAAGGGAAAATGGGGCAAATGGATTGCAAAATTTAAGGAACTGTCAAGTTTGGTGGAGGAAGCCTGATGATAATGGGTGGTTTTGCATACTTGACCAAGATCGATGGTGGTCTCAGTGGTAAGCTATTTGTAAGTATCTAACAAGATGAGTTACTTTATATTCTCGAGTACTATGGGTATGAAAATTATGACCTAATGTTCCAGCAGATTAACAACCTGAAGCAAACATTGAGGTCGACAAATAAATGGTTCAATAACAATGAAGTAGAGGTGCTGGAGTTGACCCCACAATCCCCAGACCTCAATCCAATGGAACACTTGTGGGTAGAGTTGAAGAAAAAGCTGTATTCATACCCACACGTGTCAGATTTCGCTCGAGACATGCTTGAATCTGATTGAGAGAATGCCCAGTAGGATTCAGGCAGTCTTAAAAGCCAAAGATAAATTTACAAAATACTAACAAAATAATAAAAATTTAAATTCAGATCTTTAGGAGCATAACAGTAACAATGCAGTGAAATGACAAGAATCTGCATAACTTATCGTATGCTAAATAGTTGCAAGTCAAATTTAAGTGTATGAGAGCCAAGATGATTTGCTCTAAAATTAAGGTAGTCTCGCATTTGAATCTGTAGTGGATGGTTAGATATGAAGCCTGAAAGTCAAAAGTTCAAAACATTGTTACCCTTTTGCTCATCAGTGTACTTGAGTCCCCATCGTAGCAATCCGGTAAATTTACCTTAGGCTCAGAAGACAGTTTTGGGTGGAATAAAACATCTATAGGTACTGATAATGCATGCTGTTATTGCTGCTTGATGTCTGCCAACTCCAAAAGCAAGTAATTGGGCAGAAAGGGCATACACAGCATCCATGAGGACATCTCAGCTCACAAAAATGTAGTCGCTGGTGATAATGTTATGATTGTGTAATCAACTCACATGGGAAAGATGGGTAAAACACTGAAAAACTGCTACTTGCCAAGCCCGTTCCTGTATAGACTAGATATTCGGACCCTGCAATCCCTAGTGTGCCTGCGCAGGCTAGAAAGACCCTAACCTCAGACTGAACTATGGCAACTTGGACCTATGTTGCCTGATCAGCCGTTGTGTGCCTCAAGTACGCCGCGGAGACACCATCACGTGTTTCTCAACGCTGCCAGGAAACTAGCCAGGTCTTTCACCGGGAAGGAACAACCACGGGAAGGGCAGTCTCCAGTCAAGGAGACAACCTATACCAAACATGGTATCCATCCACAGACAGCCGTTTCGGGGTATTTGCCCCTCATCAGTGTGGAGTAGGAATCTGGCTAGTGGGGGCAATGCCTAGTAAAAGACTACTTAAGCAAGCATTGTTGACCTTAGGGAGATCAACATATCCACTGCGGAGACACCATCACGTTTCTCAACGCAGTGATTCTAGAGCAATGCCCCCTGGGAAGTACGCTGCCAGAATCACTGCGTTGAGAAACATGTGATGGTGTCTCCGCAGTGAATATGTTGATCTCCCTAAGGTCAACAATGCTTGCTTAAGTAGTCTTTTGCTAGGCATTGCCCCCACTAGCCAGATTCCTACTCCACACTGATGAGGGGCAAATACCCCGAAACGGCTGTCTGTGGATGGATACCATGTTTTTTATAGGTGGTCTCCTTGACTGGAGACTGCCCTTCCCGTGGTTGTTCCTTCCCGGTGAAAGACCTGGCTAGTTTCCTGGCAGCGTTGAGAAACACGTGATGGTGTCTCCGCGGCTTTCTTATTTGCATACTTCCCAGGGGGCATTGCTCTAGAATCACTGCGTTGAGAAACATGTGATGGTGTCTCCGCAGTGGATATGTTGATCTCCCTAAGGTCAACAATGCTTGCTTAAGTGTGCCTCAAGTACCTCTTAAGGAACCGGAGGGCAGAGCAAACTACAATTACCTACAGAAAGTAAGGAGTGCTGATATAGGAAAAAATCCCAGAGTGAGTAAAAACAAACCATGTATTACCAACTGAAAAGGCAATGTACTGTGAGTACTGCTAGAGAGTATGCCGTTTATGTCCTAACTGCAAACAGAAAATAGGTGCAGAATGAACAGATCAATAACCACAGAGAGATAAATCCTATCTGGTCTTTCACTATTTGGCATAAACAACAGCAGTATGGATGGACATCCAAATGAGAATATCACCAGCAAAATACAATAGCAAGGGGAAGGTGTATATAGCAGCACCCAAAAGGCCACTTCACACATAACGAGATCATGAACGAGATCGTTGCTACGTCACAGTTTCTGTGACTCAACAACGACTTTACTAGCGATCTCATCATGTTTAACACGTACCAACGATCCGCCCCCTGCTGTGAAATCGTTGGTCGATGCTGAACAGCCTGGGCCATTTTTGGCTCGTTGGAGTCCTGCTGGGCAGGATGGATCTGTATGTTTGACACCTACCAACGATTTCGTTAATGACCTAGATTAGAACTTTAGTGTGGCACGTAGGCGTGTAGTTGCGTCCCCGTTTCCGCGCCCCCTCTGCACCGATTGGTTGGCGCTGATAAACACTCGGGAACGAAGGAGGGATGAATCCGGGTGCAGATGCAGCTTCGATATTAAAAGCAAGCAAGCAACCGGGTACAAAGTACAAATGAATAAGGGTGGAGTCGCAGGTTCTATTCTCAAAGCAAAGCTCAAAAGAAGTGACAAAGGATGACGCGATACAAAAGTTACCTTTTAGGACCGCCCACTCGCCCAATCAGAATACAGTATTGGCCACCAAGAGGAGCAGAGGGGTGTGGAAAAGGTGACGCAAATGCACACCTACGTGGCTCACTGCGTTTCACTATGCCCCTAATCGAGATCGGAATCGTTACCACAGCTGTTGTGTGACAGGGTCCCGACGATTTACAAGATCGTTATACGGGTCGCATGCTTGTTCCTAAAGTCGGTGTGTGTGACACCTCACATACGATTTCACCAACGACTCAGCAACGATCCGGGAACTGTGACGTAGTAGCGATCTCGTTCACGATCTCGTTATGTGTGACTGGACCTAAAATGTGATTGGACAGACAAGTGGATAAGTAAAAACAACTGTTAATCTAAATGACTAAAGCAAAGATAACAGATAATAAACAACCAGGGAAAAGTTCTATCTGCTGTGGCTCAGCAGACAGATAAGCTGACCGCAAAGCACAGGGTCACGGGTAGTGATGGGCCATCCCCCTGATGGTCGGGATCAGGGAGCCTCGCCCGATTGTTTTGTAAAGATCGGGATCGGGATCGAGATAACATGATCTTGCGTCCGATCACCGATCTTGGACTTTACAGTTATGTGATGGGCAGGAGAGGGCTGTAAAATCTATTATATAATTCTCAGTGTATGTATGTATGTGTGTGTGTGTGTGTATGTATGTATGTACGCTAAAGGAATCCGCACTGTCGGATTTACAATCACGAAATTTTGCACAGACGCCCCATGTGACCCAGGGAGCGTCGTAGACTATGTTTTGACAAAAAAAATTAACCCCGTGCTTTACAGTTAGTCTCTAAAATCCTACCACCATTAAACTGAATGGAGGTGGGAGCTATAGGTTATTATTAGCAACTGTCAGTGGTTACTATAGGAACAAAATAAACTGTTAGTTGAAGCTTATGCGTGAGGTTATATGATGTCGGTGGAGAGATGGATAGAGAGACAGAAAAAGACAGACAGACAAACAGACACAGACAGATGGGGAAAGAGACAGCCCTGGAAAGAGCCAGACCTGGAAAGAGACAGACCTGGAAAGAGACAGATGGGGAAAGAGACAGATGGGGAAAGAGACAGATGCGGAAAGAGACAAACGGGCAAAGAGACAGACGGGCAAAGAGACAGACCTGGAAAGAGACAGATGGGGAAAGAGACAGACGGGGAAAGAGACAGATGGGGAAAGAGACAGACTTGGAAAGAGACAGACCTGGAAAGAGACAGACCTGGAAAGAGACAGCCGGGGAAAGAGACAGCCAGGGAAAGAGACAGCCGGGGAAAGAGACAGCACTGGAAAGAGACAGCCGGGGAAAGAGACAGCCAGGGAAAGAGACAGACCTGGAAAGAGACAGATGGGGAAAGAGACAGACGGGCAAAGAGACAGCCGGGCAAAGAGACAGCCGGGCAAAGAGACATCCCTGGAAAGAGACAGCCGGGGAAAGAGACAGCCGGGGAAAGAGACAGACGGGGACAGAGACAGCCAGGCAAAGAGACAGCCCTGGAAAGAGACAGCCGGGCAAAGAGACAGCTGGGCAAAGAGACAACCCTGGAAAGAGACAGCCCTGGAAAGAGACAGATCGGGAAAGAGACAGACTGGGAAAGAGACAGACTGGGGAAGAGCATGACTGGGAAAGAGACAGACAGGGGAAGAGACAGCCCTGGACAGAGACAGTTCGGGAAAGAGACAGCCCTGGAAAGAGACAGACCTGGAAAGAGACAGAAATGGAAAGAGACAGACGGGCAAAGAGACAGACGGGCAAAGAGACAGCCCTGGAAAGAGACAGGCCTGGAAAGAGACAGGCCTGGAAAGAGACAGCCAGGGAAAGAGACATCCGGGGAAAGAGACAGCCGGGGAAAGAGACAAACCTGGAAAGAGACATCCAGGGAAAGAGACATCCGGGGAAAGAGACAAACCTGGAAAGAGACAGACCTGGAAAGAGACAGCCGGGGAAAGAGACAGACCTGGAAAGAGACAGACCTGGAAAGAGACAGACGGGCAAAGAGACAGACGGCCAAAGAGACAGCCCTGGAAAGAGACAGCCCTGGAAAGAGACAGCCGGGGAAAGAGACAGCCGGTGAAAGAGACAGCCGGGGAAAGAGACAGCCAGGGAAAGAGACAGATGGGGAAAGAGACAGATGGGGAAAGAGACAGCCGGGCAAAGAGACAGCCGGGGAAAGAGACAGCCGGGCAAAGAGACAGCCCTGGAAAGAGACAGCCGGGGTAAGAGACAGACCGGGAAAGAGACACCTGGAAAGAGACAGACCTGGAAAGAGACAGATCAGGAAAGAGACAGCCCTGGAAAAAGACAGACCTGGAAAGAGACAGACCTGGAAAGAGACAGATGAGCAAAGAGACAGACAGGCAAAGAGACAGCCCTGGAAAAAGACAGCCCTGTTAAGAGACAGCCATAGAAAGAGACAGCCATGGAAAGAGACAGATCGGGAAAGAAACAGCCCTGGAAAAAGACAGACCTGGAAAGAGACAGACCTGGAAAGAGACAGACAGGCAAAGAGACAGACAGGCAAAGAGACAGACCTGGAAAGAGACAGACCTGGAAAGAGACAGACCAAGACAGACGGAAAAGAGACAGACGGGGAAAGAGACAGATCGGGAAAGAAACAGCCCTGGAAAAAGACAGACCTGGAAAGAGACAGACCTGGAAAGAGACAGATGGGCAAAGAGACAGACAGGCAAAGAGACAGCCCTGGAAAAAGACAGCCCTGTTAAGAGACAGCCATAGAAAGAGACAGCCATGGAAAGAGACAGATCGGGAAAGAAACAGCCCTGGAAAAAGACAGACCTGGAAAGAGACAGACCTGGAAAGAGACAGATGGGCAAAGAGACAGACGGGCAAAGAGACAGCCCTGGAAAAAGACAGCCCTGTTAAGAGACAGCCATAGAAAGAGACAGCCATGGAAAGAGACAGATCGGGAAAGAAACAGCCCTGGAAAAAGACAGACCTGGAAAGAGACAGACCTGGAAAGAGACAGACAGGCAAAGAGACAGACGGGCAAAGAGACAGCCCTGGAAAGAGACAGCCCTGGAAAGAGACAGACGGCCAAAGAGACAGACAGGCAAAGAGACAGACCTGGAAAGAGACAGACCTGGAAAGAGACAGACCAAGACAGACGGAAAAGAGACAGACGGGGAAAGAGACAGACACACACACATAGAGACAAACACAGAGATGGAGACAGATAGACTGATACAAGTACAGACAGAGATAGAAATAGACAGAGACATAGACACAGACAGATACGCAAAGGGACAAACAGAGAGACAGACAGACAGCGACAAACAGACAGAGACTAGGAGAGAGACAGAGATACAGTTACTATCCAGGGCAACGCCCGGGTACTACAGCTAGTCTATTATATAAAGCTCAGTGTATGTATGTGTGTATGTGTGTATGTATGTATGTATGTCCGCTAAAAGAATCCGCACCGTAGCATTTACAATCACGAAATTTTGCACAGACGCCCCATGTGACCCAAGGAATGTCATAGGCTATGTTTTGACAGAAAAATTTAACCCTGTGCTTTACAGTTAGTCTCTAAAATCCTGCCGCCATTAAACTGAATGGAGGTGGGAGCTATAGGTTATTAATAGCAAATTGTCAGTGGTTGCTATAGGAACAAAACAAACTGTTAGTTGAAGCTTAAGCGTGAGGTTATATGATGTCGGTGGAGAGATGGATAGAGAGACAGAAAAAGACAGACAGACAGACACAGATAGAGACAGATGGGGTCAGAGACAGCCCTGGAAAGAGACAGCCCTGGAAAGAGACAGCCGGGCAAAGAGACAGCCGGGCAAAGAGACAGCCGGGGAAAGAGACAGACAGGGAAAGAGACAGCCCTGGAAAGAGACAGCCGGGGAAAGAGTCAGCCGGGCAAAGAGAGAGCTCTGGAAAGAGAGAGCCCTGGAAAGAGACAGACGGGGAAAGAGACAGCCCTGGAAAGAGACAGACGGGGAAAGAGACAGATTTGGAAAGAGACAGACTGGGGAAAGAGACAGACTGGGGAAAGAGACAGACGGGGAAAGAGACAGACCTGGAAAGAGACAGACCTGGAAAGAGATAGCCGGGGAAAGAGACAGCCGAGGAAAGAGACAGGAGGGGAAAGAGACAGCACTGGAAAGAGACATCCAGGGAAAGAGACAGCCGGGGAAAGAGACAGACCTGGACAGAGACAGATGGGGAAAGAGACAAACGGGGAAAGAGACAGACCTGGAAAGAGACAGACCAAGACAGACGGAAACGAGACAGTTGGGGAAAGAGACAGACACACACACAGAGACAGACACAGAGATGAGAGAGACAGACAGACACAGAGATGGAGACAGATAGACTGATACAAATACAGACAGAGATAGAAATAGTCAGACAGAGACATAGACACAGACAGACAAGGAAAGAGACAGACAGAGAGACAGACAGACAGAGACTGGGATAGAGACAGAGAGGCAGTTACTATCCCGGGCAACGCCCGGGCACTACAGCTAGTAAAGAATATAATTAATAATAAACATTATGATTATACTTACAGGTCCCGCGACGCATCCTGCAGACTGTTTCTCCCGGCCACTTCTTTTGAGTCCGATCATTGCTGTGCCCCCCCGGTAATCACCTTTGACTAAAAGGACCTTCCGTGACATCATAAATATTTGACCAGTCAGGTGTGAATGTTGTATTACCTCATTGGCTGGTCACATGGCTATGACGTCTCGCAGATACTGTTATCTGAACTTGGATTGTCACTGTGCGAGTGTCGCACTCACATCGCATCACGGCACACAATCTCCTAACAGCAGCGGGTCACCTTGCATGTATTTCCATGCAGCTGATGCGCTCCTGTCCGGAGAGTGTCAGGTGCGGGGTGATGCGATGCGATACTGCACGAGTCATACCCTCACTGTGAGCCTGCTTGATGTAGCAGAGTTGACATGGCTCTCTGTGCTTCTCACTGTGTATAGACTGTGTACAGAGTGATGAAGCTGACATTGCTCTACCTGTGGACTATGTTGGACTAAGAAGTTTTTTATAATAAAGATGGAGTCTCTAAATGTTTTTTTTGTTTTTTTGTTTTATTTCTAATAAAATAATTTTTTCCTGTGTTGTGGTTTTTTCTTCTTACTGTTTACTAGAAATTCATGGTGGCCATGTCTAATTTGGCTTGAAACCATGCATTTTGGGCTTAGTACCATCTCAGAATAAATAGCTGGTATTAACCCCATTATTACTCATTGTGCCACCCGCCATCAGGACCACTGGACAAGCCAGGTAAAGCGCCTGGAATGGTGCTAAGAAGCAATGCGCCATTTCCAGGGGCGGCTGCGGGCTGCCGAGAATCCCAGCCCCCAGCTGCCTGGTTTTACCTGGCTGGCGATCAAAATACAGTGGGAGCCCACACATTTTTTAATTATTTTTTTAAATAAAAAAAATGAATGGGCTTCCCTGTATTTTTATTGCCAGCTTTATCTGCGCTGAGAATCAAAACTACCGCCGAGCGCTGTCATTTTCTTTAAGAATTTATTCTTAATACACCTTTGGATTGTGTACATTGTGTGAGTGTGTGTATATATATATGTATATATATATATATATATAGATATATATATATATATATATCTATATATATATATATATATACAGATCTGGCAAAAATTAAGAAACCACTGAAAATTTTTCAGTTTTTATGATTGTATGATCAGCCTCCAGGTTAGTGGGTGTGACCAGCTGAGCAAGACTACATGGCTGTCCCTGCCGCAAACAGACAATCACAGATGCCCATTCTCTGTGTCGGGTCTGTGATTGCCTGACATCACAGTACACTCCCTGACAGAAGTTCTGTCGCTTATCCATGTTATGTAGATAAAAGATTATAACCTGACTTTAAATTCATCCACTGGTTTTATAAATTACTCTTTTGAAAGCTGAAACCCTCCCAATTTTGGTTTAGGTTATGAAAATAAAGTTGCTGCAAAGCTGAAATATTGAGCATTTAATGAACACAGAAAGACCAGATTTTGGCAAGACAAAAGTTTTGTCGCCTTGTCATATAATGCACCCAATCCTAGTTTACATCCTCACCTGTGGTCATTAAATGATCGGTTAATTAGTGGGTGTGTATAAAAAGAAACCCACCACCCCAGACCTTCACTTGAACTGCAACATGACCTCTGAGAATATGAAAAAAAATCCACCCTGCGACCAAAGCCTTGATTATCAAGAGGCTGAAGACCAGATCCACTGCAGAGGTGGCTGGTACCTTTAATGTATCTCAGCGTCAAGTACAAAGAATTTAAAAAAAAAATTGAAGAGACTGGAGATGTTTTTGACAAGCCCAGGTCCAGCAGACCCCGCAAGACAACTGCTCAGGAGGAACATTTGTTTGTTAGAAAATCCAAAGCCAGCCCCTCTTCCACTGCAGCAGAGCTCCAACAGGCTTGGTCACCTCAAGTCCATGGGTCAACTAGAACAGTTTGTAGGATTCTGTCTTGAAATGGCCTCCATGGTCGAATCAGTGCCCAGAAGCCAGCACTAAACAAAAAGCAATGGATAAACCGTGTGGCATTTGCCAAGTCCCACAGCCTGCTAAATATACGGACGCTGGAAAAGTGACAGAAGGTAGATTTCTCTGATGAATCTTCAGTTGAATTACACTACAGCCACCGCAAATACTGCTCTACCCCAAATTTATTCACTTTTAGAAGAAATAACACAACAAAATGGACCCCAAAACTTGTTACCCACTTTCTTATGAACAAGCCGATACCCCACATGTGGTCAGAAACCTCTGTTTAGACAAATGGGAAGGCTCGGAACCGAAGGAGCAATATTTGAATTTTGGAAAGCAAATTTGGCTGAAATAGATTGCGGGCACCATGTTGCATTTACAGGTCCGCTAAGGTACCTAAACAGCAGAAACCCCTCACAAGTGACACCATTTTGGAAACTAGACCTCTCAAGGCTTCTATCTAAGAGTAGTGAGCATTTTGGACCTACAGGTAATTCACAGATTTTGATAACGGTACGTTGTCATATTAAAAATTTTCATTTTTTTCTCAAAAATGTTGCTTTAGCATCAATTTTCTCAATTTTACAAGAGGTAATTCCAAAAATTTGACCCAATGTTTGTTACCCACTTTCTTATGAGCGCGGTGATACTGCAAATGTGGTCTGAAACCTTTGTTTGGACAAATAGGAGGGCTTGGAACGGAATAAGCAACATTTGAATTTTGGAAAGGAAATTTGGCTGAAAAAGATTGCGGACACCATGTCTCATTTGGAGGGCCCCTAAGGTACGTAAACAGCAGAAACCCCCCAATTGAAACCCCCCAAGTGACCCCATTTTGGAAACTAAGCCCCTCAAGGAATTTATCTAGATGTTTGGTGAGTACCCTGAACCTCCAGGTGCTTCACACAATTTTATAACGTTGAGCCATGAAAATAAAAAAAATAAAATTTTATCACAAAATTGTTACTTCAACCAGGTAGCTTTTTTTCACAAGGGTAACAGGAAAAAAATCACCATGAAATTTATTGTGCAATTTCTACCTTATATGTTGTGGAAATCAACTGTTTGGGCACACGGCAGGGCTCGGAAGGGAAGGAGTGCCATTTGACTGCAAAATTGGCTGGAATCAATAGCGGACACCATGATGCATTTGGAGAGCCCCTGAGGTGCCTATACAGTGAAGCTCCTCAACATGTGGCCACATTTTGGAAAATAGACCCCTCAAGGAATTTATCTTGATGTTTGGTGAGTACCCTGAACCCCCAGGTGTTTCACAGAAGTTTATAATGTTGAGCTGTGAAAATAAAAGAAATACATTTTTACCACAAAATTGTTACTTCAACCAGATAGCTTTTTTTTTACAAGAGTAAAAGGAAAATTTTAGCATAAAATTTATTGTGCAATTTCTCCTGAGTATACTGATACCTTATGTGTGGTGGAAATCAATTGTTTGGGTGCACGGCAGGGCTCGGAAGGGAAGGAGCGCCATTTGACTGCACAATTGGCTGGAATCATTAGTGGGCGCTATGTCGCATTTGGAAAGCCCCTAAGGTGCCTAAACAGTGAAGATCTTCCACAAGTAACCTCATTCTGGAAACAAGTCATGTCAAGGCTTTTATCTAGGTGTATAGTGAGTATTTTGAATCCACGAGTACTTCACAGAATTTGATAAGCTTAGGTCGCCATATTGAAAATTTTCAATTTTTTCACACAAATGTTACTTTAGCATCAAATTTCTCACTTTTTCAAGAGGCAACAACAAAAAGTGGACCCCACAGGTTGTTATCCAATTTCTTATGAGTGCAGGGATACCCCACATGTGGCCAAAAATCTCTGTTTGGATAAATGGGAGGGCTTGTAATAGAAGGAGCACCATTTGAATTTTGGAAAAGTTGAAATAAATTGCGGGCACCATGTCACATTTGCAGGGCCTCTTGGGTACCTATACAGCAGAAACCTCCCACAAGTGACCCCATTTTGGAAGCTGGACTCCTCAGGGATTTTTTTTCAGGAGTATAGTAAGCATTTTGAATCCACAGGTACTTCACAAAAATGTTGCTGTAGCAACAAATTTCTCACTTTTAGGCTATGTGGCCATGATCCAGTGACACAGCATCTAGTACACAGTGTCAGCCTTCCTGCATTACCTTCTCATAGGCCAGATCAGTTACCCATACATTGCACTGACGAGGGGCAATCACCCCGAAACACCGTGTCTGCAAATTGGGATTCTGATCTGGCATATATCTGGGTCATATGAAAAGACTTGTTAGAAGGCCACTTTTGACTTTTAGGATTGCTACTTCCAATAGATGGCGCTAGAGTTTGTCTCCTTTCCTGGAGAGACAATTTGAAGCCTTCCTGCAGAGATGTGAGTGTTGTCCACGGTAGAGATGAGCGATGTTCAATTCAAACCGTTCACCAATTTCAAATTCGAGTGATTTTGGGTGGTGTTCGAGTCGTTCGACAAACTCGAACGATTTGCTTCAAGTTCGGCCGTTCGAGTTACCGTTCGATAACGGTTCGATCACCAAAAGCGTAGCTAGTTACTAGCTGGCTCTTCACAGTAATACTGTCAGTCACTGTTAATAATGATAGTAGCTAAATTAAGCATATAGTGTGCGGGGGGGACGGGGTTTAGATCAGTGCTGCTGAGTGCTGAAAGAATGTCGATCGCCATTTTTTTTCCCCTAACTGCGCGTACAGTGGGGCGGGTTAGGCTGTCAGCCAATCACAGACACACACAGCAAAGTGGATTTTTGCCAGACAAGCAAGGGCATGTGTCATAGGCTGTGCATGTCACATGTCTTTGCCCTATAAGACCCGGCCATTTTCCCCATCGCCGCCATTATCTCTCTGCTGCGGGTGTGTGACAGTCACTGCTCCCGCTGCTGCTGCTGCTGATGTGTGCGCTATAGACTTATACAGTGCAATCTACACATCGGTTTAGGAATTAGGGACTACTTGTAATTTCAGCCCTTTTCAGGGCTACATTACAGCATTTCATAGCCATTTTTGCTAGGCAGGTCTGTGCCAGCACTGTGCAAGGGTTTATCACAGCATCTGTCTAAATCAGCTCAGGCAATTCCTTGGGGCATACTTTAATTGTCAGGGATAGTAAGTGAGGGTTCCTCTGCTGACAAGAAAGCTAGACCACCTCTGCATTGTACACCACCTCTCCATTTTTGCTACGCCATTTTAATAGCAAAAAGTGCAGCCAGTTTTAGGGGCATAGTTTCATTGTCAGGGATAGTAAGTGAGGGTTCCTCTGCTGACATGAAAGCTAGACCACCTCTGCATTGTGCACCACCTTTCCATTTTTGCTACGCCATTTTAATAGCAAAAAGTGCAGACAGTTTTAGGGGCATAGTTTCATTGTCAGGGATAGTTAGTCAGTGAGGGTTCCTCTGCTGACAAGAAAGCTATACCACCTCTGCGTTGTACACCACCTCTCCATTTTTGCTACGCCATTTGAATTGCACAAAGTGCAGCCAGTTTTAGGGGCATAGTTTCATTGTCTGGGATAGTAAGTGAGGGTTCCTCTGCTGACAAGAAAGCTATACCACCTCTGCATTGTACACCACCTCTCCATTTTTGCAGCGCCATTTTAATAGCAAAAAGTACAGCCAGTTTTAGGGGCATAGTTTCATTGTCTGGGATAGTAAGTGAGGGTTCCTCTGCTGACAAGAAACTATACCACCTCTGCATTGTACACCACCTCTCCATTTTAATACGCCATTTGAATTGCACAAAGTGCAGCCAGTTTTATGGGCATAGTTTCATTGTCTGGGATAGTAAGTGAGGGTTCCTCTGCTGACAAGAAAGCTATACCACCTCTGCATTGCACACCACCTCTCCATTTTTGCTACGCCATTTGAATTGCACAAAGTGCAGCCAGTTTTATGGGCATAGTTTCATTGTCTGGGATAATAAGTGGGGGTTCCTCTGCTGACAAGAAAGCTATACTACCTCTGAATTGTACACTACCTCTCCATTTTTGCTACGCCATTTTAAGTGCAACAAACAGTGTCCAATTTGTTCACAAACAAAATGAGTGGCAAAAGGACAGATGCTGGTGGAAAGGGGAACAGGCATGTTGGAAATGGAAAAAAAGTTTGTGTTAGTAGGGTAGGTGGTAAATCAACACTAACATCTGCTGAAGAAAGGCCATCTTCCAGCAAAAGTAAGATGTCTACTACTTTCCGTGGACAATCTGATCCCTTTATTACGGAAATGACCATTGCTACCAAAGGTAGATGAGGCACAAAAACAGCAGATGCTTGATTGGATCTCAAGTGCTCCATCGAGTGGCCTCTCGTCCACCTCTACTTCAAGATCCCAAAGACTCCAGTCCTCTGAGTTGACACCCCCATCGCACTTGCTTTCTACCAGCTCTCAAGTCTCCACCCGCCCTGCAGAGGATGGGGTAACAGAGATGGTTCAGTCTGCAGAGCTGTTCAGTCACACTATAGCCTGGGAATCAGAGGTCTGCTCCAAAGCTACAGTGAGTCCAGACAAGGAAATGATCTGCAGTGGTGCCCAGAAGCTTTGTGAGTCAGATTCAGGCCAGATGAAGAAGGTTCTGAGCATAATGTAGACCCTCATTCCCAAACTGTAACTCCTCTTGGTGGAGACTATGAGGAACATACTGATGACGATGAGACTCAGATACCTGATTTAAATAACAACTTAACTATTTGGTCAGGGCAGGAAGAGGTTGGCTCTGAGGACGAGGGGAGTGCAAACACACAGGGTGATGATGAGGTTGTAGATCCCACTTACTGTCAACCCACAGTTAGGCACTCGATGAGGTCAGCAGAGGCGGTGGAGGAGGATGCGGCTGACGACGAGGTTTGCTTGCGCCTTTCTGGACACAGACGGAGTACTGGAAGCACGTCAACAACTGCATCCTCAGCCACAACTCTTTCTCTGAGCACAAGTCGGGGTGGCTCTGCAGGTCGCATGGGCTCTAAGCCTTGCCTAGCATGGTCCTTTTTTGACATTGCAAAGGATCAAAAGGATCTCCCAACTCATGTCATCTGTAAGATTTGTCGGCAATCTCTAAGTAGAGGCCAAAACCTCACTAGTTTGAGTACTTTGTCCATGAACCGTCACATGG